>NC_133666.1:632688338-633030375 GCF_037893015.1 Macrotis lagotis | reverse complement strand
AATAGAAATAAGGACATTAAAAGGATGGGCAGGGTCTTTTTGGTGTTAGGAGAGGGGAAGATGATAAGTTCAGATTTGGAAATCCTACTAGAGATGTCCAGTGAACAATATGGGCTGCAGATATACATTTCTGATTTATTTGCCTAGATATGATCACCCAAGTGATGGAAATGGATTGTTTGCCAAGTGAGTCAAGGGAAAAGGGAAAAGGAGTAAGGCTAGAGTCTTGGAGAATGCTCAAAACTAGTGAGGGGGAGAAAACATAGAGACCAAGAATGATTAGTTAAGTATAAAGAGAAGTCAACAAACTAGAAATGAGAGGGGTGGGGATGGGAAAGGTATTTCAGGTGGAGCAAATGAACAAAGTATGTGTGGGCAGCGATTGGAAGGAAAGCTATCTAGTGCACTGTCCTACCTTGTCTGATATTCCCACCATCAAAACCCAATAGCAACATGAATGGAATAGACAAGAAGTGGAACAGTTGTCTTCAGAAAGCCGCAGTTAAAATACTAAAAATCATACCTGGGGAAGGTCATCTAGTCCTCTCCCAGCAGGTTACATTATCAGATTTGCAAGCTGCAATTTGACTGGAAAGTACCTAAAGGGGATGAGAGTCAGATAAAGTTGGAAAGGCAAATTGGGACTGTCTTGTAAAGGCCCTTGAGGGGCAGATGACAGGTTGGACTTGATTCTGGACTGATAATGGGAAGGCTCTAAGGTTTTTGAGCTGGGGGAGGGGAGGGGAGGGCAGATTCCTTAAAAAGGAATAATCCTGGGGTGGCTAGGTGGTGCAGTGGATAGAGCACTGGCCCTGGAGTCAGGAGTACCTGGGTTCAAATCCGACCTCAGACACTTAGCGATTACCTAGCTGTGTGGCCTTGGGCAAGCCACTTAACCCCATTTGCCTTGCAAAAAAAAAAAAGGAGCAATCCTAAAACTGCCTTATACAAAGTGTAAGAGGGAGTTGAAAGGGAGAGACTAGAAGCAAGCAGACCAGTCAGTAGCCTATTTCTGTTCTGTTGGTCATTAATTTCCTTGGGTGGTTGTTCAAGTGACCAGATGAGCTTCTGTCCATCCTCCTTGTAGACTTTGATTTGGGTTTTATGTGAAAACCCTTCTCTATAGAATGAAGGGCAAGGATTTGGAATAGGTCTTCTATCTATAAATATAATCAAGATAAGTTTATTCTCAACAGGATCCTCACATTGCCCAAGACCAATTTGAAATAAACCAAAGCCTTTTAGTAGAGTTTTGTGTGACTTTCAAGAATTACTACCATGATGGGAGGAAAAAGTCCTGAAAAAATAAGATCTGTTGACTATTAACATCAGTGGAAGTGCTGGCATCAAGCTTTGAGTTTCTTTGAGGATAAGGACCCTGTCTTATTTTTTTACTTTTATAAATTTTTATTTTCATTATTATGATTTTCTTTGTATAAATCATGTATTAAGAATATATTAAGGGGAAGCTAGGTGGCACAGTGAATAGAGCACCAGCCCTGGAGTCAGGAGTACCTGAGTTCAAATCGGCCTCAGACACTTAATAATTACCTAGCTGTGTGGCCTTGGGGGCAAGCCATTTAACTCCATTTGCCTTGCAAAAACAAAACAAAAAGAGAAACCTATGCCAGCTTCCTTAGACACTTCCCTTCACTGAAGCCATTCCAGGAAAAAAAAGGTAGCCAGCTCCAACTTTGGTATTTGAATTTTTTGTCATTTGAATTATCTTGGGACGTTTCTGAAGATGACCTGGAAGGATAATGTACCTAACCAACACTGAGTTCCTTTCTCAAATTTAACTTCCAAGTATTCAAACTCTACTACAGAGAATGAGTCTGTTGGGCTGGCCTTGTTGTTCAAAGTCAAACATAAACTTGTCTAAAAGATTATTTTATGGACAACTCACACAAAACAAGTGTTCATGCTCAAGGTCTCTGTGGGAATTGATTTTATGATGTGGGTGTCACTGACAAAGGACTACACAGCATGGTGTGCCCTTCTCAAAGATGATGTTGTCCTCTATGAACAAAGTAGACTATAGTTCATAAGAAACAAGAGAAGTACAAATTTAGAGAATCCACCCCAAATGTTCATATGGCCTATTTGTGCCTCACCTGTGATAGAACATTTTGAGTTTGTATTGCTCTGATCAACCATAGTTGAAAACTCTGTAAATAGATTCTAAAATAGTGATGCCATTTTGGTCCTCTGAGAATGAAGGGACTTCCAGGGTGGAGTCAACATGGTCCCAGAGCTTTTCCTTATTAAAGATAAATGCACTGACATTCAAGCTACAGATTCCACCATGAAAAAGAGAAAATCCCAAGAAGTTTTCAATGGTAAATGTTGTGGAGGATCTTCAGTGAATATCTGTCTCTTTGGGGGGAAAGAGGAAGTAAAGCCCAAGAGGTGGGACAGAGGAAAGCCAGCAAAAAGCTTTAAGGCACAGTACAGTCCAGGTCCTGACAGCCTGTCAACAGCAGAGGTCCTGGAAGCTAGATAGCAAGCCAGCAGGGCAAGTCCCAACCCCAAACAAAATCTGAATCCTGGGAACACTGGGGCAAAAGACAGGACTGGGTTGAGAACAAACCACTGCAAAGGCAGACTCTGCTTATAAAGAAGGAAATAAACCTCTGCAAAGACAAGGTCTGGACTGCATAGGCAATATCTTTTTTTTTTGTAAGGCATTGGGGAATAGGCAACATTCTGATCAATGGCAATTCAGGGGTCAGACTCCAGCCCCAACATAAAAAGCTTGGATTTATACTCCCTATACCCCAGGAGCAGAACTAAAACAACAAGGATGAGCAAAAAAAAAAAAAAAACAAAAAAAAAACTAAAAGAGCACTCACTGTAGAAAACTACTTTGCAGATAAAGATGATAACAGTGCTATGTGAGAATAAGAAATCAGTGAAAAATTACTCAGGGAAGTTTCAAAAGAATCTATAAATTACACTCAGATCTAAAAGTTCATACAAGAACTTTAAAAAAAATTTTAAAAACCAAAGAAGAAAGGAAGAAGAAAAATGGAAAAAAGAAATGAGGGAAAATTATGAAAAATTGACCAGAGAATTCAACACCTTTAAAAAGGAAACACAAAAGGTAATTGAAGAAAATAAAACTCTAAAAATTAGACTTAAACAAATAGAAACCAACAAATCTATGAGACTACAAGATTCCATCAAAAAATTGAAAAAATTGAAGAAAATGTAAAGGACCTTTTTTTAGGAAAAACAAACAACCTGTAAAATAGGTCCAGGAGAGATAATTTATGAATCACTGGACTACTAGAAAGCTTAGATAAAAAAAAGAACCTAGAAAACAGAATGCAGGAAATTATCAGGGAAAACTGTCCAAATCTTCTAGAACAAGAAGACAATGTAACCATTGAAAGAATATACAGAACCTTTCCAGAAAGAAACCCCAGTATAAAAACTCCAAGGGCTGTTATAGCCAAATTCTAGAACTCTCAAATAAAGGAGAAAACATGGCAAGCAGAAAAAAAGGAAACAATTTAAATACAAAAGAAATACAATCAGACTCACACAGGACCTATCAGCTTCAACACTGAAGAACTGGAGGACCTGGAATACTATATATCAGAGCCAATAGACCTGGGATTACAACCAAGAATTTATTACCCTGCAGAATTCAATAAATCTGGTAATGGGAAAAGATGGATGTTCAATGAAATAAAGGACTTTTAGAATTTCCTGGAAGATAGACCAGAACTGAATAGAGAATTCAAATCCCAAATATATATATATATAAAGAGATGCATAAAAAGGTAAATTAAAAGGGGAAGGACAAAACAAAACAAAACAAATATTAATCAAGACCATCAAATTATATACAACCCTAAAAGGGAAGATACAACCCTTCTAACTCTTGAGAATTTTACCTCTCTTAGGATAATTAAAGAGTGAAATAAAATTGAAGAGACTGGACTTAGAAGATGTTGGTATAGTTGGGTCTTGTCTCTCCATTGAAGAGGCCCAAGATGTTTGAGATAAAAAAAGCCCTGATGAAAGACAGGGGCATTAACTCTAAACTTAAGTGTCTCAGTATCCTTTGACCCACTTTAATTCTGCTGTACTGACAAAGCTTAGCACTTTCTCTGATAAGGGCATTATAAATTGGCAGTCCTGAGTCAGTGTCTTGGATAACAATTTTTTTAATTGATATATTATTTTTACAAATACATGTTATGAAAGTTTTTCAACATTCATATGCATATTTTTTAAATTACAGAATTTCCTTCCACCCTCCCTTTCTACCTCCCTCCCCTCAGCACAAAGAGTCAGGTTAACAATGTACAAACATATTTGTGATAAACATACTTACAGATTAGTCATTTTTGGTATGAGGAATTAGGATTAAGGGAAAGAGATATTTTTTATAAAGTGTTCATCAGATTCTGAAGGGTTTTTTAAAAAATTTTGTGGGTTTTGTTTTATTTTTCTTCTTTTGGATAGAGATAGTATTATCTATAGCTGGTCTAATATGATTATCCTAGCTTTCTAAACTGATGAGAGGAGCTGCTTCCATCAAAGTTGATCATCTCACAATCTTGTTGCTAATGTATATCTTGTTCTCTTGGTTCTGCTCCCTTCATTCAGCATCAGATCTTATAACTCATTTTATGCTTCTTTAGGGTCCAAGCATTTATGGTTTCTGATAGTACGATAAAATTCCATAAGTATTCATGTACCATAACTTGTTTAGCCATTCCCCAATTGATGGGCATCCCCTCAATTTCCAATTCTTCACCACTACAAAAAGAGATGCTATGAATATTTTGGAACATGTGGGACTTTTCCCAATTTTTATGATTTCTTCTGAATATAGGCCTAGAATTGGAATTGCTGGGTCAAAGGGAATGAACAGTTTCATTGCTCTTTGGGCATAGTTCCATATTGCTCTCCAGGATGGTTGATCATTTCACAACTCCACCAGCAACGCATTAATGTCCCAATCCTCCCATAACCTCTCCAACATTGGTCATTTTCCCTTTTTCTCATCTTAACCAATGTGATAGGTGTGAGGTGATACCTCAGAGATGTTTTAATTTGCATTTCTCTAATCAATAATGATTTGGAGCATTTTTTCATATGATTGTATACAGTGGGGGCAGCTAGGTGGCACAGTGGATAAAGCACCGGCCCTGGAGTCAGGAGTACCTGGGTTCAAATCTGGTCTCAGACATTTAATAATTACCTAGCTGTGTGGCCTTGGGCAAGCCACTTAACCCCATTTGCCTTGCAGAAAAAAAACCTAAAAAAAACATATGATTGTATACAACTTTAATTTCTTCATTTGAAAACTATCTATTTACATATACTTGGACCATTTATCATTTGACTTGTAACCTTATAAATTTGATGCAATTCTCTATATTTTAGAAATGAGCCCTTTATCAAAACTCCTAGATGTGAAGATTATTTCCTAGCTTTTTGCTTTCCTTCTGATTTTGATGGCATTGATTTTATCACTGCAAAACCTTTTTAATTTAATATAGTGAAAAATCATTCATTTTGAAGTTTATAATGTACTCTATTTTGGTCATAAATTTGTCCCCTTTCCATAGATCTAATAGAGTATTACTTGGTCTATTAATTTATCCATGGTGTCCCCCTTTATATCTAAATCCTGTACCCATTTTTACCTTATTTGGGTAAAGGGTATGAGATATAGGCTATGCCTAGTTTTTGCCATGTTATTTTCCAGTTTTCCCAAAATTTTTGTCAAATAATGAGTTCTTATCCCCGAAGCTGATGTCTTTGGGTTTGTCAAACAGTAGATTACTATAGTCATTTACTGTAGTTTCTTCTGAATCTGTCCTAATCCATTGATCCATTACTCTATTTCTTAATCAGTACCATGTGGTTTTGATGACTGCTGCTTTAAAGTATGGTTTTAGATCTGCTGGAGCTAGGTCACTTCCCTTTTCATTTTTTTCATCAGTTCCCTTTCTCTTCTTGACCTTTTGTTGCTCCAGATGAATTTTGTTACTATTTTTTCTAGCTTGATATAATAGTTATTTGGTTGTTTAATTAGCATGACACTGAATAAGTAATTTAATTTGAGTAGAATTGTTATTTTTATTATATTGGCTCAACCTAACCATGAGCAATTGACATTTTTTTCAGTTATTTATATCTGACTTTATTTGAGTGAGAAGTAGTTTATAATTGTGTTCATATAGTTTCTAGTTTGTCTTGGGAGGTAGATTCCCAAGTATCTAGTGTTGGCTATAGCTACTTTAAATGGAATCTCTCTTTCTATTTCTTGCTCTTGGGTTTTGTTGTTCATATATAGAAATGCTGATGATTTATATGGGTTTGTTTTATATCTTGCTATTTTGCTGAATTTGTTAATTTTTTCATGGAGTTTTTTGGATGATTTTCAGATCTATAAGTATACCATCATATCATCTGCAAAGAGTGAAAGCTTTGTTTCCTCATTGTCAATTCTGATTCCCTACTTTTCTTTTTTCTTCTCTTATTGCTAAAGCTCACATTTCTAATATTATGTTGAATAATAATGGTAATAATGGGCATCCTAGTTTCACCCCCTGATTTTATTGGAAATGTTCTGAGTTTATCCCCATTACGTATAATATTTGTTGATCATTTTAGATAGATACCATTTATTATTTTAAGGAAAATTCCTTATTCCTCAACTTTCTAGTGTTTTTATTAGAAATGGATGTTGTATTTTATCAAAGGTCTTTTCTGCATCTATTGAGATAATCATATGATTTCTGTTGGTTTTGCTGTTGATATATTCAATTATGTTGAGTGTTTTTCTAATATTGAACCATCCCTGCCCACCAGGTATAAATCCTACCTGATCATGGTATATTATCCTAGTAATAACTTGCTGTAGTCTCATTGCTAAAATTTTATTTGAGATTTTTGCATGGGGGCAACTAGGTGGTGCAGTGGATAGAGCACTGGACCTGGAGACAGGGGGACCTGAGTTCAAATCCAGCCTCTGACACTTAATAATTGCCCAGCTGTGTGACGTTGGGCAAATCATTCTTAACCCCATTGCCTTAAATAAATAAATAAATAAAATTTTAAAAAAATTTGCATCAATATATTAGGCCTATAATTTTCTTTGTTTTGATTCTTCCTGGTTTAGGTATCAGCACCATATTGATGTCATAAAAGGAATTTGGCAGAGCTCCTCCTATTTTTAAAAGTAATTTATGTAGAATAGGACTTGATGTTGGTAGAATTCACTTGTAAATCCAGATGGACCTGGAGACTTTTCTTAGGGAGTTTATTGATATTTTCTTCAATTTCTTTTTCTGAAATGGGGTTACTTAAGTATTTTATTTCCTCTTATGGTAATCAGCACAGTTTGTATTTTTGTAAATATTCATCCATTTCACTCAGGTTATCCAATTTATTGGCATACAGTTTGGCAAAGTAGCTCTGCATTATCTCTTTTATTTCCACCTCTTTGGTCGTTAGTTTACCCTTTTCATTTTTGATACCAGTAATTTTTTTTATCTTCTTTCTTTTTTTTAAATCAGATTAACAAAAGGTTTATCTATTTTATTGACTTTTTCATAAAACCAGTTCAGTTTTATTTAATAGATCAATAGTTTTCTTGCTTTCAATTTTATTAGTCTCTCCCTTGATTTTCAGAATTTCTAATTTGGTTTAATTGGGGATCTTTAATTTGTTCTTTTTCTAGTTTTTTTTAGTTGCATATCCAATTCATTGATCTCTTCTTTCTCTATTTTATTAATATAGGCATTTAGAGATATAAAGTGCCTCTCAAAACTGCCTTAGTTGCATCCCATAAATTTTGATATGATGTCTCATTGGTATCATTTTCTTGGAGATAATAATTTCTATTATTTGCTGTTTGTTCCACCCATTATTTAAAATTAAGTTATTTAGTTTCCAATTAGTTTTTGCTTTATCTTTTCATGACCCTTTATTTCATGTAATTTTTATTGCATCATGGTCTGATAAGTGTGCATTTATTATTTCTGCCTTTCTGCATTTGGTTATAAGGCCTAGGTCATGGTCAATTTTGGTCTAGGTGCCATTTACTACTGAAAAAAAGGTATATTCTTTTCTATCCCCATTAAGTTTTTCCAGATGTCTATCATATCTAAGTTTTCTAAGATTTCATTCAGCTTCTTAACTTCCTTTTTGTCTATTTTGTAGCTAGATTTATCTAGTTCTGAGAGAGGGGATTGAGGTCACCCATTATTAAGATTTTGCTTTTTATGTCTCCTTGTGACTCACTCAACTTTTCCTCTAGGAATTTAGATGCCATGCAGCTAGGTACATATATTCTTAGTAATGATATAGCTTCATTACCAATGGTGCCTTTTAAGAAGATATGGTTTCCTTTCTTATCCCTTTAATGAGATCAATTTTCGTTTTTACTTTATCTAAGATTGCTACCCCTGATTTTTTTTACTTCAGCTGAAGCATAATATATTTTGCTCTATCCTTTTACCTTAACCCTGTGTGTATCTCTCTGCTTTAAATGTGTTTCTTCTAAACAACATATTGTAGGATTCTGGTTTTTAATCCATTCTGCCATCTGCTTCCTCTTCATGGGACAATTCATCCCATTCACACTTACAGTTAAGTTTACTAATTCTGTATTTCCCTCCATGCTATCTTTCTCCTTTGTTATTTTTCTTTCTCCTTTCTTCTTATTCCTCCTCACCAAAGTTTTATATTCTTTCCCCTTTAGCATTCCTTTTAAAATTCAACTTACAGTTTATTTTCACTTATACCTTTATCAGTCCCTTCTTCCCCTAACTTCCCCTCCCCCACCCCCACCCCCTTTCCTGTAGAGTAGGATAGATTTTTTAAACAAGTGGGAATGTATCTTATTCCCTCTCTGGACCAAATCTATTGAATAGAATTTACTCAGTGTTCACACCTTCTCTAAAATTATAAATTGATGTGCCTCTTCATCTGGTATTATTTATCATTCAAGCACTATTAATCAGGTATCAATCACAGCTTGATTAATTAATTGCTTGATAAGCTCAAAGTGTTATCAATGTACCATCACAGATTGATTGCTTGATTGCTTGATAAGCAGCACTGTCTCAAAGTCACTAAATACCTTCCCCTCTTCTGTCTCATTAGAAGTACACTTTTCATGAGTCTTGAATTACATCAAATTGTAATCATTTTTATGTTACCCCAAGGACACACAATCCTCATGGATCAAAGCATCATCCAAAATCAAATCATTTCATAAACTATTTGTACCTTTCCCCCAAAAGCCTATTTTATCCCACTCCCTCCCAAGCCTATTTTCTCCCAACTCTCCATCCAGGGTACTTAACCCCTTATTAAGTAGAATAAAGATTAATTCCAACCCTGATTTAATTAACTATAAGAATCTCAAAGAGCTCTAAGTACTGGGAGACTCTAAAGGTCTCATCTGAGAACTTTACAAATGATTGTAAGTTATGGGAGATCTAAAATATATAGAGAATTACATCAAATTTATAAGTTACAAGTCATTAGCCAACTGATAAATGGTCAAAAGATAGCTTTCAAATGAACAAATTAAAGCTATATCCAATCATATGAAAAAACGCTCCAATCATTATTGATTAGAGAAATGCAAATTAAAACAACTCTAAGGTATCATCTCACACTATCACATTAGCTACGATGAGGAAAAAGGGGAAATGATCAATGTTGGAGAGGTTGTGGGAGGATTGGGACATTAATGCATTGTTGGTAGAGTTGTGAAATGATCCAACCGTCCTGGAGAGCAGTATGGAACTATGCCCAAAGAGCAATGAAACTGTTCATTCCCTTTGACCCAGCAATTCCAATTCTAGGCCTATATCCAGAAGAAATCATAAAAATTGGGAAAAGTCTCACATGTTCCAAAATATTCATAGCATCTCTTTTTGTAGTGGCAAAAAATTGGAAATTGAGGGGATGCCCATCAATTGGGGAATGGCTAAACAAGTTATGGTAAATGAATACTATGGAATTTTATTGTATTATAAGGAGCCATAAATAGTCGGACTCTAGAGAAGCATGGAATGAGTTATAAGATCTGATGCTGAGTGAAGGGAGCAGAACCAGGAGAACAAGATATACATTAACAACAAGATTGTGAGATGATCAACCTTGATGGAAGCAGCTCTTCTCAGCAATTCAGAGCTAGGTTAATCATATTAGACCAGCTATGGACAATGCTATCCCCTTCCAGAGGAAGAAAAAAAATTTAAAGAGCCCTTCAGAATCTGATGAACACTTTATTAAAAATATTGCTTATGTATCTCTTTCCCTTAATCCTAATTCCTCATACCAAAAATGACTAATCTGTAAACATGCGTATCACAAATATGTTTGTACATTGTTAACCTAACTCTTCATGCTGAGGGGAGGGGGGTGAGAAGAAGGTGGAAGAAAATTTTGTAATTTAAAATGTAACTTTTTATAACTTAAAAATGTACACATGCATATGAATGATTTCATAACATGTAATTATAAAAACAAAATATCAATAAAAAAGGACAACAATCAACCATCCACCAAAGCCATTGTCTACCCTCCCCAACTTAACCCCTTAACAAAGAAAGGTCTAGTCTGACAACCAATGTATACAACTATAGCAGATTTAACAGCTAGTTCTACTCAAAGGGTGGAAGAGGATGTCAACATCTGATGCTTCTACTCCTATTGAGCCTTGTCATTTCATTTAGTTGGGGTTTAGATGCCCATTCTAAGTCAGCTTGATGTAGTGAATAGATTACTTTTCTTAGAATGAGGAAGATTTTGTCTCAAATATGTATTATCTCTATGACCTAGGATAAGTCCTTTAACTGCTCAATTTCAGTTTCTTCATCTATAAAATAGGAATAATAACATCTGGAGAACTTACCACAGTGGTTTGTGAAGATAAAATGAAATAGTGCTTGAAAAGCTCTTTGCAAAAAAAAAAAAAAAGGAAAGGACTTAATTTATGAATAGCTAGTATTTATATGTGCCTACTATGTGTAAAAAGTGGTTTTATTCTCACAACTGAGGGAGGTAGGTAGTAGTAGTATTTCAGTAAACTAAGGCAGATTGAGTTTAAGTGATTAAACCATGGTTTCACAGTTAGTAAATGTCTGAGTCTGGAGTTGAATTCAGGTCTTCTAAAAACTCCCAAGTCTGGTGTTCTATCCATTATACAATCTAACTGCCTAATTTTCATTTCTTTTGAAGAAATTTTCATTTGGTTGTTGAGAGATAATATTTCTCCTTATTACAATAACTGTCAGAGTATTTTTGACCATTTATCTGTTGGGGGATGACTTCTGTATAAATTTCCTATGTTTTGAACATCAAAGATGTTTGATGCATTTAAAAAAATTAGTGACTTCTTTTCTTATTTGTGATAGATTTTAAGAGATTTTTATTTTTATGTAAATTGTCCAATTTGTCTTTTGTGATATTACTAATCTTTAATTATGAATTTTTCTACTAGTCATAGTTCTGAAATGCTTAGAAATTTCTTTTTTGAAAATTTTAGTTTTTTCAATTCATAAAAACCTACCTTCTTTCTTTCCCAGTACTACTAAAAAAAGAAAAATAAAACATGTATATATATATATATAATATATGTATATTTGTTAAAAACAGATATGTACAAAGGCAAAGTAAATTCCCCTTTTGTCTGTTTCTAGAAAATAAGTTTTATTGTGCATACCCTTTGATCCAGCAATACCATTATTAGGTCCATATCCCAAAGAGATCACTAAAAAGGATGCGAAACCCACATGTACAAAAATATTTAAAGCATCTCTTTTTGTAGTGGCAAAGAATTGGAAATCGAGATGATATCCATCAATTATAATGACTGAACAAATTATGGTATATGAATGTGATAGAACACTATTGTTCTGTAAGAAATCATGAGGGATGAGACTTCAGAAAAACCTAGAAAGATTTGCATGGACTGATGGTGAGAGAAGTGAGTAGAACCAAAAGAACATTATACATACTAACAGCAACACTGAGTGATGATCAACAAAAATGGACTTGACCATTTCTGCAGTTCAATGATCAAAGACAATTCTAAAAGATTTGTGATGGAAAAGATTATTCAGATCCAGAGAAGGAATTGTGAAATTTAAATGCAGACCAAAGCTTACTATCTTCACTTTTTAAAAGTATGTCATTTTTTTCTCTCTAATTTTTTTCTTTTGTTTGAATTTGATTCTTCTATCACATTATTAATATGGATCTATGTTTAGCATGTTTGACAAGTAGAACCTATGTTATATTGCTTTCTATCAGGAAAAGGAGAGAGGGAAGAAAGGGAAAGAGAAAAATATGAAACTCAAAGCCTTGCAGAAAATGATTGTTGATGAAAATTAAGATGGTAAGGGGCAGCTAGGTGGTGCAGTGCATAGAGCACTGGTCTTGGAGTCAGGAGTACCTGAGTTCAAATCCAGCCTCAGACACTTAATAATTACCTAGCTGTGTGGCCTTGGGCAAGCCACTTAACCCCATTGCCTTGCAATAATAATAATAATAATAATAATAATAATAATAATAATAATAATAATAATAATATGGCAAAAACTAGATAGACCCACATCTCATACTCTATAATATCAAAATGAGTATGGGATTTAGACATAATTAGACTAATGGAATTTAGACATAATTAGACCAATTAACAGATCAAGAAATACTTTATCTGTTGGATCTATGGAAAAGGGAGAAATTTATGATGAAACAAGAAATTGAATACATTATAAATTGCAAAATGGATGATTTTTATTATATTAAATTAAAAAGTTTTTGCACTAATAAAATCAATACAGCCAAGATTAGAAGGAAAGCAGAAATCTGGGAAACAATTTTCATTTTGTGGTTCTGATAAAGGTCTCATTTCTAAAATATGTAGAGAATTCAATCAAATTTATAAGATTTTAAGTCATTCCCCAATTGATTAATGGTCAAAGAATGTGAAAAGGTAGTTGTCAAATGAAGAAATTAAAGCTATATATAGTCATATAAAAATACTCCAAATCATTATTGATTAGAGAAATGTAAATTAAAACAACTATGAGGTACCACCTCAGACCTATCAGATTGGCTAAGATGACAAAAAGGGAAAATGAGCAATGTTGGAGAGGGTGGTGGCAAGATTGGTACATTAAGGTGCTGTTGGTGGAGTTGTGAACTAATCCAACCACTTTAGAGACAATTGGGGACTATACTCAAAGAGCAATCAGACTGATCATATCCTTTGACCCAGCAATACCAATGCTATCCCTGTATCCAAAAGAAATCATAAAAAATGGAAAAAGTTCCACTTTCTCAAAACATATTCAAAAAGCAGGTCTTTTTGTAGTGGAGAATTGGAAGTAGAAGGGATGTCCATCAACGGGGGAATGACTGAATAAGCTATGATATATAAATGTTATGTAGTACTATTGTTCTATAAGAAACCAGGAATGGTCAGACTTTAGAGAAGCATACTCACAGGAGCTGAGGTTGAGTGGAGAGAGCAGAACCAAGAGAACATGATACACTTTAACAACCTTGTGAGCTGATCAACTATGACAGATGCATCTCCTCTCAGCAGTTCAGAAATCTAGGAAAGCCTTGGGAGATCCGTTTTGGACAAAGCCATCCACAATCCAGGGGGAAAAAAACAATAATGAAAGACCCCAAACTACAGAATCTGAATGGATATTATGTTCACTTTAAAATTTTTTTTCCTTATGTTTTTCCTTTCTATCCTATGGTTTACTCTCTTTTATCTTAGTCCTAAATACAAAATCACTAATATGTAAATATTAAGCACAAAAGTACAAGCACAACTTTACCAAACTGTTCACCACCAAGGGGAGAGGGTGGGAAGGGAGGGTGGTAGAAAAATATGTAATTTATAAAAATGCAAGTGGATGAATGTTGACAAATTTCTATAACATATAACTGAAAAAATAAAATAAAATATCAATTTAAAAAATAAAATTGCAAAAAATGATTGTTGAAAATTGGCATTGCATGTTGTTGGAAAAATAAGTAAAATATTTAAATTCAAAAAAAAAAGAAAAAATATGCTTTAGTAGAGTTTTGTGAGATATTCACCAGAACTCCTAATGTGGAAGGGGAAAAAAATTCTTAGAAAAATCAAAACTGTTGTTACATAATGAAACAGAAAACCCAAATTCATTAAGTGGAGATAACTCCTGTGCTTTTCAAATTTTTAGAATTAAAAAATTTTTATCTGACAGTTAGTTGGTACAGTAAGTAGAGCACCACACCTGTAGAGAGAAAGACCTGAGTTGAAATCTGGCCTCAGACATTTACTAGTTGTGTGACCATAGGTGAATCATCTAATCCTGTTTGCCTCACTTTCCTCATCTGTAAAATAACCTGGAGAAGGAAACAGCAACCCTAAATGGAATCACAAAGAGCCCCATATGACTGAAAAGGACTGTACAGTCACCTTTGTCCACAGCTGTGATCCTCATTCCACAGCCAGGTGGCGCAGTGGGTCTCTGAAGTTCAATTTCAGACATTACCCATGTGACAACATGGGCATTTAAATCATTTAGTTTATGTCTTCCTTGGTTTTCCCATCAGTAAATGAGGATAACTGGACAGTGAAGTGGTCCAGTGAGTAGCGAACTGAACTTGAAGCCAGGAAGACTTCAAATTGTCCTTAAACACTTATTAGTTGAGTGACTCTAGGTAAATCATTTAATTCAGTTTGCCTCAGTTTCCTCATCTTTTCCTCCTTCTCCTCTTCCTTCTTCATCTCCTCCTCTTCCTCCTCCTCTTCTCTCCCTAATACTTCTGACAAGTCATTCATCTTTGATGAAATTTCAAATGGATGAAAAATCAATGTCAGGAATTACTAGCCCATTGGAATCTAATTCCAGGAACATTTGAAGACATCAATAAACAAACCAAACCATTCTCTCATCTATTATGCTTTAAAGTAGGGCTCTGAAGATCATAGTGATAATATATGTAAAACATTTTTCTGGATGTAAATATATGCAATGTAAAACATTCATAAGAGGCAGCCAGAAGGAGAGAAGGTTTGAAAAAACCTGTCTCTTGTAACACAATGGGAATTGGGGTTGGGGGCCAAGTGACTTAATTTCCTAATCTCCTAATATTGCTGCCAGTTGTTATCTAAAACAATAAATTATAGAACAGTCTTGACTTCCCTTATGTAGGTGTGATGCCTTCCCCAAAGTGAGTGGCTATTATTAATGTTAATAAATGGATAGCTCATTTCCCACTAACTGTTCTGCTTGGTCCTCCAATATCATCCTTCCCTAGGATAAACTCAACACCAGAAGTCCATTATCTAGACAATGGCTCAGTTTCTGTATTCAACAGGACTTCAGTACCCTCAGTTGTGACTGGAGGACCAAAGGCTGGAGCAAAAAACAAAAACAAAAAATTACTCCTAAATCTTAGCTTTATAGAAAACTCAGATTAGTTCTACTTGGTTTCTATTTTACCACCCAGGCTTTCAACTTCCTTTGGTATATGGTCTTCCCCCATTAGAATATTAGATCCTTGAGGGCAAGGTATTATCTTTCTTTTTTTCCTAATTTGTATTCCCAGGAAATGTAGTAGGTGCTTAGTTAATGTTTGTTGACTGTTGATATTAAAGAAAATATTGCCTATATTGAATAAAAAAATAACAATAATTGGTAGGAACTTTTTTCTTACATTGAGCCTATGTTTGCTTCTTTAATAACTTTCACCTAGTTCTATCCTTTGCACCCAGCACAATAAGTCTAAGCCCTTTCTCATATGACAACCCTTTCAATATTTGATAACTATCATGTCATTCCATATGCCCCACTCTCAACGCTTTAGATTTCTCGTCTCCAGATTAAATATTCCCTTGATAAGACTCCTTATGGCATTATCTTGAAGCCCTTCATCTTTCTAATTGCCATATCCTTACTAATAATGTGGTACCCAAGTCTGTGAATTCAATAACACTCTTAGATTAAATTGTATTTTATTTATCACACCATCTGCATCTGAATAATAGTAGCTTGAAGGTGTGGGAGAGAACATTAAAGAAGGTTGGGAATCACTATTATACCGTACAATATTCTGTTAAAGGAGGAATCCAGAAGTGTCAGTGCCCTGGAACCTGTTCAGGAAAAAATCTAAATTCAAAATGGAAAGGCTGATAGTATCTGTTCATACATTACATCAGACTAAACTCAGACCAATTAACTACGAAACCTCTTCTGCAGAATGGATATCATTGCCAAAGATATCGGTTTAACTATTCACACACAAAAAACAAATGGATGAAAAAAATACCACCAGACTATGACATGTGGTGAGAGGGGGTTACCCTGTCAATTTAGTGCCTTCATATGTTGATCTTGGAGGTCAGCCAAGAATTGTTGAGAGAGACTTTCAAATATGAAACTATCTAGCCATGGGAGACCAAGATCTGAAAGCCAGGAGATGGAATGCTGAGTTTGGGGAACATCAAATACTTTAGTTTGATTGTGTAATATAGTGCATGTGAAGAAGAGCGATATGAAATCTATCTAGCGAGTGAGGTTGTAGTCAGACAATGAAGGGCTTTCATTTCCAGGCTGAAGAGTTTTCATTTTATCTGAGAGGCAGTAAGAAGCTATTGAAGCTTCACAAGCGGGAAAGGTTGCACCTGTGCTTAAGATTATTTTGGTAACTTTTTGCTGCATGGATTAGAGAGGGAAAGGTAGGAAGAAAGAATTTCTGTTAGGACAAGTATTCTTGAACTTCTTGTGTCATAGCAGTCTGGGGAAACCCTGGGAGTCTATCTCAGAATAATGTTTTCAAATGCATAAAATAAATTTTTTGTTGTTCAATCACAGCTTTTAGGAGCCCTCCTTCCAAGGTGCCAAATAGATCTGGTACAGTCTACTTTGTATGGTTACTATTGCTGTTCAGGTGTTTCACTGTGACTCCTTTTGGAGTTTTTTTGGGTTTTTTTTTTTTTAGGTTTTTGCAAGGCAAATGGGGTTAAATGGCTTGCCCAAGGCCATACAGCTAGGTCATTATTAAGTGTCTGAGACCGGATTTGAACCCAAGTACTCCTGACTCCAAGGCCAGTGCTTTATCCACTATGCCACCTAGCTGCCCTACCATTTGGAGTTTTCTTGGCAGATAACTGAGTGTTTGACATTTCCTCCTCCACCTCATTTTACAGATGAGGAAACTGAGGTAAACGGAGGCAGGTGATTTGCTCAGGATAACACAGCTAGCAAGTATCTGAGACTAGATTTAAACTCCAAAAGATGAGTCTTCCTGACTTTTGGTCTGACCCTCTAGCCACTGTGCCACCTAACTGACCCCATCAAATAAAATATGTATGATTAAAAAGAAAATCATTTAAATTGAAATATACTTATCAAAATATCTTTTAAAAAGCAATTTTGTGGATTTTAGGTTAAAAACTATTGAGTTAGGAGGCTATTGAATGAGAAAGAATGGATGAGGTTCTAAACTGCAGTAGTAGCTCTTTGAGTCAGATCTTAAACAACTAAGTGGCACAGTGGATAAACCTCTGGACCTGGAGTCAAGAAGACTCATCTTCCTGAGTTCAAATCTGGCTTTAGACAGGTAACCCTGTTTACCTCTGTTTCCCCATTTGTAAAATGATCTGGAGAAGGAAATGGCACAACTCCAGCATCTTTGCAAAAAACAAAACAAAACACAAAAGTCATGAACTCATATGAGATCGCAGAGTCGAAAATGACTGAACAATAATAATGAAGAAGGTACTGTGCTAATGGAGAAAAAAATAAGACAAAAAACAACAAACCAGTCCCTGACCTCAGGGAGTTCAGTCTAATGAAGAAGACAATATGAGAATAACTTACACACAAGCAAGCTACAGACAGGATAAATCAACAGAGGAAGCTTTAAGTGGAATTGGGGGGCCGGCTAGGTGGTGTGGTGGATAGAGCACTAGCCCTGGAGTCAGGAGGACCTTGAATAAATCACTCAATCCCATTGCCTGAAATAAATTAAAAAAAATTTTAAAACAGCAGCTACCATTGTGTAAACAATAAAATTTATTACATCCGTGCTTCAAAAAAATTTTTTTTAAAAAGAGGACTTGAGAAAGGGTTCTTATAGATGGTGTGATTTTTGCTGGGATTTTAAAGAGGATGGAGATGAGAAGGGATAGCATTCCAGGCATGGAGGACAGTCAGTGAAAATGCCTGAAGATGAAGAGTCTTATTCAAAGAACAGCAATAAAGCCAGTGCTAGAATTCATGTAAGGGAGGGAGTAAGCTGTAAGAGGTCCAGAATGGTAAGAGAGAGTCAGGTTAGGAAGGGCTTTCCATGTCAAACATAAGTGGAACCTAGGAGATGGGAAAGAAGGTGGTACCTCTAAAGAAACAGGAGAGTTTGGAGGAGAACCTGCTTTATGGGAAGATGATAAGTTCCTTTGTAGATGAGTCAGAGTTGGAAAGAACCTTACTAAGGGCCCTAAAGCCTATTACAGAGACCCTCATTTTGCTGTAACTTCTTGACACTAGTAGAGGTAGGCACATCCCTTTGAGATAAGGTCACACACTTAGTAGTCAGTGACTGAATCAGACATGAGATGAACTCAAGTCTGACCTCAAGCCCAGCACCCTCCTCCCTGGTGCACCAGGACATTTCTTTTTAGGAGCACAAATTACTACCCTTCCTCTCTCAACCCTCCCATTCCTCAGTGATAAGAAGCTTCTGGAAATGTTGGGGAAAATTCCTACCAACCTGGTCTGTGGGGGCCTGATGCTTTGGGTAGGGTGATCATTCCCTCATTCCTCATTGAGTAAAACAGACAGCCATGGGTTTAGGGCCAGCATTTTAATGGCCGATTAACCAGAGTTCCATCGCAGCAGGCGCCCAAACCATTTAATGCAAGCATTTTTGCACCTAGTTCATTTGTGTGTTCCTGGCCGCAGGGCAGGAATGCAGACCGGTTATGAAGGACTGGGGGAGGGGATGGGCCGGACACATGCGCTCTCTCTGCAGGAGAAGGGAGGCTGTTTAGATATAGTCAAACTAGCTCCACTGGATGGCCAGGGCCTTTGAAAATCCCAGAGTTGATGAAAGAGAAGAGAGGCCTGGCTTTTGGCCTGCTGCAGATCCTCCCAGGTCTCCTTACAGGCCCAAGCCTAGAATCGTTCATTTTTGTTCTGACATCCGGAACCAAAAGGTTGTTTTTCTCTAGCTCTTGGCCCTTCTTCACAAAAGAAGAGTATTTATGTACAGGGTTATAGGCATACTTAGCAGATAAAATGGAAGTATTTCCATTTCTTCTTCTAGGGAAATCACAGATCCAGTTCCTTCTCCAAAAAACAGACAAACCAATAAGAACATTTTGAAGTCGAGAAATGGCAAGGAAAAGGTGTTGAGTAGCAGCTTAGGAAACAAAATTGTCAGGGCTGTCACACTCACTAATTAATCCTCTTGTATTTACTTGATTTTCCTATCCTCTTATTAGAAAGCACTGTTTTTCCATTTTGTCTTTTGTCCCCATCAACCTCACATAGTGCTTGCCATAGGATCATAGTTATGGGGGAGTTTAAAGACTATTGCTTCCAAGGGTTCTTAATCTTTTTTGTGCCAGTGATGGCGCATATCAGGATATTATTTACTTGATGTCATGTTCTTCAAGAAGGAAGGATAACAACGATAATTCCTTGGGCTAGTTGATAAAACCTATGGACCCCTTCTCAAAACATTTTTAAATGCATAAAATAAAATACTGAGGAATATAAGGGAAAGCAATTATATTGAAATAACAATGGAATTTCTTTCCCATCCATATTCATATTATTGCTGTTGTTTAATTATTTCAATTGTACCCAATACTCCATGGCCCAATCAGGGGTTTTCTTGGCAAAAATACTAAAGTGGTTTGCCATGTCCTTCTCCAGATCATTTGACAGATGAGAAAACTGAGGCAAATAAGTGGCTTGCCCAGCTAGTGTCTGAGATCAGATTTGGTCTCAGGTTGTGATGTTGTATATAGGGAGTAAATGTCTCAGGTTTTATTTGAACCCAGGACTTCTACCTTGAGACTTAATATTTTGTGTGTCATGGACCCCTTTGGCAGTGTGGTAAAGCCTATAATGACAAAAACCAAGTTCATAAGTGAATCTCTGTTTAGAGTCAATACACTCTTGCCACTGGAACATGCTGTTTTCACCTAACATCTTTTTTTTTTTCCTGAAATGAAAATGTTCCTGTGGTCTTTGCTTGGGGTAGGAGGTCCAGATTGAGAAAACTTCCCATCTGGCCCCAGCTCTCCCCCACTGGTACTCCTAAATTGTATTGGAGAGCAATTAGTCACCGGATGAGCTCAGTCCCATGTAATCTGATGACTGTCCTGGCTGTCTTCCTGTACAAGTGAGCAATCAGTGAACTGTCACCCTCCTTCCCCTCCCCACTCTACCCCCCATGGCAGCTCTGCCTCTCCCATTTCCCCCACCTCCCCCCCAGGAGACATTAGCAAACTTCTCTTTTCTCATGACCCCTGTATTTAATTAGGTTCTTATGCTCTTGCTAAACACTAAATCTAAACCTATCATTTTAAAAGATTGCTCTGACATTCTGGAGAAATATTTGGGGACAACACACCCACAGTCCCTCTTCATCAATCAATTAATAATCAATAAACATTTTATTATGGGTCAGGCTTTGTCAGCATTGTTAACCTTTATGTAATCTTATAATAGTTCACATTTCATCTATGTGGGGCTGTTCAAGGCAAGTTGAAACTGAAGGATGGAAAGGGTGTCCCCATTTAGGACTAGCCTAGAATCTTGGGGATAGTAGATAAATCTGAGCCCAGGTTCTTTAAGATTCCCTGTCCAACATCCCCCCCCGCCCCCCCCACTGTGGTGCACTGTTGATTTGGGATATTGAAAGTAATTATTAAACCTGGATCTGTTTTTGAGAAGTGAATAAAAAAAGTAATGCTTTTATGAAGAATGAAATGAAAATTAGTATATCATGAGCAAGGTACTTCCTTGCCCTAAACCTGTTTCCTCTGTAAAATGGGGTTAGTGATCCTTATTCTATTGACCTCATGGGGATGTTAGGAAGAAAATACTTTGTAAACCTTGAAAATGCTATAGAAATGTGAACTGTTTTGTTTTTATTAGTGGAAAGAGCACTGGATTCTAGTCAAAAGACTCAATTTACATCCCAGTTCACATCTGCTTAGCTACATGGCTTGATATAAGTTGTTTTTCCTCTGTGAATCTCAGTTTCCTCATTTATTTAAAAAAAAAAAAGACTGAACTAGATGATTTTAAGTTCCTTCCAGTTCTAACCTTCTGTTATTATGGATGGTGTAGAAGGAGGGGAGAAGGATAGGCTGAGGGGGACATAAATATCTATAATTCATTGAGAGAACATCTCATTCTTTGTTTAGCCTATGAAAGTGGAACCCATTTCCTGATTCTACCATATTGTTATAGACCCTTGAATTGTCAGTCCGACCTTTGAATGAAGAACAGGCTATGTGGGTCAGACTGGGCAGAAGCTGTCTCCAAAGTGGGGACTTCTGGCTGTTCCCTAGGAGACTTGGTGTACAGATGGAAGGAGGAGGGAGGTCTCTCTACTCCTAACCCTCCCTCCCTCCTCTCTCTGTGGTGACTGGCAGCTGCCCTGGTCCCGCCAAAAAGTACAGGCTGTACTTGGCAGCTGGGGATCTGGAAATTTCCTTTGTTCTGTGCCTGGATATGGCCACCCAGATCGAGTACACCTTACACACACACACACACACACACACACACACACACACACACACACACGCACACACACACATGCACACATACTCTATTCACACAAACTCACTCATTTCTACACACATGTATATTCACATACATACACACACACCACACACACTCACACGCATTCAGACACACTGACACCCACATACTCACATTCACACACACACACACACAGAATGAGGGCCAAAACAGAAGTCTCATCTCAGAGCCCGGTTGTCTTGTCCTTTTCTGGGTATTGCGTAGCAGGACATGAATGGGGTGGGGTCCCCACTATTCTTTCATCAGTGGAGGACAGATGCCCCAGGGCTCCAGGGAAGCAGCTGCTCCTTCCTTTGAATGAGGCAGAGAAAATTTGGTGCCAAGGATCCATCGATAGACACCACTGAGCCAGACTCCTCTTTCAGAGACCCACAATGGTGGCGGGCACACCCCCATGATAGAAGAGGCCAGGACAGAAAGAAAACAGAGCTTGTTTGATGTCTGTTTGATGGACCAAATGGGGGAGGGGAGGGGCAGGCTTCTTCCAGCAGATTCACCAGCCTAGGATCTAGAACTGCAAGGAAATTGTTTAAGGCTCAAATGCAGAATGTGAACGGTGAACTTTTTGACTCCATATCCAGATCTCTTTTCACCACGCGGGAGTTTCATCCATGTTTGACCAGGGGATTGGCTGGTGGCTCCAGGAAAACCCTTGCTTGGAGGGGGTACTGTTTATGGAGTTGAGGGGGGACAATGAATGGGAGGGCAGGAAGTGAGCCTGTCCCTAAGTGCTTCTCAGAAGGATTTCCAGTTGGTCCACCTGTGTCCCCGGCCTCCCTTGGTTACCAACACTGCTCCCCCAGCCCCCACCACACAGGAAACCCACCCTTAACGCTTATTATACTTGCTGACACCTGTTGAGGAACTGGTGACTCTAGAAGAGGGATAAAGTGGTCTCTGCCCCACCCCCACCTCCATACTGATCCGATTGTTGTGGGGGATGGGGGGTTGAGGACTCTCAGGGCAAGTCACATCCTCAGCCTCAGTTTATTCACTTGTGAAATGGGGACACCACCAGTGGTCTCTACCTCACAGGACTTAAGTAAGCTTTGAAAACTTTATGGTACTATATAAATAACAGTAATTTATCATCTTGTTATTCACCAAGAGGTAAAATATGTAGGTCTGGATGATCCCTGTCAGTCTTCTAATAAACAGTACCCCCCCCCAACCCCAGTTACATTCTGGAGGAATTCTGTCGTATTTTCAGCTGTCACTAGGAATAAATTGCCCTGGGTCATCTGTTTCAGAATCTAGCAATTCCCTTCATCAGGAAGGTTTTTCTTCTATCCGACTAGCTACTCTTTTCCTCTACCCCCAAGCTCTCAATCCTAATTTCGATCAATAAGTGAATAATTGAACAAAAAACATGTATTAAGTGCTTACTATATACCAAACATTCTGCTAAGCCCCAGAGATATATTACCCAAGGACACTCCCTACTCTCATGGAGCTCATATCCCAAATCGGGGAGGCAACATGTATAGGGAGGTATGGCAGCCTCAAGGAAGGAGGAAAGTCCAAGTGATCCTTAGGGATCTGCCAGGTTTGGGTAGGATAGAGAGAGAAGATTCCTAGGATGGAAATGCAGAGGAATCAGCCAGGTCTGAGTGGGGTGGGGAGAGAGTCCCTAGGATGGAGATGCAGGGAGATCAGCTGTATGTGGAACATCCAGGAGGCCAACTAGATAGAACAATACATGTGAGAAAGTAAGGTGTAAGAAGACTGAAAGGGGAGCAGGGGACTAGATCAGGAAGGGAGTTCAGTGCCAAGCAGAGCTTTCTATATTTGTTCCTGAGGGCAACAGAAAGCTAATGAATTTTTGAGTAAGGGACTAGGTGACATGATAGGACCATCCCTTTGGGAAAATCACTTTGGTAGCTGAAAGGAGAATAGACAGCAATTGTAAATATAGTAATAGATAGTCTATTCTATTACTATAGTAATATTTATATGAAATATATAACATATAATCTGTAACTATATGTATTTATTTTAAATGTATAATTATATAACATGTATATATTACTAACTATAGTAATATATAGTAATATAAATATATCCATGAGTAATAAGTAGCATAAACAATCTGTAAATAATTATGTAATTTATATATTATATAACATATACATACTATGTGTATATTATATATACATACATATTTACTCAGAAAATTAATTTCATATTAGAACTGGAAGGATTTGGATCTATCATATACACAAGCCCCCCTACCCCCATGTTACAGACGGATAGAATGAAACCAGAAGGGGTGAAGTATTCCTTCTAACTTTATTTACCTTGCACTTTCCATACCAAAACCCTGTGAGGTTTAAGTCCAGACATTAATATGTTCCTTTTATAGGTGAAAAAAATTGAATCAACCAGAGATGAATTGCCTGTGGTTGCATAGCTTAGGAGTATCACAGTTAGTATTTGATTCTCTCCCTATATTGTTGCATGACTGGCCGAAGGATCAAAACAATGCATGAGTCACAATATCCTCTTAGTAAACTTTTTACTGTTCAGAAGTTAGTAGCACACTTATTCTTGGTGTATATTGGTTCCACTAGTACCCACAAATCAAATCTTGGTTACCCTACTTGGTAGTCTGGCTGAGAAAGGTGGGCTTTTTGGAGGAGGATGGTTTTCCTTCCGGGATTTCTCCCTTGAATGTCTGTATCTGCTTGGGAACTGTTACTTCCTCTCTGGGCTATTTATTTTGTAATCTCTAATGTTGAAGTGCTGAGGATGATTGCTCTGGAGATCACACCAGCCACTACAGGAACCAAACAGGGGAGGTGACTGGTCTCAAACTGTTTCCAAATGTTGGTGTTCTCTCTGCTGGAGAATTAATAAGAATTTATGGGGAGAATAGGGAGCAGGGAGAAAGTGATTATCCTCTAGGAGAGGGGGAAGGGGAAGGTCTCTGGGTTTCCTTTCTACTGTATGATCTTAATCTCGATATTTTGCTAAATGTGGGAGTGGAGGGCAGAGGCAAAGGCCTTTTTGCTTCTCTTCATCTGGTTGTGGATCATCCTTATAAAGGTGATGATGACTTCCCCTTCTGGGAAGGAGTTTTTCTCTCTCAGGTTCCAAAGGAAGATGGTCATCTGGGAATGGTAAGGTGAAAGGATGCTTTTCTCTGAATGTACAAGGAGGAATTTCTGGGAAGGAAATAAACCAGACAGGAACCTCTATTTCAGGTCAAAGAGGATTAATGGAAGGAGAGTGGACTAGAATAGATTGTTTCTGAGATGGGATCAGCTCTAGTAATCAATGGGTAGTATTATTTTTTTAAAATGTAAACACTAAGTTTATTAAGTCTTATTCCATACCTATAGATCCCATCTCTCTTCTTTCTGATCACAAATAATGTTCACTTGGCAAAAGGCAGTCTGGGAATGGTTTTTCCTCAGTAAAGCTCTGGCATTTGCAATTAACAGATCCTTTATCTCCAATTTTGTTTCAAATTAAAATAACAAACTATTTGGATGTATTTGCCAATAGTGACTGTTTATAAATTATTTGCTTTTTTTTAAACCTTAGGTCTCTCTGTTTGGTCTAAACTGGAAATGAAGTAGTTATCCATTGCTGTCCATCATGAAAACTTTGACCATCTCCATTTTCATTCTGAGCCAGTTGAGCACCTCCTTTCCCCTATTAGGTAGCAGCATGGCTCCCTGCTTCCAGGGGCCTACTATATTGGCCTTGAACTTAACATGAATATCCGATCAACTAAATTTACTGTGTTGCTCAGAACTCCTGAACCACAAACAATCCACAAGCCTCAACTTTTTTAGTTACAGCTATGTCCCACTACTCCTGGCTAGAGCTTGTTTTAAGAAAAAACAACTTTTTGGGGCAGCTAGGTGGCACAGTGTATACAGCAGAACATCAGTCCTAGAGTCAGGAGGACCTGAGTTCACATCCAACCTCAGACACTTAATAATTACCTAGCTGTGGGACCTTGGGTAAGTCACTTAACCCCATTGCCTTGCAAAAACCTAAAAAACCCCCCGCAATTTCCCCCTTAATCCTAATTCCTCATACCAAAATTGACTAATCTGCAAACATGTTTAACACAAATGTGTATGTACAATATTAACCTAACTATTGACTGAGGGGAAGTGAGTGGGGAAGGTGGAAGGAAATTTTGTAACTTAAAAATATACATATGTATATAGATGAATGTTGAAAAACTTTCATCACAAGTATTTGGAAAAATAAAATGTCAATAAAAAATAAAATTAATCTATTAAAAATATTTGGGAGTCAAGCAATCTGCATTGGCTGCAAGTGCACCATGGTTGGTTTTTTAATATTTTATTTGTATTAAATTGAGGCACTAGACACTGCAAGAAAAGAAGAAGAAACAATAAAGCAAAACTAAAAGAAAAAAACAAGTTTATAATCTCATAACCTTTGGCACATCTCATGCTTTAGCTAAGGTAAACTTTTATTTTATTGGATTATATTTTCCAAAGGTCAATCATTAAGATGAGAAATATATTCTATTCTTTTTGCTTCCGGAAACATAGAGTCTGATTCAAATCATGGTCAAGGTTGCATATCATAGGATTGTGGATTTAGAGTTAGATGGAATCTTAGAGACCACTGAGTTCAACCTCCATGATCTTGAGACTTAGTCACATCAAAATCAAGTGATTTGCTCAGAGTCAGCTATTAATATCTGAGGAAAGATTTAAAACTAGATCTTCCTGACTCTAGTTCCAGTACTCTATCTACTATTCTCACATCTCCTCCAATCCAAATCCTTGAATCAGTGATCAGTCAATCACTAAATACCCAGAGTGTTTCAGGGGGCAACTAAGCTAGAATAAAGATCTGAAATCAAGAAGACCTGAGTTCAAATCTGACTTAGACACTTCCTAGCTGTATGACTCTGGGTAAGTCATTCATTTAACCCTGTTTGCCTCAATTCCCTCATCTGTAAAATAAACTGGAGAAGGAAATGGCAAACTACTCCAGTATCTAT
This sequence comes from Macrotis lagotis, assembly GCF_037893015.1. Taxonomy (NCBI): domain Eukaryota; kingdom Metazoa; phylum Chordata; class Mammalia; order Peramelemorphia; family Peramelidae; genus Macrotis; species Macrotis lagotis. The sequence goes on along the minus strand of NC_133666.1, from coordinate 633,003,540 downwards.
TTTTCAGGTTTTTTCCCAAGGCAATGGGATTAAGGCTTGCCCAAAGCCACACAGCTAGGTAATTATTAAGTGTCTGAGGCCAGATTTGAACTCAGGTACTTCTGACTCCAGGGCCAGTGATCTATCCACTTTGCCACCTAGCCACCCCTCCAGTATCTTTGCCAAGAAAATTCCAAATGGATTTGTGAAGAGTTGGACATGGCCGAAATGATGAACTACAACAACTGATAAGTACTGGGAAGAATAAAAAAAGTCCCTGCCCTCAAGGAGCTCACAAAGAATGGAGGAAACAACAAGCAAACAAATCTGTACAAACCAGCTATGTATAGGAAGTAATTAAGAGAGGGAAGGTCTTAGAATTAAGAAAGGGTAAGGAAGTTTTCTAGTTTCTTCAAGTGGGATTTAAAGAAAATCAGGGAAGCTAAAATAAGGAGTTGAGGAGGGAGAACATTCCAGGCATGGTAGACAGATGAAAAGATGGCTAGAGTCAAGAGATGTAAGTCTTGTTCATAGAATAACAGAATCCAGTGTGACTGGATTAAAGGTTACGTCAGGTGTATGAAGATTGGAAAGGTGGGAGGACTAGGTTATTAAAGGTTTTTAATGTCACATAGGGGATTTTTTGTATTTGATCCTAGAGGTGATTGGGAGCCATTGGTGTTTCTTGAATAAAGGTGTGACATGATTGAACCTGCATTTAGGAAAATCACTTTAGTGATTAAATGGAGGGTGGAGTGAGGCAGGCAAAACCACTGGGAGGCTAGTATTTCAGGTGTTAAGTGATGAGGGCTTGCACTAACTAGAAGGGTGACAGTATTAGAACAGAGAAGAGGTTGTATTTTTAAAAATGTTGCAAAGGTTAAAAATGGCAGGCCTTGGAAACAAATCGTATTTGGGAATAGGAGTGAGAAATGGTGAGGAGTTGAAAGTGAGACCTAGGTTGGAATCCTGAGGGACTAGGAAGATAATGCTTCCCTCTATGGTGATAGGGAAGGTTGGAGGTAACTGATAGGGGGAAGGTAATGAGTTTGACTCTGGACATATTGAGATTAAGATTGAGCATCTGATTCAGGATGTCTGAAAGGAAGTTGGAAATCAGAGATTGGAGATCAGTGGAGAGGTTAACACAGGTTAGGTAGATTTAAGAATCATCAGCTTAGAAATGGTAATGGGTGCTAATGAGATTGCCAAGTGAAGTAGTATAGAGGAAGAACAGAAGAGGGCATAGGACAGAATCCTCAGAATCCTGGACACCTAGGATGAGAGAGTGTGGCTTGGAGGATCCAGCAAAAGAGATAGAGAAGGGGTAGTCATAGGAAGGAGGTGAATAAAGAGAAGATAATATCCTGAAAGCCTAGAGAGAAAAGAATATCAAAGAGGAGAGGGGGATTCCCAATGTAAAGGCTATAGAAAGGTCAAGGAGATTGAGAATTGAGAAAAGTCCAATGGATTGACAATTAAGAAATTAATAAATTTGGAGAGATCAGTGTTGGTGGAAAGTTGAAGTTGGAAACCTCAAGGGATTAAGAGAGTGAGAGGAGAGACAGTGGAGACAGCTATTGTTGGTGTTCCTTTCAAGGAGTTAAGCCACAAAGGGCAGAAGATATTTATTATGGTAGTTATTGGGGTTAGAAGGTTTAAGGGAGCTCTGAGGATATGTTTATGGACATGGATATGTTTATAGACAGTCAGGAAAGATAGTAGACAGGAAGAGGTTGAAAAGAAGTGGTAGAGAGGGGGTGACAAAGGGCACAATCTGTTAGAAGAGACAGGATGGAATGGGCAGAAAAGGGATTAGCCTTGGTAAGGAATAAGGTCACATTATCTTGTGAGACATGAGAGATGGAGATGTGTCAGAAGGCAAATGAGTGATCTGAAATAAGGAAAGAAAAGGGACCTATGGAGAATGACCTTGATTTATTTTTGTATAATATGAGGTAAGGTTCTTAGCTGAAAGGGTAGAGGGAGGGGGAGTCATAGGATGTTTGAGAAGAGATGAAAATGTTTGGAAGAGCTGCTGTGGAGAGTGGGAAATGAGCTGATGAGGGAGGTATAGTAGGATTGCCAGTCAGCAGTGAGGGCCCCCTTGATGTATTGCATAGACTTGTAGTGGACCTAATCAAAATATTTGCATGATAGGTGGTAGTATTGTAAATAGGGTTGTTCAACTACTACCATTTATCCTTTTCTACTATAGACCTTTGTTTATATGAGGTTCCTAATAAAAGCTTTTTTTTTCCTGTTCTGGGAGGCTATATTAAAATATCTAGAACTCTCTCTCTCTCACTTTCTTTTTTAAGTTCTGAGCCCTCAGGAAAGAGACAGTGTTCCAACAAATCAGTTCAGTAAGTGATTGCCTTTTTTCTTCTCTGAGGATGCTTCTTTTTATTGCTTACTCTCAGTTACCTCTACTTTTCCCTTTCTCAGTTCCATGTGACTCGTCATTGCCTCCCCTTCCTCATCTCCTTGTAATTTTTTTTTTTTAGGTTTTTGCAAGTCAAACGGGGTTAAGTGTCTTGCCCAAGGCCACACAGCTAGGTAATTATTAAGTGTCTGAGACCGGATTTGAACCCAAGTACTCCTGACTCCAGGGCCGGTGCTCTATCCACTGCACCACCTAGCCGCCCCATTTCCTTGTAATTTCTACAGGATTCTTCCTTTGGACTCCCTGAACTGACTTTTAAAGGTCGTCTGGAACAAGGACAATCATTGGTGAATCCGTGACCTTTATTATTGTGTTGTTTCCAGTTCTTCATGATTCCATCAGGGATTTTCTTAGCAAAGATATTGGAGTGGCTTGCCATTTTTCTTCTCCAGCCCATTTTATAGATGAAGAACTGAGGCAAAGAGGATAAAGTGACTTTTCCAAGATTATTGAACTAGGAACATGAACAATAGCTGTCTCCACTGTCTCTCCTCTCACTCTCTTAATCCCTTGAGGCTTCCAACCTCAACTTTCCACCAATACTGATTTCTCCAAATTTATTAATTTCTTAATTGTCAATCCATTGGACATTTCTCAATTCTCAATCTCCTTGACCTTTCTATAGCCTTTCTATAGATCTTCTGGATCCTCTTCCAAGCCACACTCCTTCCTCTGAGGGGGGATTTGAACTCAGGAAGATGAATCATAATGAATCAGAGTCCAGTGGTCTGTGCACTATGATGCCATCTAGCAGTCCATCTATGGCATTATCTCTACCTCCTGCTTTCCCTGGCTATGATTAAGACTCTTCTAATTCACTCAAGGGGCTTGTTCACACCTCATGAAGGGATCATCCACTTGCCCTTGTTTTTAATTTTCATAGTTTGCCTAGTACTTTTTTATCAATCCATTTTCTGTTATTAGGTCTTTTATGTTCGAGGAATATTCCCATATTACAAATTTATCATATGTCATTATTATGGTTTTCTTTGTATAAATCATATATTAAGAATATATTAAGGGGAAGCTAGGTGGTGCAGTGGATAGAGCACTGGACCTGGAGTCAGTAGTACCTGAGTTTGAATCCGGCCTCAGATACATAATAATTACCTAGCTGTGTGGCCTTGGGCAAGCCACTTAACCCCATTGCCTTGCAAACAAAAAAACCTAATTTAAAAAAAAGAATAAATTAAGCACCTGTTATTTGTGAGGTACTATGAATACTCTGGGGATACCAAAAAAAAGTTAAACTGTCTTTGACTTCAAAGAACTTATCAACGAATCACTATTCAATGTGTTTATTGGGACCAGGAACTAGAGATACAAAAAAAGGAAAAAGACAGTCCCTACTTTTAAGGAACTTACAATCTAATGGAGGAGACAACCAACAAATAAATATAAATGAAATATCTCTCTATCTCTCTATCTATTTATCTATCCTTTTAAACTGCGGGCTTTTGGAAAACAAGGACATCGTTTTACTTAATCTTTGTATCTCCTCTTGGACCTAGCACAAGTGCTGAGTACACAGGAGACAAGAGGTCTCTAATAGATTGCCTCAGGGATCAGTGCTTGACCCTATTTCATTTAATATTTTTATCAGTGATTTGGATAAATGAATAGATGGCACACTGATTATGTTTGCAAATTAACTCTAATCAGGGAGGGATGGCTAATATACTAGATAACAGATCCAAGAGATATAGATAGACTAAAATGGTGGACTGAGTATAATAAGATGAAATTGAATGGAGATAAATCTAAAATCTAATATTTAGACAATATTAATTAAGCACTTATCATGAACCAGACACCATGCTAAACTCTGGAGATTCAAAGAAAAGATAAAAAACAAAATTCCAGTACTTGCTCCCAAGGAGCTCACAGTCTAAATGGGGAGACAACATGCAAATGACTATGTACAAACAAGATATATATACAGGCTAATTTGGGAATAATGAAGGCATTAGAATCAAGTGAGATTAGGAAACACTTTTTTGAGAAGCTTTGATTTTAGCCAGGGAAAGCAGGAGGTGGAGATAAAAAAAGGAGAGAATTCTAGGCATGGGGAACAAACAGCCAGCAAAAATGCCTGAAGTTGGGAGATAAAATGTTTTCTTCTAGGAGTAACAAGAAGATCAGTGTCACTGGATGAAAGAGTATATGGAGGATGGGGAAGTAAGGTATAAAAAGATGAAAAAAGAAAGGGATTATGTGTGTGGGGGAACAGATTATGAGGGACTTTAAAAGCTGAAAAGGAAATTTTATATTTGATACTAGGGATAACAGGGAGCCATTGGAGTTGATTGAATGGGGAAGGGAGTGTGATATAGTCAGACTCGTGTTTCAGGAAGATTATTTTGATAGTTTGGTAGAGGAGATAGACTGGAGTGGGGAGAGATTTGAGGCAGGGAGATGAACCAGAAGGTTATTGCACTGATCTAGGAGTGAGATGATAAGGGTTTGCACCAGGGTGGTGGCAGTATCAAAAGAGAGAAAGGAGTACCTTTAAAAGCTATTTTGAAGATAGAATCAATATAACTTGGTAACAGATTGGATGTAGATGTGGTGGATTTGTGAGAGAGTGAGGCATTGAGGATGACACTTAGGTTGTAAGCCTGAGTAACTAAGAGGATGTGCCCTTGAAAGTAATAGGGAGTAGGGCGGCTAGGTGGCATAGTGGAGAAAGCACCTGCCTTGGAGTCGGGAGTACCTGGGTTCAAATCCGGTCTCAGACACTAAATAATTACCTAGCTGTGTGGCCTTGGGCAAGCCACTTAACCCCATTTGCCTTGCAAAAACCTTAAACAAAAAGAAAGTAATAGGGAGTTAGAAAGGGAAAAGTTTGGGGGCAAAGATAATAAGTTCAGCTTTGGACATAATGAGTTAAAGATATCTATATATTGGTGATATGGGACTAGAGATCAAAAGAGAGATTAGGATTGGATAAACAGATCTGAGAATCAGCTGCATAAAAAATAATGGAATTCATGGGAGCTGATGAAATTCCCAAGTGAAAAAGTACAGAAGAGAATAAGGCCCAGGACAGAGCCTTGGGGAACATTCATGCCTAGTGGGTATGACCTGGATGAAGATACAGCAAAGGAGACTGAGAAGGGAAGGTCAATTAAGATGAAAACCAGGAAAGAGCAGGGTCATGGGAAACTAGAGAAAAGAGAAGATTGGAAAAGAGAATGAAAAACAGAGAGGCCAAGAAAAGGTCACTAAAGAAAAGGCCATTGGCTTTAACTATTAAGACATCATTGGTTAATTTTGGAGAGTGTTTTCAGTTGAATGATGTCAGAAACTTCAAAGAATGAGAGAAAAGGAAATAGATTATTTTCTCGTAGACTATCTTCTCAAGATTTTTATCCATGAAAGAGAAGAGTAATATATAGGGTGATGGCTGGTGGTTGAATGGATGAATGAATAGGATGGATAAATCAATGAGGTCTTTTGAGGATGAGAGATGAGAGAATTTGGACAGGCAAAGATTGAATATGAGTAAGAAGGTAGGGATAAGAGAGGGGACAATCTAATTGAGAAGATGAGTTGGATCAGCATCTTTTGTGAATGTAGAGGAGTTTCACTTGCAAGGACAGTCTTCTTCATGTAAGACCTGGGGTGAAAGAGAAGACAATGGTAGAGGTCATCTGAATAATGTGAAAAGAGGAGGAAGGGATTGTGATTCATCCCAATAGTCAATTGCTCAGATATAAGTGTGGTGGATGGCAGGGGGAGCTCTGGGTAGGAGAATTTCTGAAAAAAAATCTGGGGTTTTTAATTAAGTATAAACTCTATATTAGTCATAAGTATGTCATAGCCCAAAATGCTAAAACTCTCTTAGACTGCAACCCAACTCACAGTCAGGAAATTTTAAGAGTAGGACAGTATCCTGGCATCCATCTCATTCAGTTGAGACCTGAAGAAAGAATTGCCATTTCCATGTAGCCCAAAAGTGGTCATCTTGCCTCTGCTTGGAAACCTCCTATTAGATAGCAATAGACTACCTTTGAAGAGTTCTAACTAATAGGAAGTTTTTCTAGACCTCAAGCCTAAATTTTCCTCTTTGAAACTTCCACTTATTGATTATGTTTCTGGCCCTTTCCAAGCAGAGTAAGTTCTCCCTCCACTCTTCAAATATGGAAAGACAGTCACTGTCTTCCTCTGTTCACCATAATCTTTCAACTAATCAAATGCATTCTAGGTTACCATCCCTGTTTTGCTCCTCTATGTATCAGAGGGGTGAAGAGCAGGACTGCAGTCACCCTCATTTTTTCTAAAGGATATACCATTTTATATAGATATATATATTTTTTACACTTTTGATCGATATTGAGTCCCCTGAAACCTCCATGCAACTCTCCTCCCCATCTTATACTTATGAAGCTGATTTAATTTTTTGAAATTGTTGATAGCTTTTTTCATCATCTTTACTTTCAGATACATCTCTCTCCCTTAGCTAGTAAGCTACATTTTATAATAAAAGTAGAAAAAAAGGAAGGAGAGAAGAAAGGGAAGGAGGGAAGAAGGGAGGTAAAAAGGAAGGGAGGGAGTGAAGGGAAGGAGAGAGAGATGGAGGAAGAAAGGAAGGAAAGAAGAGAGGGATAGAAGGAAAGGGGAAAGGTAAAAAGAAAGAGAGGAGAGAGAGGGAGGAAGGAAGGAATGAAAGGAAGGAGGAAGAAAAGAAGGGAGTGGGGGAGAAAAGAAAGAAGGAAGGAAGAAAAAGAGAAAGGAAGGAGGGAGGGAGAGAAGGAGGAAAATTGAGAAGAAAAGCATTTCAATAAACCTATTAACCCAGTCTGAAAATATTTTCAATGTCTGATGGCACAGTGCATAGAGTACTGGCCTTGGATCAGAGGACAGCAGCTTAAATCCAGCATGACATTTACAAGCTGTGTGACCTTGGGCAAGTCACTTAACCCTGATTATCTTGCATCCTAGACCATCTCCAATCATCCTGATTCATATTTGGCTACTGGACCCAGATGGCTCTGGGAGGCTGGTGACATTGCACAGCACCCCCTCAAATCCAGTTCATGTGCTTGTCATGGCATCACCTCCTGGATGTGGTCTTCTTCAAAAATGAAGGACACAGACACTTAATAATTACCTAGCTCTGTGGCCTTGGGCAAGCCACTTAACCCCATCTGCCTTGCAAAAACCTAAAAAAAAAATGAAGGACAAACATTACAACACACCCACAGCCACAGCCATACCCCGCCCCACACACACACATATGCACACCCCCCCACACACACATACACACACACAAACACACAAACACATGCTTTCTCAGATTTCTACATCTACAAAGAAGATTGGGAGATACATTTTCTCCTTTGTTGGAGCTAAGTTTGTTCATTAGAATTAAATATTATTTAGTTTGTTTAGCTTATTCTTTCCATTTACATTACTGTAGTTACTGTGTATGATTGTTCTGCTTACTTCACTCTCCATCAGTTTATATATATAGATCTTCTCATGCTTTTCTGTTCATATTCATCATTTTTTTTCCAGGTTTTTTGTAAGGCAATGGGGTTTAGTGGCTTGCCCAAGGCCACATAGCTAGGTAATTATTAAGTGTCTGAGGCTGGATTTGAACTCAGGTACTCCTGACTCCAGGGCCGGTGCTCTATCCACTACATCACCTAGCGGCCCCATCATATTCATCATTTTTTATGATTCAGTAATAATTCATTACATTCATGTATAACAATTTGTTTAGTTAACCATCAGTCAATGGATGGCTACTTTGTTTTCAGGGCTTTGATGTTACAAAAATTGCTACTATGTGAGACCTTTCTTTTTTGTTTTGGACTTCCTTGGAATCTTTATCTGGAAGTGGAATATCTGGATCAAAGAAGTGGACACAGTCATCACCTTTTAAATACAATTCCAAATTGTTTTCAGTAGAATTACATGAGTTCACATCTCTTCCAACAGTGTATTAAGTGTGCCTGTCTTTTTACAGCTAACATTATTTTCATCTTTTGCCCTTTTTGTCACTTTGCTAGCTGTGAAGTCAAAGCAAGAAAAACACCCTAGGGTGCTTTGATTTGCATTTCTTTTATTAGGGGTGACACTGAATTAATCATTTATATAGTTAATAGTTCACAATCCTTCTGAGAATTGTTTTGTTTCATAGTCTTTGATCATTTATCTATTGGGGAATAACTCCTTGGTCTACATATTTCTTTTAGTCTATCTTTTTTTTTTTAGGTTTTTGCAAGGCAGATGGGATTAAGTGGCTTGCCCAAGGCCACACAGCTAGGTAATTATTAAGTGTCTGAGGCTAGATTTGAACTCAGATACTCCTGACTCCAGGGCCCAAGTTCTATCCACTGTACCACCTAGCCACCCCGTAGTCTATCAATTTTTGATATGAAATTTTTATCACAGATATTTGATTCAAATATTTTTTCCTAAATAATATAATCCCTTATCTTACTTATATTGATTTTTGCTAACGTGAAAGCTTTTCAACTTCATGTAATCAAAATTATCTAATTAATTTTGGGTAAGTTTTTCTCCCTAGCCATATCTCTGAATTTCACGTGCTTCTCATTTTTTTATGTTGTAGATTTTTAAGATTCAGGTGATGTATTTAATTTGTTTCCTGTGACATATGGTGTATGATATGAAAATGATGGTCTAAAACTAATTTATGCCAAACTAACTTCTAGTTTTCTCAGTGTTTTTTTTATCAGATAGAGAATTCTACTCCCAGTAATTAATATTCTTAAGTTAATTAAACTGAGTTATAGAAATTGTTTCTGATTCTTCCTTTTAGAGTCTGTCCTACTAGTTTACTCTTCTCTTTTGAAAATTAAGTTCAATGATTACTGTTTTATAATATAATCTGAATATTAGATTACTATTTCCCCTTTGTTTTTTTTATTATTTCTCTTAAGATTCTAAACTTTTTGCTCCTCCAAACAAATTTTATTATTTTATTTTGATCTATAAGATGCACTTTTGTTAATTTGATTACTATAACACTAAATCAGTAAATATATAATATACTTATTATATCTGTATGACCCAACCATGAGTAATGAATATCCTTCCGATGGTTTAAGTCATTTTAAAATTTCTTTACACAATGTTTTATAATTGTATTATTGTTCAGTGTATTTTGCTAAACTTACTGTCAGATATTTATACATCTTATAGTTATTTTTCATGGAACTTTGCTGCTTCCTTTTGGATTTTACTATGACTATATTGAAATACTATTGATATTTGTGGATTAATTTTGAGTCCTGCTACTTTCCTATATCCATTTAATTGCCTGAATTTCAATGCTGATAATATGGGATTTTCTAATTAAGTCATTATGTCATCAGCAAATAGGAATAACTTTACTTCCTCTTTGACTATGTATCTACCTTTAGTTTTTCTGATTTTGTTGTTATTAATAGTTCTACATATCAAATAATATCAGGAAAAGAGGGACATTCTTGCTATATTCTCATATTTACTGGAAAACTAGTGTTTCCTCATTCTTAATAAGTTTATCTTGTATTTTATGTTATACTTGTATTATGTTAAATATCATAAATTAGAGAGCTGACCTCAAAAAAGAAAGAAACAAACCTTTTTCTGATACACAATGCCTCTTTAATCCTGGGCAAATCACTTAATGTCTTCTGACTTTAGTCAACTCTTTAGATGCTGAGAAGATATTCATTTGCACTGGTAGAGTTTCTTTCTCTAAGACTATTTTCAGTAAAATCACAGATTCAGTATCGATTTCCTCTCATATTGAAAAAAATGACCTTTCCATGCTTCTTCTCTGTTGGATTTGTAATTTTTTTTCCCATAAATGAACATTGCGCTTTGTCAAAGGTCTGTTCAGCATTTATTGACAGACTTATGTGATTTGGGTATTTTGTAAAGTTGTATAAGACTTTACATTTGTCCCTCTTAAGTTTCATCTTTTTAGATGTATTTTAATATCCTAAATTCATCAAGAATATTAAATTGCATCTCTTTCATTTCTTGTGCTGTCCGTCTCTCCTAGTTTTGAGTCCTCTGCAAGTTTGAAGCACTTGCCAAGCAAGACATGGTCCTGGACATAGGAGCTGATTGTCCCACCATGCTCTGAGCTGATCTTGTTACCATAACTCAACATGGATATTCCTAAACTATAGTGTCCAGAATGTTCCTAAACTATAGTGTCCAGAAATTTAACCAGAATGGGAAAGGGATTTTAGATAAGGCTGTATTTGACAGATTTATTTATTCAAAAGATATTTCATGATTATTGCAAGAATAATGAGAAGCAGTGTGGTATAATGAAGAGAGTACCAGTTTTGGAGTCAGGAGCATCTGGGTTCAAGGACAAACTCTGAGATAAAATGACTGTGTAACCCTTTGCAAATCACTTAAGTTCTCAGCATCCCCAGATAACTTTCTAGGACATAATTTCTTGAAGAGTAGTGATTCTTCATGAATAGAAGGAATTTGGTTATAGAGGATGACCTATATTAATGCAAACACATGTCTGATAATAATAGTAATAACAATAATAATGAATGTATATGATGCTTTAAACAAAGATCTTTATATATACATATATATATATTTATATAATATCATATGATCCTCACAACAACCCAGTGAAATAGGAGCTGATGCTTTAATTTTACAAGTGAGGAAACTGAGATTTTGTCCAGAATTGAAATTCTAAGTCCAACATTTTGATCACTATGCTTTATTACTTCTAATATCTCTTTGTGCAAGGCTTACGATTATCAACTGAGGGTGCTTAGCCTGGAGGTAAAGAAAGTCTTAGAGGGGAGATGGTAGCTGTCTTTAAATCTTTGAAGGCTGTGTTTTAGGGAAAAGGGATTAACTTCACTTATCCAGGAACTTGAGAGGAAAAATTTCTGGGATCTTGTTGTGTTTTAGGGAAGAAGGATTAACTTCACTTATTCAGGAACTTGAGGGGAAAAACTTCTGGGATATTGCTGTTCTCTTAAGCTATTGTCATCTTTCCTCCCCTTTCCTACCAGACTATTGGAAAGAGGTCAGTTTCCCCTTCCTCACCAGCCTGCCTACTCCTCCAACAAGTCCCTGCCATCTTGGTTTTGTCTTTATTACTCCTCCAAGGGACAAATGACTTTCTCACCAAATCTAGTGCAGGTATAGCATGGTGTGAACTCTGGGCTTAATTCTAGGAAACATCTGGAATTTGAATCCTAGTTCTAACATTATCTAGTATCAATGTTTCTGTAATTTTGTAGAATCCTTTTTATGTCACATGGAAGAAGAATTAGATTTAACCTATTTATAGTATATGCCAGAGCCCTAACCTCTTTGTTGAATTTTAGTCCCTTCTCTTCAGCTGACCAGTGAATAGCTCCATTTGGATGATCCATGAATGACCCAGTCTGTATCTCAAACTCAACATCTAAAACTGAACTTATCTCCCTCTCCCCACCCAGCCTAAACCTGCCCTTTCTCCTAATTTGCTTACTTGTGATTGGTGCCACCTTCTTCTTAGTTTATCACTCTATTCATTTTTGACTTCCTTATTTCTTACCTGTTCTAATTCATATACTGAGGTTAGAACAATTTTCCTATTGCAGGTCTGATCATATTCCTCTTTTATTTTTTTTACATAGAACAAATATCCACTTTCTGTCTTTTTTCTTTCTCCCTCCCACAAATTGAAAAAAGAAAGCAGAGAAAACTCATAACAATTATGTATAACCAAGCAAAATAAGATTCATAGATTCTTTTACTGGCTGTAGACAAAAAAATAGATTTCTCCATCTGTACCTTGAGTCCCTCATCACCTCTGTCAGGAGATATGTAGCATTTTTTATCATAAATCCTCAGAAATTGATCATAGCTTTTCTGGTCTTTACAAGACCACATCCCAATCCCATTTATAAAACCTTTAGGGGTTTCCTTATTATATCCCAGATTTGACACTTTCTATGTCCAACCATTGACAGGTCATTTGAATAGGTTCTCTGAGTCTGTTTCCTCATATTTAGAATAGGAACACCACATTGCACTCCTTACCGACTTCTGTCTTGGTTTTGAGCACTCTTACTTATTCCAAGAATGGCTCTCTTGGTGGAAGTCTTTTGAGTCTGGAGTCAGGAAAATTCATCTTTAAATTTAGCTTCAGATGCTTATTAGCTGTGTGATTCTGGGCCAACATTTCGCCCTGCTTGCCTCAGTTTCCTCATCTGTCAAATGAACTGGAGAAGGAAATGGCAAACCATTCCAGTATCTTTGCAAAGAAAACTCCTAATGGGGGTCACACGAATGAGCAATTTCTTTCATGGAGTGACAATTTGGCATCTCTTTGGCTTCCACCTTTCCCCTACACAGCTGCTATTCTAGCCTTTTAACCAAAACCTCCAGTGACCACATCTTGGAAGAGCTAAAAGGCAGTAAGCTTTGGAACTCCCAGTTGTGCTGTTCTCATTAGAGCTCACACTATGCTTCACCATTGTTAGGCTATACTCATGCTTCATCTCAGCCATCTTTATGAAACTCTGCCCATCTGAGGTTGCTTGTTGCTACTAAAAATACCCAACTGAGCTTGTCTCCTGTGACCAAGGTGGGGAGGAACTATGCCATTCAGTCCTGTGACTGTGGCCTTGCTGTCCCAGCTGGTGAAAAGCCGAGGTGTGCTCTTGTGAAATGTTTAACAACCAAATATAATCTACATTGTTAATATTTTCTCCATCATTTTCTTAAATCTAGACAATTAAAAAAAAGAGATAAATCAAGCCTTACTAAGTTCTGAGATGTAAATATTCACACAGGAAATTTAACCAAAGTCTACAAAGTGTAAACCAAAGTTTACACTGGAAATTGAAACTCTGGTCCAGCTTGAACTGGCCTGTTTCATCTTTTCCCCATGATGCCATGCATGCTCCCCCAGCCCTTAACTTTTGCTCTGGGAACAGTAAATAAATCACGTCTTTGTGAACATCTGTGTTGTATTTTGGGATTAAAGAGTTGGATGGGACCTTAGTGGTCATGTATCCCAACCCTCCTTATTTTATTGTGGTCTACAAAGTAACTTTTCCTAGGTTGCAAACTCTTGAGTCTGGAGTCAGTCCTTTCACTATCCCATACCTGACCTCTCTGGCTCTACTCAACATTCTTGTGATTTCCTAAATCAAAATACCCTTTCCCAGCTACCATTCCCGGAGATGACTTATCTTCCAACTTTCACTGAAGAGTTAGGGCCTAGCACAAAATAAGTCCCTGATAAATACTTTTTAATTCATGTGTCAACTAGACTGACTAAATTTATATTATTAGACAAGTATAACAGAAATAATCACTTCCTCTATGGAATCACACTAAACTGAACAATACTGATTGGAATAAAATAGGGGTTAGAAGAGCTAAAATTACTCATTTGACACATGCCCCAGAAGATACATTTGTTGTTCTTTCAGTCATTTTATAGTTGTGTCTGAACTCTTCATGACCCCAATTGGGGTTTTCTTGGTAAAAATACTGGAGTAGTTTGTTATTTCCATTTCCAGCTCTTTTTACAGATGAGGAAACTGAGGCAAACAGGGATAAGGGACTTGCCCAAGGTTACCCAGCTAATAAGTGTCCTGAGGCCAGATTTGAACTCAGAAAGATGAGTCTCTGACTCCAAATCTGACACTTAAGATATACATAATAAATTGTTATTGGATTTAATGCAATGACTCCAAGCACTAATTCAGGACATCATAAGAATTAAAGGATGACATAGTGCTTTGACAAAGGAAGAAATAGTGAACAAGTACCAGGTATTGTTCTAGGGCTCCCATAGATGGACAACTTCAAAAAGGAGAAATTGAAAAGGTGCTAAAGGATAGGGTAGGTCTCATAGCCATGGCTGTAAATATTCCAGTACCTACAAATCCTAAAGTATATGTATGGTCCTTTGTAATAACTTTGTGTAAACACCCACAAATCCCAAAGGGTATGTGTGATACATTATGATAACTTTGTGTAGCTCTATATTCTTAGCTCTTCATTCATATGATTGTAACCTGAAAATTGGAGCTTGTCTCTCCCAAGTTTCTCTCTGACCTAGTTATAAAGTTCTGGAGTCAGAGTCAGACCATCTAGGTCTTTTTTATTTTTTTAAAATTTTTTTAGACAATCAGGGTTATATGACTTGCTCAGGGTCACACAGCTAGTCAGATGTTGAATTTGAGCTCAGGCCCTCCTGACTCCAGGCACAGTAAGGTGGGATTTTGAGCTAGGACTTGAAGGAAGTCAAGGACACTTCTTGACCTTTCTGTGGTCTTTGACTCTATGGTACTATTGATCACCTTCTTTCTTTTTTTCAGGTTTTTTTTGCAAGGCAATGGGGTTAAGTGACTTGCCCAAGGTCACACAGCTAGGTAATTATTAAGTGTCTGAGGTCAGATTTGAACTCAGGTACTCCTGACTCCAGGGCCGGTGCTCTATCCAGTCCCATCACCTTCTCCTTTCTTGTGTATTCTTTCATTTCTGGGTTTTTGTAAAGTTGCACTGTCTTAGTTCTCCTCCCATCTATCTGACTTCCTTCTCCCTCTTCTTTGCTGGTTCACCATCCATATCCTTCTCCCCAAGTCTGGGTGCCCCAGGCTCAGGCCTGGTTGTTCTTCCCCACCCTTCAGTTAGCCAACAAACCTTCATTAAATGCACACTCTATGTCAGTCAATATGCTAAGTCCTGAGTATATAAAGAAGAGCAAAAATAGTTTCTGCCTTCAAGGGGCTCACACCCTAGAGGGGGAGATAATATGTAAATAGTTATTAAAGTATATACAAGATCTATACAGAGTAGTTGGAAGATAATCTTAGAGAACAGCAACTGGGGAGCAATGGCAAACAAGGAAAGGTCTCCCCACACAAGGTGGAATTTGAGTTGAATCTTAAAGTCAGGGAACCTAAGGGTAAGATGTGAAGAAAAAGAACATTCCAGGCATGGAGGACGACCAGTAGGAAGGCAAATGGAGTGTTGTGTGGGGGTCAATGTAGGTAGACTGTAAAGTGTATGGGTAGGAATAAACTATAAAAAAGACTGGAAACATAGGAAGGGGACAGGCTGTGAAGAGATTTAAATGCCAAACACCAGATATCATATTTGATCTTGGTGGTAATAAGGAGCTACTTGTGTTTATTGAGTGGGAGAGAGATGTTGGATCTTCAGGAAAATCTCTTGGCTAGTAAATGGAGGATAGATTGGAGTAGGACAGACTTGAAGCAAGCAAGGAAATGACCTTCAGAAAATAGATGTGTATAGAGTCTGCAGCCTGGTCCCTGTTTGAAACTTTCTAACATATAGAACCTTCCAGATAGTGCATGTGTCCAATTGCATATTATAAAAATTTTTCAACGTTCATCCACATGCATATCCATATTTTTAAGTTATATAATTTCTTTCTACCCTCCCTTCCCATCCCCCTCCTCTCAGTGGCAAACAGTCTAGTAAATATTGTGTGTAAAAATTTGTGTTTAACACGTTTACAGACTAGTCATTTTATGTATGAGGAACTGGGATTAAGGGGAAAAAAAGAAAACCATGAGTTAGGAAAGAAATATATAAGAGAAATTTTGGAAAAGTGAATTCAGATTCTGTAGGGCTTTTTTTTTTTTAGGTTTTTGCTAGGCAATGGGGTTAAGTGTCTTGCCCAAGGGCACACAGCTAGGTAATTAGAAAGTGTCTGAGACCAGATTTGAACCCAGGTACTCCTGACTCCAAGACCGGTGCTTTATCCACTATGTCACCTAGCTTCACCTAGCTGCCCCTTCTGTAGGGCTTTTTGTTTTGTTTTGTTTTGCTTTGTTTTTCTACCTCTGGGTGGGGATAGCATTGTCCATAGCTGATCTCCTAGAGTTGTCCTATAGAGCTTGTGTTCTTTTGTAATGGTGTAAAAGAATTTCAAGGACTTCTCCACTCCCTTGATGAGGCACAAGAGGGAATCAAGAAAGTACCTAAGGGATGATGAACCCAGCCTAACTGAACCTGTGAGGTGTCTGGATAGACAATAGCCTCACTTCACCAATTACCTCTCCAATGGAGATCCCCACCCCAGCACCCTAAACTCAAGAATCTTAGAAATATCAGTATCTTCTAGGCATTGTTCCTATTTCCAGCCTAGCCCCACAATCATCAATTGACAGGAGCAATCACTGTGGATATTTGTGATTGCTATTCATTCATTTCAGTTGTGTTCATGATCTCTTTGTGAACCCATTTAGGGTATTCTTTTTTTTTTAGGTTTTTGCAAGGCAAATGGGGTTAAGTGGCTTGCCCAAGGCCACACAGCTAGGTAATTATTAAGTGTCTGAGGTTGGGATTTGAAGTCAGGTACTCCTGACTCCAGGGCCCGTGCCACCTAGCCGCCCCAATTTAGGGTATTCTTGCTGAAGACACTAGAATACTTTGCCACTTTGTTCTCTAGATAATTCTACAAATAAAGAAACTAAGCCAAACAGGGTTCGTGACTTGCCCAGAGTCACCCAGTTAGTAAGTGTCTGATGCCAGATTTGAACTCAGAAAGATGAATCTTTTTGACTCCAGGCCTGGAGTGGCCTGTACAACCTAGCTACTCACTATGGGCAATAGGCATTGACTGACTATCACATAGATCTAAGAGGAATAGCAGCACTTTACCATCCCCTCACCTCAGAACATTGGCTCTGCTTCTAGTTTAGCCCTCATCATGGTCATCATCTAGGGAAGCAACCACAAAGATGTGGCCTGATAAATTTCTTATGAGGATGCAACAATCATAGCTACGGAAACCCCAGAAAAGAAAGCTCTTGCCTCCAAGGTCTTTGGCATTATCAAATGGTTCAATATCAGAAAGTAATGTGATTTTTATCAGTGTAGATGACATGAAAAATGTTGAATTTCCATCTCCATTTGACTTGCAGCCAAACCTTCTGTGCATGTTTGCTACCACATTAGAAACTAAAGCTAATCTTCTCCTTTACAAGAGGGACTGTCTTACTTTTCTATTTGTATCTCCAAAGTGATTTGTGTAGATTCCTGAAAATGCTTTTCATTAATATAAACATGCATGCACATATGCATTCTTTGTTTGCTGCTTCTATCCACAAGTCACATAGAGAAGTTGATGCAGGATGTTGGAGAGATCAGATGGAGGGGGTGGCATGACCTTGATGGCTACCTGATGAAGTGAATAGAATTCTGAACCTAAGTATTATCTTGACTCTGGGAAGAGTGACTCTCGCTCTTGTCACCTACTAGCTGCATGACCCTGGGTAAGTCATTAAGTCATACTGTGTTTCAGATTCTTCTTCTGGAAATGAAGTAGTTAAATTGGATGGCCTCCAAGGTTCCTTCCAGCTCTAAATCTGTGGTCTTATGAGTCCATGAGTCTTCTATTCCTTGATGACTCAGAAATTCATTGATGTAGTTCATCCCTCTGTACTTTCTTATCCTGGGTAACTCATGTCTGTGTCTTTGCATTAATCGACATAGAACTCTGCTCAGTGAGCTGGAGGGTCTCCTTGAATTCTCTTGACGTTGTATATACATTCATGGCACACACGGACTCTATGCCTCATCCTTTGGCCTCATCATGTAACATATTCACTTTCTTTCTTTTCCAATCTGATATAATGTTTGCCCTTCATTTTTGAAGAGGACCATGACATTAGGGAGATGATGCCATGACAGTCACATGAATTGTATTTGAGTGGGGAACGAGAGGAGCTGTGCTAAGTCACCAGCCTCATTTTGTCCTTTGGAGCATCTGGGTCCAGTGGACAGATATGAATCAGGATGATTGGAGATGACCTGAATGTAAAGTAATCAGGGTTAAGTGACTTTCCCAAAGTCACACAGTTAGTAAGAATCAAGTGTCTGAGGCCAGTAGTCTATTCACTACACCATATATCTAGTTATACATTCTACATGATTTTTCACCTGCTCCTCCCCCAAGTAACTAGCACTCAACTGACCTTTGATAACTTGCATGTTTAATACTTACATTTATTATTTATATGGCATCACTTGAAAAATATCGATGTTAGGGGTAACTAGGTGGCATAATGGATGAAAGCACTAGCCCTGAAATTAGGAGAACCTGAGTTCAAATCCTGTCTCAGACACTTACTCTGGGGAAAGTCACTTTAGCCCCACTGCCTCAAAAGAAAAGAAGAAATGAAAACTATTAATGTTAAAAAGATGGCCTTTTGCATTAAGAAATTTGGAATCATTAAGAATACTGCACAATTTCCCAAAGATGGTACTTTTGCTCAGTTCTGTGCCAAGTTAAATTCTACACTGAGTATATATAAGTTGTTTGAACTGAGGGACCAGTGTTGTGTATTGTCCATTCAGCTGCCAATCAAAGCTGGTATTTTTCATCTACTTTGTTTTTTCTCTGTGATAGTTACAGTGAACTCTTGAATGTCTTTGAATTAAATTTAGAAGGCTATGGTTGCAGTTTTCCAGAACTTGATGAAATCAGCATAGCAATATTTGCAAACAAAAACATTTGCAGTTTTGCACTGTTATTAGGAAATTGTTTTGAAATGGGCATTACCTGCAACAGTGACAAAGACCTTCAGCAAGCATTTTTTGGACTATTTTTGATTCTCTTGATTTTTATATCACCAAAATGATCTTTTTTTATATCTTTCATGGAATCTTCTATTATTTTGATACATGCAAGGAAAATGAGTTTGAAGAGAAATTTTATACCTGTGTTTTGTTTAAACTGAATCAAAGACTTTTATATAGTAAAAAAAGACAAAAATGGTACATATAGTCCTTACCCTATAAGAATTTATATTCTTGGAGGATAACAACTTGTAAACAGATAAGAACATATAAAATATAAAATAAATACCAGACAGTTTGGGATAGGAAGGTACTTATAGCTCTCAATGAGAATCTAGGAATGCTTCATGTAGGAGGTATCCCTAGAAAGAAGCTAGGGATTCCAAGTGGTAGAGGTAAGGAGGGAGTATTTTTCAGGTAGAGAGGGCAGCCTGTGCAGAGATCCAGATTGTTGTGCAGGAGAACAGGAAAAGTAGGCTAGTTTGGTAGAAATAAGGACTGTTTGAAGGGGAGTCATATGGAATAAATCTGGGAAATAGGCAAGCACCAGATTGGAAAATAGTTTGAAGGCCAAACACAAAGATTAGTATTGTGAAATATTTGTGAAAGGCATTCAAGTCATGGAGTAGCTAGGTGACACAGTGATAAGAGTACTAGGCTTGGAATCAGGAAGATCAAATTCAAATCTGGCTTCAAATACACATTAGTTGTATGACACTGGGCAAGTCTTTTAACCCTATTTGCCTCAGTTTCCTTATCCGTAAATGAACTAGAGAAGGAAATGGTAAATCATTCTAGTATCCTTGTTGAGAAAACCAAAGTGGAGTCACAGAGTTGGATACAACAAGTCTGATTTTAGAAATGTGATGATGAGATGGTGAACCATGGAAACTAGAAGACATGACTCAGTAACAACAGGTACATGTAGTATTTGTTATTGATGCAGTCTCAGCAATCTATTTTTGATAACAACAAAATACTCTTTGATTTATTACTTGACCCTCTTAAAATTGTGTCACTTTCAGAATGGATCTCTCCTATGTATATGTGCTCCAGCCAAAATGCTATTCCCCTCAGTTTAGAGGGTGTGGTTAAGGGGAAGTTGATTTTTCTCATAATAGGTTATCTCCGCTCTAGCAGTTTCCCTCTATTTTCTAAAATTTTCTATGCCTGGAACCTTTCATACCACAGAATTCCATGACCCATTCTACATCCTTCAGGGTCTCTGTGATATCAGAAGTGTAAAACCAATGAAATATCCCTGAGAAAGACCCTGCTCATCCCTATAAATCCTACAACCTACTTCAAATGCTCTGGTAGTTGGGGGTGCCTTACCAGTATGTACTATATTGGAATGGGTATACAATACCCTATGGCACCAGTTTAGGAAATATTCATTCCTACTCTAATGAGTGCTTAGTCCAACAAACTTGGTAGAGGGAAAAAGGCTCTAGTCATTTTCCACACTATTTAGGATGAGTAATCAAAGAAGTGAAGCAGACCTTCTTTGAACTTCCTTCTTTCTTCTCCATGGTCCAAAGACTCAAGGTGAGTTCTCTCCCCAATTCCTCAACCTCCTCCTGTGTGTAGTCCCACTCCCCTATGCAAAACTTGTGCCCTTAATAAAGACTTCTTTATTTTAGTATTATTGGTCAATTTTACTACTGTTTGGAAACCTCTTAAATCTTTCAGACAGCTGTAACAATTCATGGCACCATCTTTATTTTCTTTAGTACCATTCTATTTTCCCATATAACACAGCTGGAATTTTGATGTTAGGCTTCAAATATGGTGACTCCACTATCTTTAGTGGAGAAAATAATGTGTTACAGAAATCTTTACAGGCATTTTTCACTTTTGTCTGTTTTCCTTCATCCAGGTTCACCCTTAAATGGCTTCTGAATGATATAACTTAGCTAGGTCCTTTGCCAAGTTTTCTTTAGATGTGTTTTACTCTTCCTAGCTTCTCACTCTTTCATAGGGTAATACTATTTGTAATCTTCTACTGTTATCAGGTTTTACAGATGAGTCTAAATCAGTGTGGCTCTCTATGTTTCCACTTAATAAGGAGATCAAGTGTTAGCTGGCTAAGATCTCTTGCTCTCATGATTGGGCTGATTTATTTATGTTGGTTAAATTTTCTTAGAAAATAATGTGCATCTGTGACTGTCTTATTCTTCAGATTTTCATTAGGGCAGCTAGCTGGTAAATAGATCACTGGATTTGAGATCTAGCCTGAACCCTTATTAGCAGGACACTGCCGAGGTATCCCTCAGCAAATAAGTTTTCTCATCTGTCAAATGATCTGGAAAAGGAAATGGCAAACTACAACATATATACAGATATAGATATAGAGCTATAGCTCTATAGAGTTGGGTATATCTATCTATCTATAAACACATTTATTATATATTTTATGTAATATATAATAAATATATTATATATTTTATATAATATGTATATTAAACATTTATATTTTAAATTTTTGGTGAGGCAGTTGGGTTTAAGTGACTTTCCAAGGTGCACACAACTAATAAGCATCAAGTGTCTGAGGCAACCATGAATTCAGGTCCTCTAGACTCAAGGGTCCATGTTCTCTTCAGTGCTCTATCTAGCTGCCCTACTTTTATATACCTCTGAAACCTTGAAGCTCCTAATTCCTTCAAGGTGTGATCTCTCATTGTTTTCAAGAGATAACAGGCATATTCATACTTTCACACTGATTCAGTCAGAGTTATTGGGAAGATTAAACAAAAATTAGGACCCCAGGAAAGAATAACAACAGAAGCCTCATAAGTCCCAACAATATAATATAGCAAAAGGAAAGAATGTCATTTTCTCTTTGATGGAGAGGCATACTTTTCAGGACTAGGGAGGTGATATTTTATGCTGCCCATATGTGGGATACTGCCTTTAGTTGAAAGTGACACTTTTCAGGGAGGATTCTTGAATGAATTGAATTTCTAAAGTAGGGTTGATTGGAATGGCAAATGGTCTTGATTTCATTCCATAGAAATACAACAAAAACATTTATTAAGTACCTACTATGAAGTACTGGGTATAAAAAGAAACAGTCCCTTCCATCAAGGAACTTAAAATCAAATAAATATCATATGAAGGAACAGTGGAGGTGCAACCAGATAGAAAATTTTTTTTAAAACTTAAAGATATATAATAGCTGTCTCCAAGTATTTAAGGTCTGTCATATGGAAAAAAATTAGATTTATTCTGTGTCTTTTCAAAAGCCAGAAATAGGAACCATGGGTTGGAAATTTAAAATAATGAAAGGGAAAACTTCCAAACAATTTAAATTATAGAAAAGTGCAGCAGGTTGGATCAGGAGATGATGAATTCTCCTTAACTGGAGGTCTTCAACTAAAGACTGAGATGACCAAAATGTATTGGTCATATTGTAGAGGAGATTTTTGTTTGGCTATGGAGTAAGGTAAAAGGGCTCTCAAACCCCTCCTAAATTTATAATCCTTTCCCCAATTTTCTCCCTTAATAGCATGTTTAGGACAGGATGGACTTGTCTTATTTGCAAATCCTATCATTTCATTTTTGTTCTCCTCATTTAATGTGCTGCTTTTGAACTCTGCCTAGAAAAGTCAGTCCTTTGCCTTGTATGTAAACAAGGGAAACTTCTTCCACTGGAGATGATTGGCAATTTTCTGGGTAATTAAAACATAGTCAGTTTCTGGGACACCAATTAACTATTGCTGGAGTTGTGAACTGATCCAATCATTCTGGAGAATGGTATATATCCTTTGATCAAAGAACTGAAAAGAATATAAAAAAAAGGAGAAGGAACAACACGTACAAAAATATTTATAGTAACCTTTTTTGTGATTTCAAGGAATTGGATATTGAGGGCATGTCATCAATTGAGGAATGACTGAACAAGTTAAAGTATATGAATTGGGTGGAATACTATTGTCCATTAAGAAATCCTGAGCAAACATGGGAGTGATAGCTAAACTTAATTGACTTGCTCATTCCATCAGTGCAACAATTGGGCACAATTTTGGGATATCTGTTATGGAGAATGCTATCTGTATCCAGAGAGAGAATTGTGGAGTTTGAACAAAGACCAAAGACTATTACCTTACTTTAAACGCCCCCCATCATTTTATTATGTAATTTTGCTACCTCTTATACTTTATGTTTCTTCCTTAAGGATATGATTTCTCTCTCATCACATTCAACTTAGATCAATATATATCATGGAAACAATGTAAAGACTAACAGACAGCCTTCTGTGGTGGGGGGGAAGGAAGCAAGATTAGGGGGAAAATTGTAAAATTTAAAATAAATAAAATCTTAAAAAAAAGAAATTGTGAGCAGGCAAATATCAGAAAATTCTGTCTATACTTACATGAACTGACGAAAAGTGAAGGGAGCAGAACCAAGAGAACATTGTACATATGAGCAACAATATTGTGTGACGATCAACTATGATAAACTTAACTCTTTTCCACAATACAAAGATCAAAGACAGTTCTAAAAGATTCATGATGGAGAATGTCATCCACAGCCTGAGAAAGAACTATGGAATCTAAATGTGGAGCAAAGCATACTGTGTTCATGTGTTTTAATTTGTTTTTCTTTCTCATGGTTTTTTAGCTTTTGTTCTGATTCTTCTTTCACAACATGACTAATATGGAAATATGTTTAAGATGATTGTTAACCAGTATAACCTCTCTCCAATTACTTGCTATCTTGGACTGAGGTATAGCTGGGAAGGAAGGGAGGAAGGGAGAAAAACTTGGAACTCAGAATCTTACAAAAAATGACTGCTGAAAACAATCTTTACATATAATTGGAAAAATGACAAAAGAGAAGAAATGCAATCACTTTAAATTTTATTTAACAATTCAACAAGAATTTATTAAATCTTAACAAATTTCTAGGCCTCTGGTATACAGAAAACAAAATGAAACCATTCTTGATGTAACATAGTTTATATTTGACTGGGGATTAAGGGAAAAGATAGAGATGAAATTGTAAAAATTATCTTTAGCAGGGAGAGTAGGTACAACTATTTTCATAAAAAAAGTAAGTTGTCTAACATTGCCTGAAGTCCAGCTAGCCAATATGTATGTAAGCCTTGATCTCTCTAAATTAAGTGCAGATTGTGAGAGAACAATCCTTTGTCTTAGAAAGACAAGGGCATGAGGTGTTCTAAGAATGGAGTAGTATGAAAAGTATAAATTAGATATCTCTTTTTCACATGATAAAATGATATCTCTCCATGTTCATGGTCGAGGAAAATGCCCACCTTTAAGTTGAACACATTGGTCAAGCGGTATTGTGTATGGGAATAAAGATTGTGCTGGGCTTCAGCATAAAGATAGTAGGAATTGTTTATCTGTCTATTCCTAAGCACAAGGAAGTCTTGAAACTCATTCGATATGGTACAGATGCCAACACACCCGGCAGTATTATTTGGTACCTCCACCTCCCGGTAATACCTCCCTGAAGTGAAGGACTGAGTCCCAAGAACTTCGGCAAACTGTTGGTCCCCCACTACAGTTGGGCATTTCCTCAAGGACACCTCCATATCTCACATTCTTCAGATCCTCAGTTATGATGAGACTGTGATCTGCTGTTGTACAATACAGAGTGATGTCCACTTTCAAATTGAAAATCCGTTCCATAAGTCCAAGGAAGGGCTAAAAAGGGATGGCTATACGAACAGACTCCATATCATTTTGGAGCACAAATTCATTCCCGTTTAATACTCCTTTCACATCCTGGAGGATATCCAGATCTGGTTTCTTACATTCCTCCTCTAATTCTGTGATCCTCTCCCTTAATTCTTGACTCTGTTGGGTCTATCCACTGATTCTCATGCTCAGGTCTTCTAAATTTGTCGACCCTTTTGTTTGCAGATATGATAGTTATGCATCCCTCTCCTCATGAAGGAATTGTATAGCCTTATGGAATCGGAGCACAATATTCTTTTTTTTTGAATGTCTATTTCCTTCTCCAACAATGCAAATTTTGTCTTCTCATTCTTCAACTACCAAGCAACATCCCCACTTTTCTTTCACAGAGAAGTCATAGTTTCTTGGAGCTTCTCCATGCAGTTCTTAGCAGCTTCATCTATACACCAGAGGCTGTGAGTCTCATGCTCCTGAGATTGAGAACAGGACACACAGATAGGGCTCTGGTCTTCCTCAGAGAACAGCTTCTTCACTTTGTGATGAACCTCACACTTGTCATGTCCTTCAGGATTCCAGAGACCACTGGGTCTTATTTTTTTGAGAATGTCAGCCAGTTTTCCAAGTCTCACATTGGCTTTGTATTGCCTCTGCTGAGAGACACTCCTGCACTCTGGACACAAGTACCTGCTTCCAGGTACTAAGGAGGCAAGAATGGCAAAAACTGTGGCCACACTGAATGAACACTGGTTTTTTTGAAGAAATTCATGTAGATGGGACAGGAGGTCTTCTGGAGGTCTTCAACTGGCCCTGGGCAAGAGGTCATTTTGCTTTGTTTCTTCTGAGATGTTTACTTCATTCTCAGAGCTCTGCCTTTTCCTCTACTTGCAGTGCACACAGTCAAGGTGAGTCTTGCCTTATCTCAACAGTTGTCATATATTTCCTTGGAACCCTGAAAAGCTGAAACTCTCACTTCCTTCCTTCCAAATGTGAATGCTCCTGGTGTTTGGCCTCTGAGCTCTGCCTTCTCCTCTGCTTTCAGTGCTCACAGAGAATCTGAGATTTGGCTTATCTCATCAGCCCTTTTATACTTCCCTGGAAGCCTGAAACCTCTCTTCTCAAGGTGTGAATTCTACTGCTTCTTCAAGGTGTGAACTGTTGGTTTTCACCACTTGTTTTGTTCTGGATCAGAACTCTGATTTTTTTTCCCTCTTCTTACAGTACACACAGAGATTCTCAAACTTCCCTCATCCCAATAGCCCGTTTATAGCTCCTTGGAACTCTGAAGCCCCTCCTTCTTTCAGGGTGTGAACTCTCCAGCTCTTTCAAGATGTGAGCTCTGCTTTTTTTTTTGTTCAGAATGAGAGCTCTGCTTTTTCCTCTCTTGCAAGTGTACACAGAGAATCTCAATCTTCCCTCATCCCAGTATCCCTGTTATAGTTCCCTGAAAGCCTGAAACCCCCTAATTCCTTCAAGATGTGATCTTTCCTGGTGTTCCACTTGTTCTATTCAGAGTTATTTTAGAGGCTAAAAGGAAGTACAATGGTTAATATTTAATAAGTTCCTACAATATATTCTAAGACCTGAAAGGGAGTGAATGAAATTGTACCTTTTATGGATAGGCATATGGTTCAGCACTTAGAAGGGGATAGCTCCTCTGCCTTGAAGTACTACTTTTTAGGGAATTCAATGAATTGCATTTCTAAAGGGTGTTTCACTGGGATGGCAAAAATTATTGGTTTCATTCCATATAATCCATAGATAACCATTTAAGTTCTGATCATGTACCAAGCCCTTTCTAACATCTTGGGAATTAAAAAAAGACCATCCCTGCCCTCAAGGAGCTTACAATCTATTAAAGATCACTTTGAAGGAATAGTGGAATATAACTAAGAGGAGGTAGAGAAATAACAACTTAGGGATATCTAATAGCTGCCTCAAAATATTTAAGACCTGTCTTGTGGGGAAAAGCTTAGGAGTTTCTTTCCAAAAGTTCAAAGTAGGAACCTGTAGTTGGAAATTACAAAGAATGAAAGGGGAAAAACTTTCTTTAAGATACACAAAAGTGGAGCAGGTTGGCCCAGTAGATAATGAATTCTCCTTAAATGGAGTTCTTCAAAAAAATACTGAGATAAACAGGTATATTGGTCTTATTGTAGAGGAGATTTTTCTTAGGCTACAAAGTCAGGTAGTAGAGCTCTCAAACCCATACTAAATTTTGAATCTTTTTTCCAATTTTCTCCCTTAATAGCATGTTTAGGACAAAGATGAACTTGCCTTATTTAGGATAGTTAATCTTATCATCATTTCATTTTTGTTCTCATTTAATGTGTCACTTTTGAACTCTGCCCAGAAAAGTCAGTCCTTTGCCTTGTACACAAACAGCTGATAGGGAAAATTCTTCCACTGGAGATGATTGGCAATTTTCTGGGTAATTAAAATATAGTCAGTTTCCAGGACACTAATTAATTTTTGTTAGAGTTGTGAACTGATCCAACTATTCTGGAGACCACTTTGGAACTACGTCCAAAGGGTTATAAAATGGTATATAATCCATTGATCAAAGATCTGAAAAGAATACAAAAAAGGGAAAAGGAACAGCATGTACAAAAATATTTATAATAACCCTTTTTTGTGGTTTCAAGGAATTAAGATATTGAGGGCATGCTATCAGTTGAGGAATGACTAAACATGTTATTGTATATGGATAGGGTGGTGAAGTATAATACCAATATTTGTATAATCCCTGTATAGAAGGGGTCCTTGATACTTTTCTGGGCCTTGAGAAACTCCTCAGAAATATAACTTTAGCCAGGCACCTTTAGGTCTGAAAATAACCTGACAGGATCCAAATGCTTGACCCTGGGGGGTCACAGATATACCATGAATTTTTTTAAGATTCACAAAGCACACTTATTAGCCTAATCATCTTGCTCTATCTGTAAAATTCCTGCTTCCTCCTAGGACTGCCTCCCGTTCCAAAGGTGTGGATGGCACCATAAGATAGTAAATTTTCACTCCCTCAAACTTGTGGGAAACTCATGAATATGTGACTCCCTCTATCTCATGCAACATGTTCAGACATCACACAAAGGCCCTGACCCTTTCCCACTCTGTATAGTCCCCTAACTATACTGAACCATATATTTACATATGTTTGTAGTAGTATAACAAAAAAATATATCTAACTTCTGCCTTTGCTTCTGTATCCTGCTTGCTCTCAGTACTCCCCACCCCCAACACTATAAAAATCCTATCCTGTGAACACTCAGGGACTGTCTGATTTGGGTACTCTTCATCCGCAAGCATTCCCAGGTAAATGAAAGATCTCCAAACTTATCAAATTTTGGTCCCCATCTCTCTCTTTGGGTTCACCAGTGGAATACTATTGTCCATTAAGAAATCATGAGCAGGAGAATATCAGAAAATTCTGTCCATACTTACATGAACTGATGAAAAGTGAAGGGAGCAGAACCAAGAGAATATTGTACACATGAAGAACAACATTGTATGATGATCAACTACGATAAACTTAACTCTTCTCCACAATAGAAAGCTCAAAAGCAGTTCCAAAAGATTTTTGATGGAGAATGTCATCCACAGCCTGAGAAAGAACTATGGAATCTAAATGTAGAACAAAGCATACTGTGTTCATGTGTTTTAATTTGTTTTTCTTTCTTTCTCATGGTTTTTTAGCTTTTGTTCTGATTCTTCTTTCACAACATAACTAATATGGAAATATGTTTAAGATGATGTTAACCAGTATAACCTCTCTCCAATTACTTGCTATCTTGGACTGGGAGATAGCTAGGAAGAGAAGAAGGGAGAAAAAATTGGAACTCAGAATCTTACAAAATATGAATGCTGAAAATAATCTTTACATATAATTGGAAAAAAAGAAATGACAAAAGAGAAGAAATGCAATCACTTTAAATTTTATTTAACAACTTAACAAGAATTTATTAAATCTCATCAAATTTCTAGGCCTCTGGTATACAGAAAACAAAATGAAACCATTCTTGATGTAACATAGCTTATATTTGACTGGGGATTAAGGGAAAAGATATAGAGATGAAATTGTAAAAGTTATTATCTTTAGCAGGGTACAACTATTTTCATAAAACAGAGGAGATAGGAAGTGGTCTAACATTGCCTGAAGTCCAGCTAACCAATACGTTTGTATTGGTTGATCTCTTGTATTGCCTTGATCTCTCTAAATTAAGTGCAGATTATGAGAGAACAATCTTTTGTCTTAGAAAGACTGAAGAAAAGGGCACGAGGTATCCTGAGAATGAAGTATTAGGAAAAGTATAAATTAGATATCTTTTTCACATGATAAAATGGTATCATTCCATGTTCATGGTCGAGGAAAATGCCCACCTTTAAGTCAAACACACTGGTCAAGCGGTATTGTATATGGGAATAAAGATTGTGCTGGGCTTCAGCATAAAAATAGTAGGAATTGTTTACCTGTCTATTCCTAAGCACAAGGAAGTTTTGAGATTCTTTTGATTTGTTATAGATGCCAACACACCAGGCAGTGTTATTTGGCACCTCCACCTCCCAGTAATATTTCCCTGAAATGAAGCATTGAGTCCCAAGAACTTGGGCAAAATCTGTTGGTCCCCTACTGTTGCTGGGTGCTTCCTCCTGAATACCTCCATATCTCACATTCTTCAGATCATCAGATATGATGAGACCATGATCTGCTATTGTGCAATCCAGAGTGATGTCCTCTCTCAATTTGAAAATCCGTTCCATAAGTCCAGGGATGGGTTGGACAGCGATGGCTATACGAACAGCCTCTATATCTTTTTGGAGCACAATTTCTTTCCTCTTTAATATTGCTTTCACATTCTGGAGCATATCCAGATCTGGTTTCTTACATTCTTCCTCTAACTCTGTTACCCTCTCCCGTAATTCTTGACTTTGGTTGGACAATCCTCTGATTCTTTTGCTCAGTCTTTCTAAACTTCTCAATCCTTTTGTTTGCAGATTTGATAGATATGCATCCCTCTCCTTATGTAGGGATTGTAGAACTTTATCAAATTTGAATAAAATATTCCTTTTTTGATTGTCCAACAATGCAAATTTAATCTCATAGTTTATGTGTCCACCAACATCCTCACTTTTCCTCCACAGAGAAGTCATAGTTTCTTGGAGCTTCCCCCTGAAGTTCTCAGTAGCCTCATCTATGCAGTAGAGGCTGTGAGTCTCATGCTCCTGAGACTGAGAACAGGACACACAGATTTGGCTCAGGTCATCCTCACAGAACAGCTTCTTCACTTTCTGATGAACCTCACACTTGCCATGTCCTTCAGGGTTCCAGAGACCACTGGGTATTAGTTTTTTGAGAATGTCAGCCAGTTTTCCAAGTCTCACATTGGCTTTGTATTCCCTCTGCTGGGGGACACTCCTGCACTCTGGACACAAGGAAAGGGTAGAGGCTTCCTGCCAGCTGCTGTTGATTCAAGAATGGTAAAAACTGTGGCCACACTGAATGGACACTGGTTTTTTGAAGAAATTCATGCAGATGGGACAGGTGACTTCTTTCTGGAGGTCTTCAATTGGTGCTGAGAAAGAGGTAATTGGCCTTGCTTCTTCTGAGATGAGTTCTTCAGCCTTAGAGCTCTGCCTTTTCCTCTGCTTGCAGTAGGGCACACACAATGAATCTGATTCTTCTCTTACCTCTACAACCCTTTTATAGCTTGCTGGAAACCTGAAGTCCTTCCTTCCTTCCTTTGAAGTGTTAACTGGACTCTTTTTCACCTGCTGTTTTCTTTTCTCTCTACTTGCTGTGCACACAGGGACCCTGAGTCTTGTCTTGTAGCTATTATAACTCCCAGGAATCCTGAAGCCCCCCTTCCCTCAAGGCGTGACTTCTCCTGGTATTCATAAGACCTGGGGTATATTCACTTCTTCATTTGGTTATACTTAGTATTATTTTGAGTATAAAATGTGGTCAGGAAGAGTGGGTCACCTCTGAACAAGAACAGAATCATAAGTCTCAACAATATAAGATCTCAAAGGGAACAAATGGGATTTTTACCTTTTATGTATCCCATATGGGGTTACTTAGTTGAAAGTGCCACTTTTTAGGGAAGAATCTTGAATATCTAAAGGAGGATTGATTAGGATGGCAAAGGGTCTTGTTTTCATTCCATCAATATATCCTTCACTGAGCATTTATTAAATACTTACTAGGTACCAGGTCCACTGTGAAGTACTGATGATACAAAAAGAGATAGTCTTGCTTCCAGGGAGCTAACAATCTAATAAAGCTCACTTGAAGGAGCAGTGGATAGTTAACCAGGGAAAGGAAAAAAAATAAAATAACTAAGAGATAATATAATAGTGTGTCTAAGTATTTAAGACATGTTATGTGGGAAAAAGCACAGGTTTACATATTTCTTTCCAAATGCCAGAAGGAGGAACCATTGATTGGAAATTACAAAGAATGAAAGGGAAAATTTCATAACAATTCAAATTATATAAGTGGAGTAGGTTGCCTCACCAAATATGAATGAATTCTCCTTAACTGGAGATCTTCAAGCAGAAAGTGAGAGAACAAACTAAAATGGTTATATGGTAGAGGAGATTTTTGTTGTGTATGAGATTTGGTTAGAAGATCAAGTACCTTCGCAATATATACTCCTTTTATCCTTTCCCTAATTTCCTCCATCAATAACATCTTTAGTGCTATAGTCCATAAATAGCATGTTTAATTCAAGGATGGGCTTGTCTTGTTTGCATGTCCTATCATTTCATTTTTATTTTTCTCATTTAGTTTGTTGCTAATGAACTCTACTCAGACAAGTCAACCCTTTGCTTAGAGGCAAACAGCTGAGGAGGAACTTTCTTTCATTGGAGATGACAGATTTTTTTTCCTGATCATTAAAATACAGTTAGTTTCTGTGACTAAGTCACTGTTCTTGGGACTATGTTCTAATCTAACCTTTTTGGAGAGAAATTTAGAACTCTGTCTAAAGGGTCATAAAACTGTATAGATTTTCATTCAAAGATTTCAAAGGGAATACAAAAAAGGGAAAAAGACCTCTATGTACAAAAATATTCCTAATACTCTTTTTGTGGTTCCAAATAATTGAAAACTGAGGACATGTCCATCAACTGAGGAGTAGCTGAACAAATGTTTGTATATGAATGGGATGGAATACTATTGCTTAACAAGAAATCATGAGCAGGCAAATTTTAGAAAATTCTGTAGAGACTTAAAAGAATTGATGCAAAGTGAAATGGGGTAGGGTGGCTAAGTGGTACAGTGAATAGAGCACTGGCCCTGGAGTCAGGAGTACCTGAGTTCAAATCCGGCCTCAGACACTTAATAATTACCTAGCTGTGTGGCCTTGGGCAAGCCACTTAACCCCCATTGCCTTGCAAAACAACTTAAAAAAACCCCAAAGTGAATGAACCAAACCAGGAGAATATTGTACCCATGAATAGCAACAATGTGTGATGATTAAATATGATAGACTATTTTCTCAATACAATGATCAAAGACAGTTCCAATAGACTTGTGTTGAAAAAGTTATCCACATTCAGACAAAGAATTATGGAGTCTAATTGCAGAAAAAAAGCATACTATGTTCAAGATTTTAATTTGTCTTTCTTTGACATGGTTTTTTTCTCTTTGGTTCTGATTCTACTTTCACAACATGGCTAATATGGAAATATGTTTTAAGACAATTGTTAATCTGTATAACTTCTGTCAGAATACTTGCTGCTTTTGTCTGGGGTTGGGTTAGAGGGAAAGTGGAAAAGAAGAAAAATGTGGAATTCAAAATTTTAAAAAAATGAATGTTAAAAATATTTTTGGAAAAAAGAAAATTCTAAAAAAGGAAAAAAAAGACAACATTTCATTTTTATTTTATATTTCAACAAGTCTTTATTAAACCTCAATAACTTTCTAGGCACCTGGTGGACAGAGAACAAAATGAAACAGTTCTTGGTATAACATAGCTTATATTTTAGTGGGGTCACAATGGAATTGGAAAAGTTATTATTTATAGCATGGAGAGTGGGTACAATGATATACATAGAATAGAATAGACAGGAATTGGAGAAACAGTGCCTGAAATCCATCTGGCCAAAAAACTATATAAATGATATCTCTCAATTAGGGGCAGATTGTGAGACAGCTATCCTTTGACTTAGGCAGAAGGAAGCAACTAGGTGGTGCAGTGGATAGAACACTGGCCCTGGGGTCAGGACAACCTGAGTTCATAATTGCCTAGTTGTGTGACCTTGGGCAAGTCCCTTAACCCCATTGCCTCTGCTTTCTCCTCTGCTTGCAGTGCACATAGGGATTCTGAGTCTTGGCTTATCCCAGAAGCCTGTGTATAAATCCCTGGAAGCCTAAACATAAATAAAAATTTTTTAAAGGCAGAAGACGGGCAGGAGGTTTCCTGAAAATGAAGTAGTAGTAAAAGTATGTATTAAACATCTCTTTTTCACATGATAAAATGATATCTCTTCATGTTCATAATCCAGGAAAAGTTCCACCTTTAAGTCAAGCATATTGGTCAGGAGGTATTGTATATGGGAATAAAGATTGTGCTGGGTCTGAGCAAAAAGATGGTAGGAATTGTTCAACTGACTATTCCTAAGTACAAAGAAATCTTGAAACTCTTTTGATTTGTTACAGATGTTTGATTTGTTACAGATACCAACACATCAGGCAGTGTTATTGTACCTCCCACTAACATCTCCCTGAAATGAAGGTCTGAGTCCTAAAAGCTTGGGCAAAATCTGTTGGTTCCCCCATTGTTGGTAGGTGCTTCTTCCTGGACATCTCTACATCTTACACTCCTCAGATTCTCAGATATGATGAGACTGTAATCTGCTGCTGTGCAATCCAAAGTGATGTCCACTTTTAAACTGAAAATTCATTCCTTTAGACCAGGACAGGGATGGACAGGGATGGATATATGAATAGGCTCTATATCTTTTTGGAGTATAAATTCATTGCTGTTTAATACTCCTTTTGTATCCTGTGGCATATTCAGATCTCTTCTTAATTCTCGACTCTGTTGGTTCAATCCAGTGATTCTCTCGCTTCGACATTCTAAGCCACTTGTCTCCTCTGCTTCAGATTTGATAGATAGGCATCCTTTTTCTCATGGAGAAATTGTACAAGTTTATGGAATTCAGGCAAAATATTTTTTGAATGTCTATTTCCTTCCTTAACAATGAAAATTCATTGTCTTATTCTTCAACTGCCGAGCAACAACCTCACTTTTCCTCCACAAAGAAGCCACAGTTTCTTGGAGCTCCCCTCCTGAAGTTCTCAGCAGCATCATCTATACACCAGAGGCTGTGAGTCTCATGCTCCTGAGATTGAGAACAGGACACACAGATTAGGCTCTGGTCATCTTCACAGAACAGCTTCTTCACTTTCTGATGAACCTCACACTTGCCATGTCCTTCAGTTTTCTGGAGACCACTGGGTCTTAGTTTTTTGAGTATGTCAGCCAGTTTTCCAAGTCTCACATTGGCTTTGTTTTCCCTCTGCCGGGAGACACTCCTGCACTCTGGGTAGAAGAAAAAGGTTGAGGCTTGCTGCCAGGTACTGAGGAGGCAAGAATGGCAAAAACTGTGGCCACGCTGAATGGACATTGGTTTTTTTGAAGAAATCCATGTAGGTGGGACAAGTGACCTCTTTCTGGAGGTCTTCAAATTGGCTCTGGGCAAGAGACCATTTTGCCTCGTTTCTTCTGAGATGATTACTTCAGCCTCAGAACTCTGCCTTTTCCTCTGCTTACAATGCACACAGAGAATCTTGAGTCTAGGCTTATCCCAGCCCTTGTATAGATGAGTCCCTGGAATCCTGAAAACCTGAAATCCTCCCTCCTTTCCTTCCTTCCAGATGTGAATGGTCCTGGTGTCCAGCCTCTGACCTCTGCCTTCTCCTGCTTGCAGTGCACATAGGGATTCTGAGTCTTGGCTTATCCCAGAAGCCCTTGTGTAAAACCCTGGAAGCCTAAAGTCTGATACCCTCAAGGCTTGAACTGCATTGTTTCTTCAAAGTGTGAGCTCTGCAGGTTTTCTTCAGGTTCAGAGCTCTGCTTTTTCCTCTTCTTACAGGGTACAGAGACAGTCTTCCTTTATTCCAACAACCCTTTTATAACTAACTTACTAGAAGCCTGAAGCCCCTCCTTCCATTAAGCTGTGACCTTTCTTGGTGTTTAGCAGACTCCAGGTTCATTCATTCCTTTATCTTGTTTTAGTCGGTTACTGTTGACTATAAAATGAAGTCAGTAAGCGTGGGATACCACTGAACAATAACAGAAGCTTAAGAAGTCCCTACAATATGATAAGACCCTAAAGGAAGTGAATGCATTTTTACTTTTTATGGATAGGCATTTGGGTTCAGGACTTGGGAGGGAATAGTTCCTCTACCTTGAAGTGTTACTTTGAGGAAAGAACTTTAAATTAATTGAATGTCTAAAGGATGTTTGATTGAGATAGCAAAGGTTCTTGATTTTGGCCCACAGAAATCCATGGATATCCATTTATTAGTTCTTATTATGTACCAGGCCCTCTGGGAAGACAAAAAGAGACAGTCCCTGCCCTCAAGGAGCTTACAATCTATTAATGATCACTTGAAAGAATAGTGGATGTTTAACCATGAGGAGGGGGAAAAATGACAACTAGGGATATCTATTAGCTGCCTCTAAGTATTTAAGACTGTCATGTGGAAAAAAAGCTTAAGCTTAGTGTGTTTCTTTCCAAGAGCCAGAAGCAGGAACCAGCAGTTGGAAATTACAAAGAATGAAGCAGAAAACTTTCTCAAAATTCAAATTATGTAAAAGTGGAGCAGGTTGCCTAAGCAGGTAAGGAATGAATTCTCCTTAATTGAAGGTCTTCTAGCAAAAACTGAGATAACAAGCAATTGTTACATAGCAGAGGACATTTTTGTTTGAAGACCTCCAGAGGTTCTTTTAAATCTATAATCCTTTCCATAATTTTCTTCATCAATATAATGTTTTAAGCAAAGATAGGCTTGGTTTGATGGCATCTTCTGTCATCATTTCATGTTTATTCTTTTCTTTTAGTATATTGATTGTGAATCTGCCCAGACAAATCATCCCAAATAACTGATGGGATATGTTTTTCCATGGGAGATGACAGGTGTTTTTCCTGGTCATTAAAATACAGTTTCTGGAACACTAATTCACTGTCGATTGAGTTGTGAACTGATCCAATCCTTTTGGAGAGCAATTAGAAACTATGACCAAAGATCTTTGAAACTGCATATCCTTTGAATCAAAGATTCAAAAGACAATATGAAAAGGGGGGAAGACCCACATGCATGAAAGTGTTCCTAGTATTCTTCTTGTGGTTTCAAAGAATTGGAAATTGAGGGTAAGCCCGTTAATTGAGGAATGGTTAAACAAGTTGATGTATATGAATGGGATGAAATTCTATTGTTTAATAAGGCATGAGCAGGCAATTTCATGAAAATTCTGTAGTCTTAAAAGAGCTGATGCAGAGTGAAGTGAGAAGAACCCGGAGAACACTGTACACAGGAGCAAGAACATTGATGATCTACTCTGATACACTTAACTCTTCTGAATCATACAACAATCAAAGTCAGTTGGAAAAGGCTTGTGATAGACAATGTCATCCACATTCAAAAAAGAACTGTGGAGTTTAAGTGTAGAGGAATATATATTATGTTCATATTTTGAATTTGTTTTTCTTTCTCATGTTTTTCCCCCTCATGTTCTGATTCTTTCACAACATGATTAATATGGAAATATGTTTATGATGGTTGTTAACCTGTATAACTTCTATCAGATTACTTGCTGCCTTGGATGGGGGGGGGGAGGGTGTGACAGAAGGGAGAAGGGAGAAAACTGTGAAACTGAAAATCTTAAAAAATGAATGGTGAAAAATAGCTTTATATAAAATAGGAAAAAATAAAATACAAAAGGAATGATAATCAGTTCCAGTTTTATTTCTCAGTTAAACAGGAAATTTATTAAATCTCATCAACACTATAGGAAGCTGGTATACAGAGAACAAAAGTGAAACAATTATTGGTGTAACATAGCTCATATTATTATTTATGGCAGGGAGATTTTCATATTACAAAGTACATAGGAATTGGTATAACAGTGTCAGAAGTCCATCTAGCCAATAAGTATGGAAACCTTGATCTCTCTCCATTAGGCACAGATTGTGAGAGAGCAATCCTTTGTCTTAGACAGACAGAAGAAGGGCATGAGGTGTCCTGAGAATGAAGAGGTAGGAAAAGTATAAATTAGATATCTATTTTTCACATGATAAAATGATATCTCTCCATGCTCATAGTCAAGGAAAATTCCCACCTTTAAATCAAGCACACTGGCCTGGCGATATTTTGTATGGGAATAAAAATTGT
Organism: Macrotis lagotis; assembly: GCF_037893015.1. Taxonomy (NCBI): domain Eukaryota; kingdom Metazoa; phylum Chordata; class Mammalia; order Peramelemorphia; family Peramelidae; genus Macrotis; species Macrotis lagotis. The sequence goes on along the minus strand of NC_133666.1, from coordinate 632,966,483 downwards.
GCTGGGCTTCAGCATAAAGATAGTACGAATTGTTTACATGTCCATTCCTAAGCACAAAGAAGTCTTGAAACTCATTTGATATGGTACAGATGCCAACACACCAGGCAGTGTTATTTGGCACCTCCACCTCCCAGTAATGTCTCCCTGAAATGAAGGACTGAGTCCCAAGAACTTGGGCAAAATCTGTTGTTCCCCAACTGTTGCTGGGAGCTTCTTCCTGAACACCTCCATATCTCACACTCTTCAGATCCTCAGATATGATGAGACCAGTTTCAGCTGTGTTGCAATCTAGAGTAATGTCCACTTTGAAATTGAAAATCCGTTCCAAAAGTCCAGGGATGGGTTGGATAGGGACAGATATATGGATGGCCTTTATTTCTTTTTGGAGCACAAATTCATTCCTGTTGAATATTCCTTTCACATCCTGGAGCATAACCAGATCTGGTTTTTTACATTCTTCCTCTAACTCTGTGATCCTCTCCCTTAATTCTTGACTCTGTTGGGATAATCTACCGATTCTCCTGCTTAGTCTTTCTAAACAGGTCACCCCCCCTTTTTGCAGATTTAATAGATAGGCATCCTTTTCCTCATGTAGGAATTTCATAAGCTTGTGAAATTCTGACAAAATATTCTTCTTTTGAATTTCTATTTCTTTCTCCATCATTGCAAATTTAATCTTCTCGTAGCTCACCTGTCCACCAACATCCTCACTTTTCTTCCACAAAGAAGTCACAGTTTCTTGGAGCTTCCCCTTGAAGTTCTCAGCAGCCTCATCTATACAACAGAGGTCATGAGTCTCATGCTCCTGAGATTGAGAACAGGACACACAGATTGGGCTCAGGTCATCCTCACAGAACAGCTTCTTCACTTTCTGATGAACCTCACACTTGCCATGTCCTTCAGGGTTGCAGAGACCACTGGGTCTTAGTTTTTTAAGAATGTCAGCCAGTTTCCCAAGTCTCTCATTGGCTTTGTATTCCCTCTGCTGGGAGACACTCCTGCATTCTGGACAGAGAAGAGTAGAGGCTTGCTGCCAGGTACTGAGGAGGCAAGAATGGCAAAAACTGTGGCCACACTGAATGGACACAGGTTTTGTGAAGAAATCCATGCAGATGGGACAGGTGACCTCTTTCTGGAGGTCTTCAATTGGCTCTGGACAAGAGATCATTTTGCCTTGTTTCTTCTGAGATGTTTACTTTAGCTTCAGAGTTCTGCCTTTTCCTCTGCTTGCAGTGCACACACTGTGAATCTGACCTTGGCTTATCCTAGCAACCCTTTTATAGCTTGCTGGAAGCTTGAAGCCCCTCCTTCCTTTCTTTGAAGAATGAAGTCTGCTGGTCCTTCAAGGTGTTAACTCTGTTCTTCTTTTTTTTAGATTTTTTTTTCAGGGCAATGGGGTTAGGCAGCTTGCCCAAGGCCACACGGCTAGGTAATTATTAAGTGCCAGGTACTCCTGACTCCAAGGCTGGTGCTCTGTCCACTGTGCCACCTAGCCACCCAACTCTGCTCTTTTTCATCAAGTTTTTTCCTCTACTTGCAGTGTACACAGGGACTCTGAGTCTTCCTTTATCCCAGCGGCCCTTTTAAAGCTCCCTGGAAGTCTGAAGCCCCACCTACCTTCAAGGTGTGACCTCTCCTGGTGTTCACAAGACCCCAGACATATTCACTTCTTTACCTGGGTCTATTCAGTGTCCTTGTAAGTTTAAGATCAGGAAGACTGGGACCTCTGAACAATAACAGAAACTTAATAAACCCCAGAATATGATAAAATCCAAAGGGAATGAATGCATTTTACCTTTTAGGTAGGCATATGGTTCAGGTCTAGGGAGGAGGGGTAATTTCTATGGACTGACCATATGTGTGATACTGCCTTTAGTTGAAATTGACACTTTGTATTTAAGAAATTGGAATGATTTGAGGATTGATTGGGATGCAAAAGGTTTTGCTTTCATTCCATAAAAATCCATCAATAACATTAAGTTCTTACTATGTACCAGGCCCACTGTGAAGTACTTGTGATAACACAAAGATATAGTCTTGCCTCCAAATAGCTAATAATCCAATAAAGATCACTTGTAGGAATAGTGGATGGCTAACCAAGGAAAGGAAACAACAAAAACAAAACAACTTAAGAGATATTATAATAGTTGTGTCTAAGTATTTAAGACACCTCATGTGGAAAAAAAGCTTAGGTTTATGTATTTCTTTCCAAATGCCTGAAGTAGGAACCACGGGTTGGAAATTAAAAAGAATGAAAAGGAAAATTTCATAACAATTCAAATTATATAAAAAGCAGAGTAGGTTGCCTCAGCATATAATGAATGAATTCTCCTTGATTGGAGATCTTGAAGCAGAAACTGAGATTACAAACTATGTTGGTTTTATTGAGGAGATTTTTTTTTGTGTTTGGGATTCATTCCCTTCTAAATCTATAATCCTTTTATCCTTTCACTAATTTTCTCCATCAATAACATCTTTAGTGCTATTATCCCTCAGTAGCATATTTAGTTTTTCTTGTTTGTCCTATCATTTCATTTTTATTCTCATTTAGTGTATTGATTATGAACTCTGCCCAGAAAAGTCAACCCTTTTTCTGTACACAAACAGCTGATGGGAAGCTTTCTTTCAGTGCATAGAATTTCTTTCAGAAATTTTTCCTAGTTATTACAATACAGTCAGTTTCTATGACTCTTAACTCATTTTTGGTGGAGTTGTATATTGATCCAACCCTTCTAGAGAGCAATTTTCAACTATGCCCAAAGGCCTTTAAAACACTGTATATTCTTTCATCCAAAGACTCCAAAGGGAATATAAAAAGGGGAAAATACCCACAAGTACAAAAATATTCCTAGTCCTCTTTTTGTAATCTCAAAAAATTGGAAATTGAGGGCATACCCATCAATTGAGAAATGACTGAACACTTGAGTAGCAAAATTGTGTGATAATCAATGATAGATTCAATTTCTCAACAATATAATGATCAGATAGTTCCAAAAGACTTGTGTTGGATAGTGTCATCCCCATTCAGACAAAGAATTATGGGTTAAATGCAGAACAGAGCATACTATGTTCACGGTTTTCAATTTGTTTTTCTTTGCCATGATTTTTTTCCCTTTTGTTCTTGTTCTTTCACCACAATAAATGGGGTATAGGCTGTGTTCAAAGACTAGTAGATTAGAAGATTAGTCCTTCTGTAATTAGCCCTTCTCAGAACTGCTTTCCACCTGAATCACCTAACTCTCACTTAAGTCTTGGAAAAGGTGAGGTGGATGATTTCCTGTAACTCTACCTCACTTAAATTGTATTTGTGTATACATCAAAAGACATTACTTATGCTTCTTTACCAATCCTCAAAGTCCCATGACAACAGGCAAGTGAAGAAACAACAAATGGCGATACACTGGGAGTTATAGTTACAACCCTGCACACAGGTATCCTAGGCCATAGAATCATTTCCCTACTGAAAGCAGCAGTGAGATTCTGTAGCCCCCAGGTGACTGAGCAGTCCTTTTAAGGATCAAACTGCTTAATTCCTGATGTGAGGAAGGGGTAATAAAAGGTGTCCTAAAAATTGTCTGCTTACCTAATCCTGGCCTGATTACCAAGGAAGTCAGGTGGGGAATCCCACAATGCAGCTGAGACCCTTCATTCACCACTCCTGCATTGAACATGCACACACTCATAGACAATACAAGATCCAATAGACTGGAAAGACAAACAGCTATTACAAGAGAATTCAACAGGTATTATATCTAAATAACAGTTCTGAGTGAAAAAAGACTGACAAATGAAGGGCAGCTTACTGAAGTCAGAGTTGAATACAAGTTTTTCTGGAGTGGTCACAGTGAAGGGGAGTGCCATGAAGCTGGAGTAGGTTTTGAAATCAAAACTAATCAAGTCAGCATTCTTGAATACCTACCAAAAGGAGTGAATTGCAGGCTCATGACAATGAGATTGCCACTCCAAGAAAATGCCATCCCACCATCATCAGTTCCTATGCATCCAACATGACAAACCTTGATGAAGTTAAAGAAAGTTTTGTGAAGACCTGGAGAAGCTTATCATCAGTGTATCAAAAGAAGACAAACTTATAATTTTGGGTGACTTTAATGCTAGAATAGGCTCAAATTACCAGAGATGGAAGGGAGTTCTTGCAAGGAATGGAGTTGGAAATAACAGCAATGGTTACCTACTGAATCCAAAGAGTGAGATGGAGACCAAAATTTGATAATGTACTTCATACCTACTATTGAAATATCTCATGACCTCATCATAAACACTATCTACCATTTACCTAAACACAATAAAACTTCCTGGATGCATTCTTGTAACTAACATTGACATCTAATAGACTATGTGATTATAAAGAGAAGAGACAGTAAGAATGTGAGAGTGACAAAGAAAATGTGTAGTGCAGAGTGCTGGACTGATCACAGACTCATCCTCTCCAAGCTAAATATTCACATTCAACCAAAGCAGCAGCCATAAGGCAAAATGACTGCTAGAATTTATGTCAAGAGATTAGAATGTGGGAACAATTTGTTGCTAAGTTTCAGGGAAAACTGAACCAACATACAGTTGGCAACAGTGGAGCAGAAGAAGAGTGGGCAGCTTTCAGAGATCTGTTATGTAGCACAACATTTGCTTACTTGGATCAGAACACAACTAAACATCAATATTGGTATGATGAAAATGATGGGGAAATACAGAAGCTGCTAAACGAAAAACAAGAACTCCATTACTAAGAAGTCAGTATTTAATTACATCAAAAGTAAAGTATTGAAGTACAATATCAATGTTTGTGAAATTCCTGTATAGAAAGGTGTCCGTGGCATCCTTCTGGGTCCTGTGAAACTCCTTAGAAATATAAATTTGGCTAGGTACCTTTGGGTCTGAAAGTAGTCTGACAGGACCTAAGTACTTGACCCTGGATGCCATGGATATAACATGAATTTGTCTAAGATTTAAAAAGCACCCTTGTTAACCCAATTATATTGCTGTTTCTGTAAAATTCCTACCTTCTCCCAAAACTGCCTCCCCTTCCAAAGATGTGGCTGACACCATAAGATAGTAAATTTTCACTCCCTCAAACTTGTGGGAAACTCATGGATATGTGACTCCCTCTATCTCAGGAAACATGTTTATACATGACACAAAGATCCTGACCCTTTCCCACTCTGTCCAGCCCCCTATCTGTACTGAGCCATATGTTTACATATTTTGTAGTAGTATGACAAGAAAATATAACCAAGAAATCAAGGATGCTTACATTGTCATCTCTATAAAGGTAAAGGGAATACTTTCCTGAAACAATTACAAGGGATTTCTTTTTTAGTCATTACTGGTAAGATTCTTGCCAGAGTTGTCCTCAAAAAGCTGATCCTTCACCTGTAAGATGGTTACCTCCCTGAGAGCCAAGGTGTCTTCAGAAAGGGTCAAGAACAATTAATATGGTGTTTGGGGCCCAACAACTCCAGGAAAAATGCCAGAGGTCTGTATACAACATTTGTAGATCTGACCAAGGCCTTTGGTACCATCAATCAAAAGGGTTTATGAAAAATTATGTCAAAATTTGGTTGCCCAGAGAAGTACATCAGTGATTTCATTATGGCATGCATGCCTGGGTTTTATATAGTGGATAATGTTCTCATGATTTTCTGGTCACAATGAAGTGAAAAAAGACTGTGTCCTTGCTCCCATACTTTTTTTTTAGGTTTTTGAAAGGCAATGGGGTTAAGTGGCTTGCCCAAGGCCACACAGCTAGGTAATTATTAAGTGTCTGAGACTGGATTTGAACCCAGGTACTCCTGACTCCAAGGCTGTTGTTTTATCCACTACACCACCTAGCTGCCCCTATTACGCCACCTAGCCACCCCTGCTCCCATACTTTTTAGCATGATGTTTTCAACCACATTACCAAATTCCTTCACTGAGGATGAACATGATCTCAAGCTCAGCTACTCTACTGATGGTAAATTCTTCAACCTGAAAGGGCTACATCATACCATCCATATGTAGAACCATTGATTACAGCAAATAGAGAAGTTTTGACTACTGTGGACAAGTTCATTTACCTTAGTAGTGGCCTTTCTAAGGAGGTACACATTGACAATGAGGTTGACACATGCATTGCCATAGCTAGCTCAGTATTTGGGAGACTCCAAACTAAAGTGTGGGAGAGAAGAGGTATTAGACTGACTACCAAACTGAAGGTCTATAGAGGAATTGTGCTGATTTCACTGCTGTATACCTGTGAAATCTGGACAACCTACCAGCCATGTAAGGAAACTGAAATGCTTCCATTTAAATTGTCTTAGGAAGATTCTGAAGATCTCCTGTCAGGAGAAGATACCAGGCACTGAAGTCCCTTCTCCAGCTAAACTGTCTAGCATTCCAACGTTATTACAGAAAGTATAACTATGATGGACTGGACACATTATTAAAATGCCAGAAGTACCCTTATCAAAAAGAATATTTTATAGAGAACTAAACACAAGGCAAGGACTCACAAGGTAGTCAGAAGAAGTGATTGAGGGACATCCTGAAGGTCTCTCTTAAGAACTTTAGAATTGATAGTACAGCATGAGAGACACTGGCACAGGACCACCCATCAGGACATGCCTTCAGCAGTGAGGGTGCTACACTCTATGAGGAAGCAGAATCAAAGCAGCTCAAGGAAGCATGACATACATAAGTTTAGAGTTAAGCACCCCAGGTGTGCAAACTGGACTTTTTGTGCCAACCTGGTAGAGTGTTGCAATCTCATAAGGGTCTTACCAGCCATAGTCAGATATACTGTAATTTGTCTCATAATAATCTCATTGTGGCCTTCTATAACAAAGGACAAGAACCAACCTGCCATTGTGACTGTGAGTGGATAAGAGGGAATAGAGGAAGACGGAAAAATGTGGAGCTCAAAATCTTGGGAAAAATGAATGTTACAACTATCTTTGGAACAGAGAAAATACAGAAAAAGGAAAAGAAATACAATCAGTTTAAATTTTTACATTTCACCAAGAATTTACTTAAATTCAACAAATGCTAGGTATCCCGTAGAGAGGAAAATGAAACAATTCCCAGTGTAACACTTTATATTGTAGTGGAATCAAGAGGGAATTGGAAAAGTTATTTGTAGCAGGGAGATTTCCATATGAAGTAGACAAGAATTGGTGTAAGAGTGACTTAAGTCTATCTGGCTTGATATCTCTCAATTAGGTACAGATTGTGAGAGAGCAATCCTTTGTCTTAGACAGAAGAAGGGTAGTAAGTGCTCTGAGAATGAAGTGTTAGGAAAAGCATAAATTAGATGTCTCTTTCACATGATAAAATGATATCTCTCCCTGGTCATAGTCGAGGAAAATGCCCACCTTTAAATCAAGCACATTGACCTGGCAGCATTGTGCATGGGAATAAAGATTGTGCTGGGTCTGAACAAAAAGATAGTAGGCATTTTTTACCTGTCTATTACTAAGCACAAAGAAGTCTTGAAAGTCTTTTTATTTGTTACAGATGCCAACACATCAGGCAGTGTTATTTGTTACTTCTACCTTCCAATAATATCTCTCTGAAGAGAAGGACTGAGTCCCAAGTACTTGGGCAAACTCTATTGGTCCCCGACTATTGTTGGGCATTTCCTCCTGGACACCTGCATATCTCACACTCTTCAGATCCTCAGTTATGATGAGACTGTGATCTGCTGTTGTGCAATCCAAAGTGATGTCCATTTTCAAACTGAAAATCTGTACCGTAAATCCAGGGATGAACTGGATAGGGATGGATATATGGATGGCCTCTGTTTCTTCTTGGAGCACAAGTTCATCCTGGAGCATATCCAAATCTGGTTTCTTCCATTCTTCCTCCAACTCTGTGATCTTCTCCATTAATTCTTGGCTCTGTTGGGTCAATCTATTTATTCTCCTGTTTAGTCTCTCCAAACCTCTTGTCCTCTCCTCCTCATGTAAGAGTTGTATGAGTTTATGGAATTCAGATAAAATATTCTTCTTTTGTATGTCTATTTCCTTCTTGAACAATGAAAATTTCGTCCTCTTATTCTTCAACTGCCGAGCAACAACCTCACTTTTCCTCCACAAAGAAGTCAGTTTCTTGGAGCTTCCCCCTGAAGTTCTCAGCAGCCTCATCTGTGCAGCAGAGGCTGTGAGTCTCATGCTCCTGAGATTGAGAACAGGACACACAGATTGGGCTCTGCTCATCCTCACAGAACAGCTTCTTCACTTTGTGATGAACCTCACACTTGCCATGTCCTTCAGGGTTGCAGAGACCACTGGGTCTTAGTTTTTTGAGAATGTCAGCCAGTTTCCCAAGTCTCACAATGGCTTTGTATTCCCTCTGCTGAGAGACACTCCTGTACTCTGGACACAAGAAAAGGGTAGAGGTTTCCTGCCAGCTGCTGTTGAGGCAAGAATGGCAAAAACTAGCCCCACTGAATGGACACTGGTTTTATGAAGCAAGTCATGCAGACAGGACAGATGACCTCTTTCTGGAGGTCTTCAACTGGGTCTGGACAAGAGGCCATTTTGCCCCACCTTATTTTTTAGATTTTGCAAGGCAATGGGGTTAAGTGGCTTGCCCAAGGCCACACGGCTAGGTAATTATTAAGTGTCTGAGGTCGGATTTGAACCCAGGTACTCCTGACTCCAAGGCCAGTGCTCTATCCACTGCACCACGTAGCCACCCTATTTTGCCTTATTTCTTCTGAGATGTTTACTTCAGCCTCAGAGCTCTGCCTTTTCCTCTGCTTGCAGTGTACACAATCTTGAATCTAGGCTTATCTCAACAGCCCTCATATTTTTTTTTCCTGGATCCCTGAAAACCTGAAGCCCTCCCTTCTTTCCTTCCATATGTGAATGCTCCTGGTGGTCAACCTCTGAGCTCTCTCTTCTCGAAGTACACACACACACACACACACACACACACACACACACACACACACAGAATTTGAATCTTGGTTTATAGATCCCCTGGAAATCTGAAGGGGGGGGAAGCTTCTCTCAAGGTGTGAACTCGGCAGGTTTTCAACAGGTGTTTTTAGAGCCCTACTTTTATCTCTCCTTGTAGTGTACTGAAAGAATCTGAGTTTTCCCTTAACCCAGCACCCCTATTATAGCTAGCTCTCTGGAAGCCTGAACCCCTCCTTCCTCCAAGGTGGGTTCTCTTCTGGTGTTCACTAGACCCCAGGCTTATTCACTCCTTCACCTTATTCTAGTCAGTGATATTGTGAGGAGAAAATGTGATCAAGAAGAGTGGGACACCCCTGAACAATAACAGGGACTTAATAAGATCCTACAATATAAGACCCCAAAAGGAGTGTTTGCAGTTTTATTATTTTCTGTATAGGCATTGTTCAGACTTGGTAGAGGATAGTTACTCTGCCATGAATTGTTAATTTCTAGGGAAGAAACTTCAATGAATTGGCTGTCTAAAGGATGTTTGACTGGGATGGAAAAAATTCTTGATTTCATTCAAGTTATAGAAAAGTGGAGCAGTTTTCCTCAGTTGATAATATATAAATTCTCCTTAGATGAAGATCTTCCAGTAAAAACTGAGATAACAATACATTGGCTAAGATAAGATACATTGGTTACATAGCAGAGGACATCCTTTCCCTAATTTTCTCAATCAAAAACATGCTTAATGCAAGGATGGTCTTATCTTGATTGCATGTACTATCATTTCAGTTTTATTCTTGTTTAGTCTGTTCATTTTGAACTCTGCCAAGATGTCAGCCCTTTGCCTATACAGGTGATGGGGAACATTCTTCCAGTGTGTATTTTTTCTTATTCTGGCTATTAAAATGTTTCTGAGACACTATTGAAATATTATTGTTCAATAAGAAATCATAAATAGGCAAAGTTAAGAAAATTCTTTAGAGACTTACAAGAAATGATGAAAAGTGAAGAGAGTAGAACCAGAACGATGCACACATGAGTGTGAAAATTGTGTGATGATGAGCTATAATAGACTTAGCTCTTCTCAATAAAACAATGATTAAAGACAGTTTCAAGAGTTGTGAGGGATAATGTCTTCCACATTCAAAGAACTTTGGAGTCTAAAGGTAGAGCCAAGCATACTTGTTCAAGATTTAAAATTTATCTTTGCCATAGTTTTTTACCTTTTGTTTTGATTCTTCCACAACAGGACTAAAATGAATATATATATCTTTGCAAGGCAATGAGGTTAAGTAGCTTGCCCAAGGCCACACAGCTAGGTAATTATTAAGTGTCTGAGGCTGGATTTGAACTCAGGTACTCCTGACTCCAGGCCTAGTGCTCTATCCACTGCCCCACCTAGCTGCCCCTGAACTATGTTTTAAAATGATTGTTAATCTTTATAACCTCAATCAGATTAGTTGGCATCATGGAGTTGAATGAGGAGGGAGGGAAGAAAAGAAGGGAAGAAAAATGTATAACTCAAAATCTTTCAAAAATATATGTTAAAATGCTCAAAGGGCAACAAAAATGTACATACCTTTTGATCCAGCAATACCACTGAAGAGATGATAAAAAAGGTAAAAACATCACTTGTACAAAAATATTCATAGCAGTCCTGTTTGTGGTGGCAAGGAACTGAAATTAAGTAAATGTACTTCAGTTGGGGAATGGCTTAACAAACTGTGGTATATGTATGTCATGGAACACTATTGTTCTATTAGAAACCAGGAGGGATGGGAATTCAGGGAAGCCAGGAGGGATTTGCATGAACTGATGCTGAGTGAGATGAGCAGAACCAGAAAAACACTGTACACCCTAACAGCAACATGGGGGCAATGATCAACCGTGCTGTGCTTGCTCATTCCATCAGTGCAACAATCAGGGACAATTTGGGGCTGTCTGCAATGAAGAATATCATCTGTATCACAAGGAAGAATTGTGGAGTTTGAAGAAAGACCAAGGAGTACTTAGGGGGAAAACTGATATTTTATTGTCTGATCTTGCTATCTCTTATACTTTATGTTTCTTCCTTAAGGATATGATTTCTCTCTCATCATATTCAATTTGGATCAATGTATACCATGGAAACAAGGTAAAGACTGCTAACTGCCTTCTGTGGGTGGTGGAGGGAGGGAAGTAAGATTAAGGGAAAAATTGTAAAACTCAAAATAAATAAAATTATAAATATATGTGTGTGTTAAAACTATCTTTGGAAAAAGAAAATACTAAAAAAGGAAAAGAAATAAAATCAGCTTTATTTTTATTTTACATTTCAAGAAGTAATTAATAAAACTCAACAGCATTCTAGGAACTTGATAGAGAATAAAATGAAAGAATTCTTGGTGAAACATAATTTATATTTTAGAGAGGTTAAGAAGGATTTGGAAAAGTTGTTACTGGTAGAAAGGAAAGAAGCTTCAGTGATTTCCATATAATAGACACAATTGGGTTTACACTGCCTGAAATTCCTTTGGCCAATAAGTTTGTAAATCTTGATCTCTCTCTCTATTAGATGCAAACTGTGAGAGAGTAAGCCTTTGTCTTAGAAAGACAGAAGGGCATGAATTGTCTGAGAATGAGGTGGTAAGAAAAGCGTAAATTAGATATCTATTTTTCACATGATAAAATGATAATCTCTCCATGTTCACAGTCAAGGAAAATGCCCACCTTTAAATCAAGCACATTGGCCTGGCAATATTATGCATGGGAATAAAGATTGTGTTGGGCCTGGGCAAAGAGATATAGGAATTGTTTACCTGTCTATTACTAAGCACAAAGAAGTCTTGAAAGTCTTTTGATTTGTTACAGATGCCAACATGCCAGGCAGTATTATTTGGTACCTCCACCTCCCAGTAATATCTCCCTGAATTGAAGGACTAAGTCCCAAGTACTTGGGCAAAATCTGGAGGTCCCCAGCTGTTGCAAGGGCCTCAAACCCTAGACACCTCTATAACTCATACTCTGCAGATTGTCAGTGAAAATAAGATGGAAATCAGCTAGCTGTGTTGCAATCTAGAATGATGTCCACTTCCAAACTGAAAACTCATTCCATAAGTCCAGGGATGGTTCAGTTAGGGATGAATATTACTTTTTTTTTGGAGAACAAACTCAAACCTGTTGAATATACCTTTCACATCCTGGTGCAAATCCAAATCTGGTTTCTTAAATTTTTCCTCTAATTCTGTGATCTTCTCCATTAATTTTTGACTCTGATGGGTCAATAAAACTGTGTATATCCTTTCATCTAAAGATCTCAAAGAGAATATAAAAAATGGAAAGATTCACATGTACAAAAATATTCTTAGTTCTCTTTTGTGCATTCAAAGAGTTGGAAAATGAGGGCAGACCCATCGGTTTAGGAATGGCTGAACAAGTGGTTCTATTATGAATAGGATGGAATACTATTATTTCAATAATAAATCATGAGTGGGCAAATTTCAGAAACTTCTCTAGAGACTTAGAAGAACTGATGGAAAGGAAAATGAGTAGAAGCAAGAGAACATTATACATATGAGTAACAATAAACTATAATAGACTCAATAAAAAAAATGACCGGAGAGAGTTCCAAAAGAGTTGTGATGGAAAAAGTCATCCACATCCAGACAAAGGACTTTGGAGTCTAAAGGCAGAGCAAAGCATACTATGTTCAAAATTATTAATTTGTCTTTCTTTATCATTTTGTTCTGATTTTTCCACAACATGACTAATGTGGAAGTATGATTGAAGGCAATTGTTAACTTATATAATGTCTATCAGATTTCTTGCTGTCTTGGACTGGGGATGGGTGGGGGCAAGGAGAAGAAGGGAGAAACATGTGAAAATAAAAATCTTACAAAAATCTATGTTAAAATTATCTTTCGAAGAAAAGAAAGGGTTAAAAATGGAAAAGAGATATAAACAATTTTGTTTTTATTATACATTTCAACAAGCATTTAATAAACATCAACAACAATCTAAACACCAGAAAGACAATGAAATGAAAATTCTTGGTATAACATACATTCAATTATTTTCATGTAACAGAGTAGGCATAATTGGGTTAACAGTGCCTGAAATACAACTGGCCAATAAGGAAGTAAACATTGATGACTCAATTAGGTACATATTGTGAGAGAGCAATCCTTTGTCTTAGACAGACAGAAGAAGGGCAGGACTCGCTCTGAGAATGAAGTGGCATGAAAAGCATAAATTAGATATCTCTTTTTCACATGATAAAATGATATCTCTCCCTGTTCATAGTCCAGGAAAATGCCCACCTTTAAATCAAGCACACTGGCCTGGCGGTATTTTGTATCCGAATAAAGATTGTGCTGGACCTGGGCAAAAAGATAGTAGGAATTATTTACCTGTCTATTACTAAGCACAAAGAAGTCTTGAAAGTCTTTTGATTTGCTACAGAAGCCAACACACCAGGCAGTGTTATTGGGTACCTCTACCTCCCAGTAATATTTCCCTGAAGTAAAGGACTGAGTCCCAAGTACTTGGGCAAATTCTATTAGCCCCCGACTATTGTTGGGCATTTCCTCCTGGTCACCTCCATATATCACACTCTTCAGATCCTCAGTTATGATGAGACCATGATCTGCTGTTGTGCAATCCAGAGTAATGTCCACTTTCAAACGGAAAATCTGTTCCATAAGTCCGGGGATGCGCCGGATAGGGATGTATGTATTGACGGGCTCAGTATCTTTTTGGAGCACAAGTTCCCCCTTCTTCAATACTCCTTTCACATCCTGGAGCAAATCCAAATCTGGTTTCTTACATTCTTTCTCCAACTCAGTGATTTTCTCCCTTAATTCTTGACTCTGTTCAGTCAATTCACTGATTCTCCTATTTTGTCTCTCTAAAGTACTTCTCCCCTCTGTTTGAAGATTTGATAGATAGGCATCCTTTCCTTCATGAAGGAGTTCTATGAGTTTATGGAATTCAGACAAAATATTCTTCTTTTGAATGTCTATTTCCATTCCTAACAAAGAAAATTTTGTGGTCTCAATCTTCAACTGCCGAGCAACAACCTCACTTTTCTTCCACAAAGAAGTCACAGTTTCTTGGAGCTTCCCCCTGCAGTTCTCAGCAGCCTCATCTGTGCAGCAGAGGCTGTGAGTCTCATGCTCCTGAGATTGAGAACAGGACACACAGATTAGGCTCTGGTCATCCTCACAGAACAGCTTCTTCACTTTCTGATGAACCTCACATTTGCCATGTCCTTCAGGGTTGCAGAGACCACTGGGTCTGAGTTTTTTGAGAATGTCAGCCAGTTTCCCAAGTCTCACATTGGCTTTGTATTCCCTCTGCTGGGAGACACTCCTGCACTCTGGACAGAGAAGAGTAGAGGCTTGCTGCCAGCTTCTGAGGAGGCAAGAATGGCAAAAACTGTGGCCACACTGAATGGACACTGGTTTTGTGAAGAAATCCATGCAGATGGGACAGGTGACCTCTTTCTGGAGGTCTTCCACTGACTCTGGACAAGAGGCCATTTTGCCTTGTTCCTTCTGAGATGTTTACTTTGGTCTCAGAGTTCTGCCTTTTCCTCTGCTTGCAGTACACACAGTGAATCTGAGTCTTGCCTTATCTCAGCAGCCCTCATATATCTCCCCAGAACCTTGAAAACCTGAAACCCTCCCTTCCTTCCTTCCACATGTGAATGCTCTTCGTGGTCAGGCTCTGAGCTCTACCTGCACCTCTGCTTGTAGGGCTCACAGAGAATCTGAGACTTGGCTTAAGCCAGCAGCCCTTTTATAGTTCCCTGGAAACCTGAAATCTCTCCTTCTCCCAAGGTGTGAATTCTGCTGCTTCTTCAAGGTGTAAACTCTGTTGGTTTTCACCACTTGCATTCTTCCTGATCAGAGCTCTACTTTTTCTTCTCCTTACAGTGTACACACAGAATCTCAATCTTCCCTCACCCCACTTAGTCCTATTATAAATCCCTGGGACCCTGAAGCCCTTCCCACCTTTAAGGTGTGAATTCCATTCGTTTTTCACCACTTGTTTTCTTTTTTTTTCTGATTGTCTTTTTTTATTTATTTTTTTATTCTCATTTTGTACAAATGTTTTTTTACATTAATAAAATATTCTTGTTCACAAGTAAACAAAATACCCCTCCTCCCCCATGAATATAGATAGACTTGTTTGGGCAAACAAAGTAAAGGGGAGAGAAAAAAATTAAAATAAAAAATATAATAATAGTAATAATTGTAGGTATGGTCAGGTTCCTCAATGGACAAAGCACCAGCCCTGGAGCCACGAGCACCCGAGACCATATCCAGCCTCTTCAACCCAACAATCACCCAGCCGTGTGACATGCAAGCCACCCGATCACCACTGACCTGCAAAAACCAAAAAAAGAAAGAAAAACAAGACCCAAAATAAAATCAAATAGTAATAATAGTAGGGGTGGCTGGGTGACAGACAGAGCATTGGCCCTTGAGCCAGGAGCACCTGGGTCCAAATCAGGCCCCAGACACCCAAAGATCACCCCGCTATGTGGCCCCAGGCAGGCCATCCAGCCTCACTTGCCCTGCACCCTCTCCCAAATAATCATAACAAAAAAATGTGCTTGAGTCTTGGTTCCAACACCAACAACTCTGTCATGGGTGGATCTCATTCTTTATGATAAGTCCATCACAAAAGTTATTTCCATATTTTTCCACCGTTGCCATTGCTGATCCCAACTCCCTCCTTTCTTATTTCTCCACTACCATGTACTCTATTTTCTCTCATTTCACTATGACTCCGCTGTAGTGTCGGTGAGTGGCGCAGCAGACAGATCCCTGGTCCTGGGGCCAAGAAGCCCTGAGCCCCCCTACCACCCCTTAGGCCCAGAATCCACCCAGCCCTGTGGTCCTGGGCAGGCCTTGCATTCCCAGCCCCTTGCAAGAAGTAAGAAAGAAAATGTGTTATATCTGGCCACTCTCCCCCCATGGTCCATCCTCTCCTCCTTTATTCACATCCCCACCCCTTCCCCCTGCTCCCCCCTCCTTCTTACTCCAGATGTCTATACCCCATTGAGTATATTTGCTGTTTCCTCTCCTAGCCATCTCTGATGAGAGCAAAGTTTCCCTCATTCCCCCTTGCCTCCCCCCTTCCATATCATTGCAATAGCTCATTGTAATAAAAAAAATCTTATGTGAAATATCTTGGACTGGAAATTCCTCCCTCTCCTTTTTCTTTCTCCCATTCCATTTCCCTTTTTTTCTATTGACTCCATTTTTACACCATATTTTATCTTCGAATTCAGCTTTCTCCAGTGTTTCAACTATAAAAGCTCTCTCTACCTGCTCTATTAACTGAGAAGGTTCATATGAGTATTATCAGTGTCATTTTTCTATGCAGGAATGCATGCAGTTCATCCTCATTAAGTCCCTCATATTTCCCCCCTCTCCTCCAATCTCCATGCTTCACCTGAGTCCTGTATCTGAAGATCAAACCTTCTGTTCAGCTCTGGCCATTCCAAAAGGAACATTTGAAATTCCCCTGGTTCATTGAAAGTCCATCTTTTTTCCCTGGAAAAGGACATTCAGCCTTGGTGGGTAGTTCATTCCTGGCTGCATTCTAAGCTCCCTTGCCTTCTGGTACATTGTATTCCAAGCCCTACGAGCTTCCAATGTAGCTGCTGCTAAGTCCTGTGTGATCCTGACTGCAGCTCCACGATATTTGAACTGTGTCCTTCTGGCTGCTTGTAATATTTTCTCTTTGACTTGGGAGTTCTGGAACTTGGCTATAATATTCCTATGGGTTTGTTTTTTGGGATCTCTTTCTCTGGGGGATCGGTGGATTCTCTCCATTTCTATTTTGCCCTCTGCTTCTAGGATATCAGGGCAATTTTCCTGTAGTAATTCTTTGAAAATGATGTCAAGGCTCTTTTCCTGATCATGACTTTCAGGTATTCCAATAATTTTTAAACTGTCTTTCCTAAGTCTGTTTTCCATATCAGTTGTTTTTTCAATGAGATATTTCACATTTTCTTCTAATTTTTCATTTTTTTTTGTTTTGAAGTATTGATTCCTAATTTCTGTTAAATTCATCAGTCTCCCTGAATTCTATTCTTTGTCTGAAGGATTTGTTCTCCTCAGAGAGTTTTCTTATCTCTTTTTCCATCTGGCCAATTTTGCTTTTTAAAGCATTCTTCTCCTCAATAACTTTTTGAACTGTTTTATCCATTTGACCTAAGCTGGTTTTTAGCATGCTATTTTCTTCAGCATTTTTTTTGGATTTCCTTGACTAAGCTACTGACTTCATTTTCATGTTTTTCCTGCATCTCTCTCCTTTCTTTTCCCAGTTTTTCTTCCAACACCCTCATTTGATTTTCAAAGTCTTTTTTGAGCTCTGTCATAGCCTGAGCCCAATTTCTGTTTTACTTGGCGTCTTTAGATGCAGGAGCTTGTGCTTCCTCATCTTCAGACTGAGTATTTTGGTCCTTCTTGGGCTCATTTGCAAAATATTTCTCAATAGTCTTCTTTTTGTTTCTCTGCTTGCTCATTTTCCCAGGCTGGGCCTGGTTTGGGGTGTTTCTTGAGCTTTTGGGACACTCCCACAAGGGTCTCAGTGTGTGAGGCTCTGTCCCCCCTCCTGTTCTGTGAATGACCATAAGGACCTCCCTCTTCCATGGGGCTGAGGTGGGGGTGCCCAGCTGTTCTGTGGAGGAGCCTAGACTGCTATCAGGATCTGAATGTGGTCAGAGCCACAGAGTCCTATTCCAGAGGAAGAGGACAGAGCTCTGCTGTCTCTCTTCACTCCCCCCCCCCCCACCTCAGCTCAATGGGCCCAAGCCGTGGGGGCTCCTGCTTACCAGCTCCTCCTGCTTCTATTTCCTGGATCAGGGCTGGGGAAAGACCATGCTGCTAGCTGTGTGCCCTGAGGGCTGGGCTCCTCTTGCTTGCTCTGTCAGAGGTCCCCCGCTGTTCCCCCTCTTTGTGCCCGGTGCTCCTCAGGGTGCAGCTCAGGACACTCCCCCGCTGCTGGAAGCTGAGACTTCCAGCGCCCTGCGCTGCCTCCAGAAGGCTGAGGTTCTGGCTCTGGCGGGCCACCCCTCTGGTGGGCTGCCTCTCCAATCCCGGGGAGCAGAGCCTTTCTGCTCTTTTCCAGGTTACCTTGAGTAGGAGAACTGCCTCACTGGGACCCTTTGTAGGTTCTGTCTCTCAAAAGGTTAGTTTGAGTCCTTAGCTGATGAATTTTATCAGAGAGCTCTTAAGACTGGATCCCTTCTTGTGGACATCTTGGCTCCACCTCTACCACTTGTTTTCTTCAGTCAGAGCTCAGCTTTTCCCTTTCCCTGTTGTGTACACAATGAATCTCAAATCCTCCTTTATCCCAGTAGCCCTATTATAGCTCCCTGGAAGCCTGAAACCCCTACTTTCTGCAAGATATGATCTCTCCTGCTATTCCCCTTGTTCTATTCAGAGTTATTGTAGAGGATAAAATGAAATCAGGAACAGTGGGACACCACTGAACAATGATTGATACTTAATACATTCCTACAATATATGCTCAAACTGAAAAGGGAATAAATGTAATTTTATCTTTTATGCATAGGCATATGCTTCAGTACTTGGATGGAGATAGTTCCACTGCCTTGGAGGGCCACATTTTAGGGAAGAAGCTTTAATGAATTGAATGTCTAAAATGTGCTTGATTGGGATGGCAAAAGTTCTTGCTTCCATTTCATAGATATTCACTGATAATCATTTATGTTCTTACTGTGAACCCAGCTCTCTGTAAAATGTCGGGGATACAAAAAGAGACAGTCCCTGCCCACAAGGAGTTTACAAGCTGATAAAGTTTACAAGAAGCAATGATGGATGTTTAACCAGAAGAAGGGGAAAACAAGACCAGGTAGAGTTGTCTAAAAGTTGTGCCCAAGTATTTAAGACTTGTCATGAGGATAAAAGCTTAGGCATTTTGTGTTTCTTTCCAAAAGCCAAGACTAGTTGGACATTACAAAGAATGAAAGGGAAAACTTCCTCAAAATTCAAGTTATATAAAAGTGGCCCAAGTTTTCTGAGCAGGTAATGAATGCTCCTTACCTGGAGGTCTTCAATAAAACTGAGGCAACAAGGTAAGCTGGCTTTATAGAAGAGATTTTTGTTGTGTTTGGGATTCAGTTAGATCTTGTCTTCTAAATATATATAATCCTCTGTTCTTGCCCCAATTTTCTCCATTAATAGTATGTTTAATGCAAGGATGAACTTTTCCTGATTGCATATCCTATCGTTTCAGTTTTATTCATCTCATTTCTTGTGTTGATTTTGAACTCTGCCCAGACAAGTCAGTCCTTTGCCTGTACATAAACAGCTGATGGGGAACTTTCATCCAGTGGAGAAGACAGATGTTATTCCCTATTCTTTAAAATAAAATCAGTTTCTGAGAAACTTGGTTCATGGTTCCTGGAGTTGTGCACTGATTCAACCTTTCTGGAGGGTAATTCAGACATATGCCCAAAGGGCTATGAAACTCTGTATATCCTTTCAACCAAATAGAATATTAAAAAGGGTAAAAGGCTCATGAGTGCAAAAATATTCCTAGTTCTCATTTTGTTTTCAAGAATTAGAAACTGAGGGCAGACACATCAATTGAAGAATGTCTGAACAAATGGTTGTTTATGAATGGGATGGAATATTATGGTCAATAAGAAATCACAAGCAGATAAATTTCAGAAACTTCTCTAGAGATTTAGAGGAACTGATGCAAAGGAAAGTGAGTAGAAGCTGGAGATCATGGTACACATGAGTAGCAACATTGTGCGATCATCAACTTTGATGGACACGATAAAACAATGATCAGAGATAGTTCCAAGAGAGTTGTGATGGACAATGTCATCCACATCCAGACAAAGGACTTTGGAGTCTAAAGGCAGAGCAAAGCATACTATGTTCAAGATTTTTGATTTGTCTGTCTTCACCATATTTTTTTACCTTTTGTTCTGATTTTTCAGCAGCATGACTAATATGGAAGTATGGTTGAAGGCCATTTTTAACTTGTATAATTTCTATCAGATTTCTTGCTGTCTTGGACTGGGGATGGGTAGGAGCAAAGAGAGGAAGGGAGAAATATGTGAAAATGAAAATCTTACAAAAATATATGTTGCAATTATCTTTGGAAAAAAGAAGAGGCTAAAAAATGGAAAAAGGTACGATCAGTTTCATTTTTATTAAAAATTTTACAAGCATTTAATAAACTCAACAACATTCTAGGCATCTGATAGAGAATGAAATGAAAATTCTTGGTATAACATACTTTATGGTTCAGCTTAGTCAAGATGGAATTGGTCTTTAGCAGGGAGAGTAGGTTCAATGATTTTCATGTAACAGAGTAGGCGTAATTGGGTTAACAGTGGCTGAAATCCATCTGGCCAAAAAGGATATAAAACTTGATCTCTCTCAATTAGGAGCAGATTGTGAGAGAGCAATCCTTTGTCTTAGACAGTCTGAAGAAGGGCAGGAATTGCCCTGAGAATGAAGTGGTAGGAAAAGTATAAATTAGATATCTCTTTTTCACATGATAAAATGATATCTCTCCATGTTCATAGTCAAGGAAAATGCCCACCTTTAAATCAAGTACACTGGCCTGGCGGTATTGTACATGGGAATAAAGACTGTGTTGGGCCTGGGCAAAAAGATAGAAGGAATTGTTTACCTGTCTATTACTAAGCACAAAGGAGTTTTGAAAGTCTTTTGATTTGTTACAGAAGCCAACACACCAGGCAGTGTTATTGGGTACCTCTACCTCCCAGTAATATTTCCCTGAAGTAAAGGACTGAGTCCCAAGTACTTGGGCAAACCCTATTGGTCCCCAACTATTGTTGGGTATTTCCTCCTGGACACCTCCATATCTCACACTCTTCAGATCCTCAGTTATGATGAGACCATGATCTGCTGTTGTGCAATCCAGAGTAATGTCCACTTTCAAACTGAAAATCCATTCCATAAGTCCAGGGATGGAACGGATAGGGATGGATGTACGGGCGGGCTCAGTATCTTTTTGGAGCACAAGTTCATTCTTCTTGAATACCCCTTTCACGTCCTGGAGCAAATCCAAATCTGGTTTCTTACATTCTTCCTCCAACTCTGTGATCTTCTCCCTTAATTCTTGACTCTGTTCAGTCAATTCACTGATTCTCCTATTTTGTCTCTCTAAAGTACTTCTCCCCTCTGTTTGAAGATTTGATAGATAGGCATCCTTCTCCTCATGTAGGAGTTGTATGAATTTATGGAATTCAGACAAAATATTCTTCTTTTGAATGTCTATTTCCATCTCTAACAATGAAAATTTCGTCTTCTCATATTTCAACTGCCGAGCAACAACCTCACTTTTCTTCCACAAAGAAGTCACAGTTTCTTGGAGCTTCCCCCTGCAGTTCTCAGCAGCCTCATCTGTGCAGCAGAGGCTGTGAGTCTCATGCTCCTGAGATTGAGAACAGGACACACAGATTAGGCTCTGGTCATCCTCACAGAACAGCTTCTTCACTTTCTGATGAACCTCACACTTGCCATGTCCTTCAGGGTTGCAGAGACCACTGGGTCTGAGTTTTTTGAGAATGTCAGCCAGTTTCCCAAGTCTCACATTGGCTTTGTATTCCCTCTGCTGGGAGACACTCCTGCACTCTGGACAGAGAAGAGTAGAGGCTTGCTGCCAGCTTCTGAGGAGGCAAGAATGGCAAAAACTGTGGCCACACTGAATGGACACTGGTTTTGTGAAGAAATCCATGCAGATGGGACAGGTGACCTCTTTCTGGAGGTCTTCCACTGACTCTGGACAAGAGGCCATTTTGCCTTGTTCCTTCTGAGATGTTTACTTTGGTCTCAGAGTTCTGCCTTTTCCTCTGCTTGCAGTACACACAGTGAATCTGAGTCTTCCCTTATCTCAGCAGCCCTCATATATCTCCCCAGAACCTCGAAAACCTGAAACCCTCCCTTCCTTCCACATGTGAATGCTCCTGGTGATCAGCCTCTGAGCTCTGCCTGCACCTCTGCTTGCTGTGCTCAGAGAGAATCTGAGGCTTGCCTTATGCCAGTAACCCTTTTATACTTCCCTGGAAACCTGAAATCTCTCCTTCTCCCAAGGTGTGAATTCTGCTGCTTCTTCAAGGTGTGAACTCTGTTCATTTTCACCAATTGCTTTCTTCCTGATCAGAGCTCTGCTTTTACCTCTCCTTACATTGTACACACAGAATCTCAATCTTCCCTCACCCCACTTAGTCCTATTATAAATCCCGGGAACCTTGAAGCCCTTCCTCCCTTTAAGGTGTGAATTCCATTCATTCTTTCACTACTTCTTTTCTTCAGTCAGAGCTCTGCTTTTCCCTTTCACTGTTGTATACACAATGAATCTCAATCCTCCCTCATCCCAGTAGCCCTATTATAGCTCCCTGGAAGCCTGAAACCCCTACTTTCTTCAAGATATGATCTCTCCTGCTATTCCCCTTGTACTATTCAGAGTTATTGTAGAGGATAAAATGAGGTCAGGAACAGTGGGACACCACTGATCAATGATTGATACTTAATACATTCCTACAATATATGCTCAAACTGAAAAGGGAATAAATGTAATTTTATCTTTTATGCATAGGCATATGGTTCAGTACTTGGAAGGAGATAGTTCCACTGCCTTGGAGGGCCACATTTTAGGGAAGAAGCTTGAATGAATTGAATGTCTAAAGTGTGCTTGATTGAGATGGCAAAAGTTCTTGATTCCATTTCATAGATATTCACTGATAATCATTCATGTTCTTACTGTGAACCCAGCTCTCTGTAAAATGTTGGGGATACAAAAAGAGACAGCCCCTGCCCACAAGGAGTTTACAATCTGATAAAGTTTACATGAAGGAATGATGGATGTTTAACCAGAAGAAGGGGAAAACAAGACCAGGTAGAGTTATCTAAAAGTTGTGCCCAAGTATTTAAGACTTGTCATGAGGATAAAAGCTTAGGCATTTTGTGTTTCTTTCCAAAAGCCAAGACTAGTTGGACATTACAAAGAATGGAAGGGAAAACTTCCTCACAATTCAAGTTATATAAAATTGGCCCAAGTTGTCTCAGCAGGTAATGAATTCTCCTTACCTGGAGGTCTTTAAGAAAACTGAGGTAACAATGTAAGCTCACTGTTTAGAACAGATTTTTATTGTGTTTGGGATTCAGTTAGATCTTGCCTTCTAAATATATATAATCCTTTGTTCTGGCCCAATTTTCTCCATTAATACTATGTTCACTGCAAGGATGAACTTTTCCTGATTGCATATCCTATCATTTCAGTTTTATTCATCTCATTTCTTGTGTTGATTTTGAACTCTGCCCAGACAAGTCAGTCCTTTGCCTGTACACAAACAGCTGATGGGGAACTTTCATCCAGTGGAGAAGACAGATGTTTTTCCCTGTTTGTTAAAATAAAATCAGTTTCTGAGAAACTTGATTCATGGTTCCTGGAGTTGTGCACTGATTCAACCTTTCTGGAGAGTAATTCAGACATATGCCCAAAGGGCTATAAAACTCTGTATATCCTTTCAGCCAAATAGAATATTAAAGAGGGTAAAAGGCTCATGAGTGCAAACATATTCCTAGTTCTCATTTTTCTTCCAAGAATTAGAAACTGAGGGCAGACCCATCAATTGAAGAATGGCTGAACAAATGGTTGTTTATGAATGGGATGGAATATTATGTTCAACAAGAAATCTCAAGCAGATAAATTTCAGAAACTTCTCTAGAGATTTAGAGGAATTGATGCAAAGGAAAGTGAGTAGAAGCTGGAGATCATGGTACACATGTGTTGCAACATTGTGTGATCATCAACTTTGATGGACACGATAAAACAATGATCAGAGATAGTTCCAAAAGAGTCGTGATGGACAATGTCATCCACATCCAGACAAAGGACTTTGGAGTCTAAAGGCAGAGCAAAGCATACTATGTTCAAGATTTTGATTTGTCTGTCTTAACCATAAATTTTTACCTTTTGTTCTGATTTCTCAACAGCATGACTAATATGGAAGTATGGTTGAAGGCCATTTTTAACTTGTATAATTTCTATCAGATTTCTTGCTGTCTTAGACTGGGCATGGGTAGGAGCAAAGAGAGGAAGGGAGAAATATGTGAAAATGAAAATCTTACAAAAATATATGTTACAATTATCTTTGGAAAAAAGAAGAGGCTAAAAAATGGAAAAAAGGTAGGATCAGTTTCATTTTTATTAAAAATTTTACAAGCATTTAATAAATTCAACAACATTCTAGGCATCTGATAGAGAATGAAATGAAAATTCTTGGTATAACATACTTTATGGTTCAGCTTAGTCAAGATGGAATTGGTCTTTAGCAGGGAGAGTAGGTTCAATGATTTTCATGCAACAGAATAAGCATAATTGGGTTAACAGTGCCTCAAATCCATCTGGCCAAAAAGGATATAAATCTTGATCTCTCTCAATTAGGAGCAGATTGTGAGAGAGCAATCCTTTGTCTTAGACAGACTGAAGAAGGGCAAGAATTGCCCTGAGAATGAAGTGGTAGGAAAAGTATAAATTAGATACGTCTTTTTCACATGATAAAATGATACCTCTCCCTGTTCATAGTCAAGGAAAATGCCCACCTTTAAATCAGGCTCACTGGCCTGGCGGTATTGTACATGGGGATAAAGATTGTGTTGGGCCTGGGCAAAAAGATAGTAGGAATTGTTTACCTGTCTATTAATAAGCACAAAGAAGTCTTGAAATTCTTTTGATTTGTTACAGAAGCCAACACACCAGGCAGTGTTATTGGGTACCTCTACCTCCCAGTAATATCTCCCAGAAGTGAAGGACTGAGTCCCAAGTACTTGGGCAAACTCTATTTGTCCCTGACTATTGTTGGGTATTTCCTCCTGGACACCTCCATATCTCACACTCTTCAGATCTTCAGTTATGATGAGACCATGATCTGCTGTTGTGCAATCCAGAGTTATGTCCACTTTCAAACTGAAAACCCGTTCCATAAGTCTGGGGATGCACAGCATAGGGATGTACGTATGGACACGCTCAATATCTTTTTGGAGCACAAGTTCGTTCTTCTTGAATACTCCTTTCACATCCTTGAGCAAATCCAAATCTGGTTTCTTACATTCTTCCTCCAACTCTGTGATCTTCTGCCTTAATTCTTGACTCTGTTCAGTCAATTCACTGATTCTCCTTTTTCGTCTCTCCAAACCTCTTGTCCCCTCTGTTTCAAGATTTGATAGATGGGCATCCTTCTCCTCATGTAGGAGTTGTATGAGTTTATGGAATTCAGACAAAATATTCTTCTTTTGAATGTCTATTTCCATCCCTAACAAAGAAAATTTCGTCTTCTCATACTTCAATTGCCGAGCAACAACCTCACTTTTCCTCCACAAAGAAGCCACAGTTTCTTGGAGCTTCCCCCTGCAGTTCTCAGCAGCCTCATCTGTGCAGCAGAGGCTGTGAGTCTCATGCTCCTGAGATTGAGAACAGGACACACAGATTAGGCTCTGGTCATCCTCACAGAACAGCTTTTTCACTTTCTGATGAACCTCACACTTGCCATGTCCTTCAGGGTTCCGGAGACCACTGGGTCTGAGTTTTTTGAGAATGTCAGCCAGTTTCCCAAGTCTCACATTGGCTTTGTATTCCCTCTGCTGGGAGACACTCCTGCACTCTGGACAGAGAAGAGTAGAGGCTTGCTGCCAGCTTCTGAGGAGGCAAGAATGGCAAAAACTGTGGCCACACTGAATGGACACTGGTTTTGTGAAGAAATCCATGCAGATGGGACAGGTGACCTCTGTCTGGAGGTCTTCCACTGACTCTGGACAAGAGGCCATTTTGCCTTGTTCCTTCTGAGATGTTTACTTTGGTCTCAGAGTTCTGCCTTTTCCTCTGCTTGCAGTACACACAGTGAATCTGAGTCTTGCCTTATCTCAGCAGCCCTCATATATCTCCCTAGAACCTTGAAAACCTAAAATGCTCCCTTCCTTTCACATGTGAATGCTCTTCGTGGTCAGGCTCTGAGCTCTGCCTGCACCTCTGCTTGTAGGGCTCACAGAGAATCTGAGACTTGGCTTATGCCAGCAGCCCTTTTATACTTCCCTGGAAACCTGAAATCTCTCCTTCTCCCAAGGTGTGAATTCTGCTGCTTCTTCAAGGTGTGAACTCTGTTGGTTTTCACCACTTGCTTTCTTCCTGATCAGAGCTCTGCTTTTTCCTCTCCTTACATTATACACACAGAATCTCAATCTTCCCTCACCCCACTTAGTCCTATTATAAATCCCTGGGACCCTGAAGCCCTTCCTACCTTTAAGGTGTGAATTCCATTCATTTTTCACCACTTGTTTTCTTTTTTTTTTTCTGATTGTCTTTTTTTTATTTCTTTTTTATTCTCGTTTTCTCCATACGTTTTTTTACATTAATAAAATGTTCTTGTTCACAAGTACCCAAAATACCCCTCCTCTTCCATGAATATAGATAGACTTGTTTGGGCAAACAAAGTAAAGGGGAGAGAAAAAAATTAAAATAAAAAATATAATAATAGTAATAATTGTAGGTATGGTCAGGTTCCTCAATGGACAAAGCACCAGCCCTGGAGCCACGAGCACCCGAGACCATATCCAGCCTCTTCAACCCAACAATCACCCAGCCGTGTGACATGCAAGCCACCCGATCACCACTGACCTGCAAAAACCAAAAAAAGAAAGAAAAACAAGACCCAAAATAAAATCAAATAGTAATAATAGTAGGGGTGGCTGGGTGGCAGAAAGAGCATTGGCCCTTGAGCCAGGAGCACCTGGGTCCATATCAGGCCCCAGACACCCAAAGATCACCCCGCTATGCAGCCCTAGGCAGGCCATCCAGCCTCACTTGCCCTGCACCCTCCCCCAAATAATAATAACAAAAAAATGTGCTTGAGTCTTGGTTCCAACACCAACAACTCTGTCATGGGTGGATCTCATTCTTTATGATAAGTCCATCACAAAAGTTATTTCCATATTTTTCCACTGTTGCCATTACTGA
This sequence comes from Macrotis lagotis, assembly GCF_037893015.1. Classification (NCBI taxonomy): domain Eukaryota; kingdom Metazoa; phylum Chordata; class Mammalia; order Peramelemorphia; family Peramelidae; genus Macrotis; species Macrotis lagotis. The sequence continues at coordinate 632,939,556 of NC_133666.1, read as the reverse complement.
TCCCAACTCCCTCCTTTCTTATTTCTCCACTACCATGTACTCTATTTTCTCTCATTTCACTATGACTCCGCTGTAGTGTCGGTGAGTGGCGCAGCAGACAGATCCCTGGTCCTGGGGCCAAGAAGCCCTGAGCCCCCCTACCACCCCTTAGGCCCAGAATCCACCCAGCCCTGTGGTCCTGGGCAGGCCTTGCATTCCCAGCCCCTTGCAAGAAGTAAGAAAGAAAATGTGTTATATCTGGCCACTCTCCCCCCATGGTCCATCCTCTCCTCCTTTATTCACATCCCCACCCCTTCCCCCTGCTCCCCCCTCCTTCTTACTCCAGATGTCTATACCCCATTGAGTATATTTGCTGTTTCCTCTCCTAGCCATCTCTGATGAGAGCAAAGTTTCCCTCATTCCCCCTTGCCTCCCCCCTTCCATATCATTGCAATAGCTCATTGTAATAAAAACAATCTTATGTGAAATATCTTGGACTGGAAATTCCCCCTCCCCTTTTTCTTTCTCCCATTCCATTTCCCTTTTTTTCTATTGACTCCATTTTTACACCATATTTTATCTTCGAATTCAGCTTTCTCCTGTGCTTCAACTATAAAAGCTCTCTCTACCTGCTCTATTAACTGAGAAGGTTCATATGAGTATTATCAGTGTCATTTTTCTATGCAGGAATGCATGCAGTTCATCCTCATTAAGTCCCTCATATTTCCCCCCTCTCCTCCAATCTCCATGCTTCACCTGAGTACTGTATATGATGATCAAACCTTCTGTTCAGCTCTGGCCATTCCAAAAGGAACATTTGAAATTCCCCCTGGTTCATTGAAAGTCCATCTTTTTCCCTGGAAAAGGACATTCAGCCTTGGTGGGTAGTTCATTCCTGGCTGCATTCTAAGCTCTCTTGCCTTCTGGTACATTGTATTCCAAGCCCTACGAGCTTCCAATGTAGCTGCTGCTAAGTCCTGTGTGATCCTGACTGCAGCTCCACAATATTTGAATTGTGTCCTTCTGGCTGCTTGTAATATTTTCTCTTTGACTTGGGAGTTCTGGAACTTGGCTATAATATTCCTATGGGTTTGTTTTTTGGGATCTCTTTCTCTGGGGGATCGGTGGATTCTCTCCATTTCTATTTTGCCCTCTGCTTCTAGGATATCAGGGCAATTTTCCTGTAGTAATTCTTTGAAAATGATGTCAAGGGCTCTTTTCCTGATCATGACTTTTCAGGTATTCCAATAGTTTTTAAACTATCTTTCCTAAGTCTGTTTTCCATATCAGTTGTTTTTCAATGAGATATTTCACATTTTCTTCTAATTTTTCATTTTTTTTGTTTTGAAGTATTGATTCCTGATTTCTGTTAAATTCATCAGTCTCCCTGAATTCTATTCTTTGACTGAAGGATTTGTTCTCCTCAGAGAGTTTTCTTATCTCTTTTTCCATCTGGCCAATTTTGCTTTTTAAAGCATTCTTCTCCTCAATAACTTTTTGAACTGTTTTATCCATTTTATCTAAGCTGGTTTTTAGCATGCTATTTTCTTCAGCATTTTTTTGGATTTCCTTGACTAAGCTACGGACTTCATTTTCATGTTTTTCCTGCATCTCTCTCCTTTCTTTTCCCAGTTTTTCTTCCAACACCCTCATTTGATTTTCAAAGTCTTTTTTGAGCTCTGTCATAGCCTGAGCCCAATTTCTGTTTTACTTGGCGTCTTTAGATGCAGGAGCTTGTGCTTCCTCATCTTCAGACTGAGTATTTTGGTCCTTCTTGGGCTCATTTGCGAAATATTTCTCAATAGTCTTCTTTTTGTTTCTCTGCTTGCTCATTTTCCCAGGCTGGGCCTGGTTTGGGGTGTTTCTTGAGCTTTTGGGACACTCCCACAAGGGGTCTCAGTGTGTGAGGCTCTGTCCTCCCTCCTGTTCTGTGAATGACCATAAGCACCTCCCTCTTCCATGGGGCTGAGGTGGGGGGGGGGGGGCTGCTGTTCTATGGTGGGGCCTAGACTGCTATCAGGATCTGAATGTGGTCAGAGCCAGAGAGTCCTATTCCAGAGGTAGAGGAAAGAGCTCTGCAGTCTCTCCTCACTCCCCACCCCTCAGCTCAATGGGCTCATGCCATGAGGGTTCCTGCTTACCAGCTCCTCCTGCTTCTATTTCCTGGATCAGGGCTGCTGAAAGACCATGCTGCTAGCTGTGTGCCCTGAGGGCGGGGCTCCACGTGCTTGCTCTCCTAGAGGTCCCCCACTGTTCCCCCACTTTGTGCCCAGTGCTCCTCGGGGTACAGCTCAGGAGGACTCCCCCGCTGCTGTGAGCTGAGACTCCCAGTGGCCTGGTGCTGCCTCCGGAAGGCTGAGGTTTTTTTTGGCTCTGGCAGGCCACCCCTCTGGTGGGCTGCCTCTCTAATCCCAAGAAACAGAGTCTTTCTGCTCTTTTCCAGGTTACCTTGAGTAAAACTGCCTCACTGGGACACTTTGTAGGTTCTGTCTCTTGAAAGGTTAGTTAGAGTCCTTAGCTGATGAATTTTATCAGAGAGCTCCTAGGACGCGATCCCTTCTTGTCGCCATCTTGGCGCCGCCTCCACCACTTGTTTTCTTCAGTCAGAGCTCAGCTTTTCCCTTTCCCTGTTGTGTACACAATGAATCTCAAATCCTCCTTCATCCCAGTAGCCCTATTATAGCTCCCGGGAAGCCTGAAACCCCTACTTTCTTCAAGATATGATCTCTCCTGCTATTCCCCTTGTACTATTCAGAGTTATTGTAGAGGATAAAATGAGGTCAGGAACAGTGGGGACACAACTGATCAATGATTGATACTTAATACATTCCTACAATATATGCTCAAACTGAAAAGGGAATAAATATAATTTTATCTTTTATGCATAGGCATATGGTTCAGTACTTGGAAGGAGATAGTTCCACTGCCTTGGAGGGCCACATTTTAGGGAAGAACCTTTAATGAATTGAATGTCTAAAGTGTGCTTGATTGGGATGGCAAAAGTTCTTGATTCCATTTCATAGATATTCACTGATAATCATTTATGTTCTTACTGTGAACCCAGCTCTCTGTAAAATGTTGGGGATACAAAAAGAGACAGCCCCTGCCCACAAGGAGTTTACAATCTGATAAAGTTTACATGAAGGAATGATGGATGTTTAACCAGAAGAAGGGGAAAACAAGACCAGGTAGAGTTGTCTAAAAGTTGTGCCCAAGTATTTAAGACTTGTCATGAGGATAAAAGCTTAGGCATTTTGTGTTTCTTTCCAAAAGCCAAGACTAGTTGGACATTACAAAGAATGGAAGGGAAAACTTCCTCACAATTCAAGTTATATAAAAGTGGCCCAAGTTTTCTGAGCAGGTAATGAATTCTCCGTACCTGGAGGTATTTAAGAAAACTGAGGTAACAAGGTAAGCTGGCTGTTTAGAACAGATTTTTGTTGTGTTTGGGATTCAGTTAGATCTTGCCTTCCAAATATATATAATCCTCTGTTCTTGCCCCAATTTTCTCCATTAATAGTATGTTTAATGCAAGGATGAACTTTTCCTGATTGCATATCCTATCGTTTCAGTTTTATTCATCTGATTTCTTGTGTTGATTTTGAACTCTGCCCAGACAAGTCAGTCCTTTACCTGTACAGAAATAGCTGTTGCGGAACTTTCATCCAGTGGAGAAGACAGATGTTTTTCCCTGTTTGTTAAAATAAAATCAGTTTCTGAGAAACTTGCTTCATGGTTCCTGGAGTTGTGCACTGATTCAAATTTCTGGAGGGTAATTCGAACATATGGCCAAAGGGCTATAAAACTCTGTATATCCTTTCAACCAAATAGAATATTAAAAAAGGGTAAAAGGCTCACGAGTGCAAAAATAATAGTAGTTCTCCTTTTGTTTTCAAGAATTAGAAACTGAGGGCAGACACATCAATTGAAGAATGGCTGAAAAAATGGTTGTATGTGAATGGGGTGGAATATTGTGTTCAATAAGAAATCACAAGCAGATAAATTTCAGAATCTTCTCTAGATTTAGAGGAACTGATGCAAAGGAAACTGAGTAGAAACTGGAGATCATGGTACACATGAGTAGCAACATTGTGCGATCATCAACTTTGATGGACACGATAAAACAATGATCAGAGATATTTCCAAGAGAGTTGTGATGGAGAATGTCATCCACATCCAGACAAAGGACTTTGGAGTCTAAAGGCAGAGCAAAGCATACTATGTTCAAGATTTTTGATTTGTCTGTCTTCACCATATTTTTTTACCTTTTGTTCTGATTTTTCAGCAGCATGACTAATATGGAGGTATGGTTGAAGGCCATTTTCAACTTGTATAATTTTTTATCAGATTTGTTGCTGTCTTGGACTGGGGATGGGTGGGAGCAAAGAGAGGAAGGGAGAAATATGTGAAAATGAAAATCTTACATAAATATATGTTGCCATCATCTTTGGAAAAAAGAAGAGGCTAAAAAAAGGAAAAAGGTTTGATCAGTTTCATTTTTATTAAAAATTTTACAAGCATTTAATAAACTCAACAACATTCTAGGCATCTGATAGAGAATGAAATGAAAATTCTTGGTATAACATACTTTATGGTTCAGCTCAGTCAAGATGGAATTGGTCTTTAGCAGGGAGAGTACGTTCAATGATTTTCATGTAACAGAGTAGGCATAATTGGGTTAACAGTTGCTGAAATCCATCTGGCCAAAAAGGATATAAATCTTGATCTCTCTCAATTAGGAGCAGATTGTGAGAGAGCAATCCTTTGTCTTAGACAGACTGAAGAAGGGCAAGAATTGCCCTGAGAATGAAGTGGTAGGAAAAGTATAAATTAGATATCTCTTTTTCACATGATAAAATGATATCTCTCCATGTTCATAGTCAAGGAAAATGCCTACCTTTAAATCAAGTACACTGGCCTGGCGGTATTGTACATGGGAATAAAGACTGTGTTGGGCCCCAGCAAAAAGATAGAAGGAATTGTTTACCTGTCTATTACTAAGCACAAAGGAGTTTTGAAAGTCTTTTGATTTGTTACAGAAGCCAACACACCAGGCAGTGTTATTGGGTACCTCTACCTCCCAGTAATATTTCCCTGAAGTAAAGGACTGAGTCCCAAGTACTTGGGCAAACCCTATTGGTCCCCAACTATTGTTGGGTATTTCCTCCTGGACACCTCCATATCTCACACTCTTCAGATCCTCAGTTATGATGAGACCATGATCTGCTGTTGTGCAATCCAGAGTAATGTCCACTTTCAAACTGAAAATCCATTCCATAAGTCCGGGGATGGAACAGATAGGGATGGATGTATGGACGGGCTCAGTACCTTTTTGGAGCACAAGTTCATTCTTCTTGAATAACCCTTTCACGTCCTGGAGCAAATCCAAATCTGGTTTCTTACATTCTTCCTCCAACTCTGTGATCTTCTCCCTTAATTCTTGACTCTGTTCAGTCAATTCACTGATTCTCCTATTTTGTCTCTCTAAAGTACTTCTCCCCCTCTGTTTGAAGATTTGATAGATAGGCATCCTTCTCCTCATGTAGGAGTTGTATGAATTTATGGAATTCAGACAAAATATTCTTCTTTTGAATGTCTATTTCCATCTCTAACAATGAAAATTTCGTCTTCTCATATTTCAACTGCCGAGCAACAACCTCACTTTTCTTCCACAAAGAAGTCACAGTTTCTTGGAGCTTCCCCCTGCAGTTCTCAGCAGCCTCATCTGTGCAGCAGAGGCTGTGAGTCTCATGCTCCTGAGATTGAGAACAGGACACACAGATTAGGCTCTGGTCATCCTCACAGAACAGCTTCTTCACTTTCTGATGAACCTCACACTTGCCATGTCCTTCAGGGTTGCAGAGACCACTGGGTCTGAGTTTTTTGAGAATGTCAGCCAGTTTCCCAAGTCTCACATTGGCTTTGTATTCCCTCTGCTGGGAGACACTCCTGCACTCTGGACAGAGAAGAGTAGAGGCTTGCTGCCAGCTTCTGAGGAGGCAAGAATGGCAAAAACTGTGGCCACACTGAATGGACACTGGTTTTGTGAAGAAATCCATGCAGATGGGACAGGTGACCTCTTTCTGGAGGTCTTCCACTGACTCTGGACAAGAGGCCATTTTGCCTTGTTCCTTCTGAGATGTTTACTTTGGTCTCAGAGTTCTGCCTTTTCCTCTGCTTGCAGTACACACAGTGAATCTGAGTCTTCCCTTATCTCAGCAGCCCTCATATATCTCCCCAGAACCTCAAAGACCTGAAACCCTCCCTTCCTTTCTTCCACATGTGAATGCTCCTGGTGGTCAGCTTCTGAGCTCTGCCTGCACCTCTGCTTGCAGTGCTCACAGAGAATCTGAGACTTGGCTTATGCCAGTAGCCCTTTTATAGTTCCCTGGAAACCTGAAATCTCTCCTTCTCCCAAGGTGTGAATTCTGCTGCTTCTTGAAGGTGTGAACTCTGTTGGTTTTCACCAATTGCTTTCTTGCTGATCAGAGCTCGGCTTTTTCCTCTCCTTACAGTGTACACGCAGAATCTCAATCTTCCCTCACCCCACTTAGTCCTATTATAAATCCTGGGAACCCTGAAGCCCTTCCTACCTTTAAGGTGTGAATTCCATTCCTTTTTTCAATACTTCTTTTCTTCAGTCAGAGCTCTGCTTTTCCGTTTCCCTGTTATGTACACAATGAATCTCAATCCTCCCTCATCCCAGTAGCCCTATAGATAGACTTGTTTGGGCAAACAAAGTAAAGGGGAGAGAAAAAAATTAAAATAAAAAATATAATAATAGTAATCAATTGTAGGTATGGTCAGGTTCCTCTGGACAAAGCACCAGCCCTGGAGCCACGAGCACCCGAGACCATATCCAGCCTCTTCAACCCAACAATCACCCAGCCGTGTGACATGCAAGCCACCCGATCACCACTGACCTGCAAAAACCAAAAAAAGAAAGAAAAACAAGACCCAAAATAAAATCAAATAGTAATAATAGTAGGGGTGGCTGGGTGGCAGAAAGAGCATTGGCCCTTGAGCCAGGAGCACCTGGGTCCATATCAGGCCCCAGACACCCAAAGATCACCCCGCTATGCAGCCCTAGGCAGGCCATCCAGCCTCACTTGCCCTGCACCCTCCCCCAAATAATAATAACAAAAAAAATGTGCTTGAGTCTTGGTTCCAACACCAACAACTCTGTCATGGGTGGATCTCATTCTTTATGATAAGTCCATCACAAAAGTTATTTCCATATTTTTCCACTGTTGCCATTACTGATCCCAACTCCCTCCTTTCTTATTTCTCCACTACCATGTACTCTATTTTCTCTCATTTCACTATGACTCCGCTGTAGTGTCGGTGAGTGGCGCAGCAGACAGATCCCTGGTCCTGGGGCCAAGAAGCCCTGAGCCCCCCTACCCACCCCTTAGGCCCAGAATCCACCCAGCCCTGTGGTCCTGGGCAGGCCTTGCATTCCCAGCCCCTTGCAAGAAGTAAGAAAGAAAATGTGTTATATCTGGCCACTCTCCCCCCATGGTCCATCCTCTCCTCCTTTATTCACATCCCCACCCCTTCCCCCTGCTCCCCCCCTCCTTCTTACTCCAGATGTCTATACCCCATTGAGTATATTTGCTGTTTCCTCTCCTAGCCATCTCTGATGAGAGCAAAGTTTCCCTCATTCCCCCTTGCCTCCCCCCTTCCATATCATTGCAATAGCTCATTGTAATAAAAACAATCTTATGTGAAATATCTTGGACTGGAAATTCCCCCTCCCCTTTTTCTTTCTCCCATTCCATTTCCCTTTTTTTCTATTGACTCCATTTTTACACCATATTTTATCTTCGAATTCAGCTTTCTCCTGTGCTTCAACTATAAAAGCTCTCTCTACCTGCTCTATTAACTGAGAAGGTTCATATGAGTATTATCAGTGTCATTTTTCTATGCAGGAATGCATGCAGTTCATCCTCATTAAGTCCCTCATATTTCCCCCCTCTCCTCCAATCTCCATGCTTCACCTGAGTCCTGTATCTGAAGATCAAACCTTCTGTTCAGCTCTGGCCATTCCAAAAGGAACATTTGAAATTCCCCTGGTTCATTGAAAGTCCATCTTTTTCCCTGGAAAAGGACATTCAGCCTTGGTGGGTAGTTCATTCCTGGCTGCATTCTAAGCTCTCTTGCCTTCTGGTACATTGTATTCCAAGCCCTACGAGCTTCCAATGTAGCTGCTGCTAAGTCCTGTGTGATCCTGACTGCAGCTCCACAATATTTGAACTGTGTCCTTCTGGCTGCTTGTAATATTTTCTCTTTGACTTGGGAGTTCTGGAACTTGGCTATAATATTCCTATGGGTTTGTTTTTTGGGATCTCTTTCTCTGGGGGATCGGTGGATTCTCTCCATTTCTATTTTGCCCTCTGCTTCTAGGATATCAGGGCAATTTTCCTGTAGTAATTCTTTGAAAATGATGTCAAGGCTCTTTTCCTGATCATGACTTTTCAGGTATTCCAATAGTTTTTAAACTATCTTTCCTAAGTCTGTTTTCCATATCAGTTGTTTTTCAATGAGATATTTCACATTTTCTTCTAATTTTTCATTTTTTTTGTTTTGAAGTATTGATTCCTGATTTCTGTTAAATTCATCAGTCTCCCTGAATTCTATTCTTTGACTGAAGGATTTGTTCTCCTCAGAGAGTTTTCTTATCTCTTTTTCCATCTGGCCAATTTTGCTTTTTAAAGCATTCTTCTCCTCAATAACTTTTTGAACTGTTTTATCCATTTTATCTAAGCTGGTTTTTAGCATGCTATTTTCTTCAGCATTTTTTTGGATTTCCTTGACTAAGCTACGGACTTCATTTTCATGTTTTTCCTGCATCTCTCTCCTTTCTTTTCCCAGTTTTTCTTCCAACACCCTCATTTGATTTTCAAAGTCTTTTTTGAGCTCTGTCATAGCCTGAGCCCAATTTCTGTTTTACTTGGCGTCTTTAGATGCAGGAGCTTGTGCTTCCTCATCTTCAGACTGAGTATTTTGGTCCTTCTTGGGCTCATTTGCGAAATATTTCTCAATAGTCTTCTTTTTGTTTCTCTGCTTGCTCATTTTCCCAGGCTGGGCCTGGTTTGGGGTGTTTCTTGAGCTTTTGGGACACTCCCACAAGGGTCTCAGTGTGTGAGGCTCTGTCCTCCCTCCTGTTCTGTGAATGACCATAAGCACCTCCCTCTTCCATGGGGCTGAGGTGGGGGGGGGGGGGGCTGCTGTTCTATGGTGGGGCCTAGACTGCTATCAGGATCTGAATGTGGTCAGAGCCAGAGAGTCCTATTCCAGAGGTAGAGGAAAGAGCTCTGCAGTCTCTCCTCACTCCCCACCCCTCAGCTCAATGGGCTCATGCCATGAGGGTTCCTGCTTACCAGCTCCTCCTGCTTCTATTTCCTGGATCAGGGCTGCTGAAAGACCATGCTGCTAGCTGTGTGCCCTGAGGGCGGGGCTCCACGTGCTTGCTCTCCTAGAGGTCCCCCACTGTTCCCCCACTTTGTGCCCAGTGCTCCTCGGGGTACAGCTCAGGAGACTCCCCCGCTGCTGTGAGCTGAGACTCCCAGTGGCCTGGTGCTGCCTCCGGAAGGCTGAGGTTTTTTTGGCTCTGGCAGGCCACCCCTCTGGTGGGCTGCCTCTCTAATCCCAAGAAACAGAGTCTTTCTGCTCTTTTCCAGGTTACCTTGAGTAAAACTGCCTCACTGGGACACTTTGTAGGTTCTGTCTCTTGAAAGGTTAGTTAGAGTCCTTAGCTGATGAATTTTATCAGAGAGCTCCTAGGACGCGATCCCTTCTTGTCGCCATCTTGGCGCCGCCTCCACCACTTGTTTTCTTCAGTCAGAGCTCAGCTTTTCCCTTTCCCTGTTGTGTACACAATGAATCTCAAATCCTCCTTCATCCCAGTAGCCCTATTATAGCTCCCAGGAAGCCTGAAACCCCTACTTTCTTCAAGATATGATCTCTCCTGCTATTCCCCTTGTACTATTCAGAGTTATTGTAGAGGATAAAATGAGGTCAGGAACAGTGGGACACAACTGATCAATGATTGATACTTAATACATTCCTACAATATATGCTCAAACTGAAAAGGGAATAAATATAATTTTATCTTTTATGCATAGGCATATGGTTCAGTACTTGGAAGGAGATAGTTCCACTGCCTTGGAGGGCCACATTTTAGGGAAGAACCTTTAATGAATTGAATGTCTAAAGTGTGCTTGATTGGGATGGCAAAAGTTCTTGATTCCATTTCATAGATATTCACTGATAATCATTTATGTTCTTATTGTGAACCCAGCTCTCTGTAAAATGTTGGGGATACAAAAAGAGACAGCCCCTGCCCACAAGGAGTTTACAATCTGATAAAGTTTACATGAAGGAATGATGGATGTTTAACCAGAAGAAGGGGAAAACAAGACCAGGTAGAGTTGTCTAAAAGTTGTGCCCAAGTATTTAAGACTTGTCATGAGGATAAAAGCTTAGGCATTTTGTGTTTCTTTCCAAAAGCCAAAAGTAGTTGGAAATTACAAAGAATGAAAGGGAAAACTTCCTCACAATTCAAGTTATATAAAAGTGGCCCAAGTTTTCTGAGCAGGTAATGAATTCTCCGTACCTGGAGGTATTTAAGAAAACTGAGGTAACAAGGTAAGCTGGCTGTTTAGAACAGATTTTTGTTGTGTTTGGGATTCAGTTAGATCTTGCCTTCCAAATATATATAATCCTCTGTTCTTGCCCCAATTTTCTCCATTAATAGTATGTTTAATGCAAGGATGAACTTTTCCTGATTGCATATCCTATCGTTTCAGTTTTATTCATCTGATTTCTTGTGTTGATTTTGAACTCTGCCCAGACAAGTCAGTCCTTTACCTGTACAGAAATAGCTGTTGCGGAACTTTCATCCAGTGGAGAAGACAGATGTTTTTCCCTGTTTGTTAAAATAAAATCAGTTTCTGAGAAACTTGCTTCATGGTTCCTGGAGTTGTGCACTGATTCAAATTTCTGGAGGGTAATTCGAACATATGGCCAAAGGGCTATAAAACTCTGTATATCCTTTCAACCAAATAGAATATTAAAAAAGGGTAAAAGGCTCACGAGTGCAAAAATAATAGTAGTTCTCCTTTTGTTTTCAAGAATTAGAAACTGAGGGCAGACACATCAATTGAAGAATGGCTGAAAAAATGGTTGTATGTGAATGGGGTGGAATATTGTGTTCAATAAGAAATCACAAGCAGATAAATTTCAGAATCTTCTCTAGATTTAGAGGAACTGATGCAAAGGAAACTGAGTAGAAACTGGAGATCATGGTACACATGAGTAGCAACATTGTGCGATCATCAACTTTGATGGACACGATAAAACAATGATCAGAGATATTTCCAAGAGAGTTGTGATGGAGAATGTCATCCACATCCAGACAAAGGACTTTGGAGTCTAAAGGCAGAGCAAAGCATACTATGTTCAAGATTTTTGATTTGTCTGTCTTCACCATATTTTTTTACCTTTTGTTCTGATTTTTCAGCAGCATGACTAATATGGAGGTATGGTTGAAGGCCATTTTCAACTTGTATAATTTTTTATCAGATTTGTTGCTGTCTTGGACTGGGGATGGGTGGGAGCAAAGAGAGGAAGGGAGAAATATGTGAAAATGAAAATCTTACATAAATATATGTTGCCATCATCTTTGGAAAAAAGAAGAGGCTAAAAAAAGGAAAAAGGTTTGATCAGTTTCATTTTTATTAAAAATTTTACAAGCATTTAATAAACTCAACAACATTCTAGGCATCTGATAGAGAATGAAATGAAAATTCTTGGTATAACATACTTTATGGTTCAGCTCAGTCAAGATGGAATTGGTCTTTAGCAGGGAGAGTACGTTCAATGATTTTCATGTAACAGAGTAGGCATAATTGGGTTAACAGTTGCTGAAATCCATCTGGCCAAAAAGGATATAAATCTTGATCTCTCTCAATTAGGAGCAGATTGTGAGAGAGCAATCCTTTGTCTTAGACAGACTGAAGAAGGGCAAGAATTGCCCTGAGAATGAAGTGGTAGGAAAAGTATAAATTAGATATCTCTTTTTCACATGATAAAATGATATCTCTCCATGTTCATAGTCAAGGAAAATGCCTACCTTTAAATCAACTACACTGGCCTGGCGGTATTGTACATGGGAATAAAGACTGTGTTGGGCCCCAGCAAAAAGATAGAAGGAATTGTTTACCTGTCTATTACTAAGCACAAAGGAGTTTTGAAAGTCTTTTGATTTGTTACAGAAGCCAACACACCAGGCAGTGTTATTGGGTACCTCTACCTCCCAGTAATATTTCCCTGAAGTAAAGGACTGAGTCCCAAGTACTTGGGCAAACCCTATTGGTCCCCAACTATTGTTGGGTATTTCCTCCTGGACACCTCCATATCTCACACTCTTCAGATCCTCAGTTATGATGAGACCATGATCTGCTGTTGTGCAATCCAGAGTAATGTCCACTTTCAAACTGAAAATCCATTCCATAAGTCCGGGGATGGAACAGATAGGGATGGATGTATGGACGGGCTCAGTACCTTTTTGGAGCACAAGTTCATTCTTCTTGAATAACCCTTTCACGTCCTGGAGCAAATCCAAATCTGGTTTCTTACATTCTTCCTCCAACTCTGTGATCTTCTCCCTTAATTCTTGACTCTGTTCAGTCAATTCACTGATTCTCCTATTTTGTCTCTCTAAAGTACTTCTCCCCTCTGTTTGAAGATTTGATAGATAGGCATCCTTCTCCTCATGTAGGAGTTGTATGAATTTATGGAATTCAGACAAAATATTCTTCTTTTGAATGTCTATTTCCATCTCTAACAATGAAAATTTCGTCTTCTCATACTTCAACTGCCGAGCAACAACCTCACTTTTCCTCCACAAAGAAGTCACAGTTTCTTGGAGCTTCCCCCTGCAGTTCTCAGCAGCCTCATCTGTGCAGCAGAGGCTGTGAGTCTCATGCTCCTGAGATTGAGAACAGGACACACAGATTAGGCTCTGGTCATCCTCACAGAACAGCTTCTTCACTTTCTGATGAACCTCACACTTGCCATGTCCTTCAGGGTTGCAGAGACCACTGGGTCTGAGTTTTTTTTGAGAATGTCAGCCAGTTTCCCAAGTCTCACATTGGCTTTGTATTCCCTCTGCTGGGAGACACTCCTGCACTCTGGACAGAGAAGAGTAGAGGCTTGCTGCCAGCTTCTGAGGAGGCAAGAATGGCAAAAACTGTGGCCACACTGAATGGACACTGGTTTTGTGAAGAAATCCATGCAGATGGGACAGGTGACCTCTTTCTGGAGGTCTTCCACTGACTCTGGACAAGAGGCCATTTTGCCTTGTTCCTTCTGAGATGTTTACTTTGGTCTCAGAGTTCTGCCTTTTCCTCTGCTTGCAGTACACACAGTGAATCTGAGTCTTCCCTTATCTCAGCAGCCCTCATATATCTCCCCAGAACCTCAAAGACCTGAAACCCTCCCTTCCTTTCTTCCACATGTGAATGCTCCTGGTGGTCAGCTTCTGAGCTCTGCCTGCACCTCTGCTTGCAGTGCTCACAGAGAATCTGAGACTTGGCTTATGCCAGTAGCCCTTTTATAGTTCCCTGGAAACCTGAAATCTCTCCTTCTCCCAAGGTGTGAATTCTGCTGCTTCTTGAAGGTGTGAACTCTGTTGGTTTTCACCAATTGCTTTCTTGCTGATCAGAGCTCGGCTTTTTCCTCTCCTTACAGTGTACACGCAGAATCTCAATCTTCCCTCACCCCACTTAGTCCTATTATAAATCCTGGGAACCCTGAAGCCCTTCCTACCTTTAAGGTGTGAATTCCATTCCTTTTTTCAATACTTCTTTTCTTCAGTCAGAGCTCTGCTTTTCCGTTTCCCTGTTATGTACACAATGAATCTCAATCCTCCCTCATCCCAGTAGCCCTATTATAGCTCCCTGGAAGCCTGAAACTCCTACTTTCTTCAAGATATGATTTCTCCTGCTATTCCCCTTGTTCTATTAAGAGTTATTGTAGAGGATAAAATGAGGTCAGGAACAGTGGGACACCACTGAACAATGATTGATACTTAATACATTCCTACAATATATGCTCAAATTGAAGAGGGAATAAATGTAATTTTATCTTTTATGCATAGGCATATGGTTCAGTACTTGGAAGGAGATAGTTCCACTGCCTTGAACGGCCACATTTTAGGGAAGAACCTTTAATGAATTGAATGTCTAAAGTGTGTTTGATTGGGATGGCAAAAGTTCTTGATTCTACTTCATAGATGTCCACTGATAATCATTTATGTTCTTACTGTGAACCCAGCTCTCTGTAAAATGTTGGGGATATAAAAAGAGACAGTCCCTGCCCACAAGGAGTTTACAATCTGATAAAGTTTACATGAAAGAATGATGGATGTTTAACCAGAAGAAGGGGAAAACAAGACCAGGTAGAGTTGTCTAAAAGTTGTGCCCAAGTTTTTAAGACTTGTCATGAGGATAAAAGCTTAGGCATTTTGTGTTTCTTTCCAAAAGCCAACAGTAGTTGGAAATTACAAAGAATGAAAGGGAAAACTTCCTCAAAATTCAAGTTATATAAAAGTGGCCCAAGTTTTCTCAGCAGGTAATGAATTCTCCTTACCTGGAGGTCTTTTAGAAAACTGAGGTAACAAGGTAAGCTGGCTGTTTAGAACAGATTTTTGTTGTGTTTGGGATTCAATTAGATCTTGCCTTCTAAATATATATAATCCTTTGTTCTTGCCCCAATTTTCTCCATTATTAGTATGTTTACTGCAAGGATGAACTTTTCCTGATTGCATATCCTATCGTTTCAGTTTTATTCATCTCATTTCTTGTGTTGATTTTGAACTCTGCCCAGACAAGTCAGTCCTTTGCCTATACACAAACAGCTGATGGGGAACTTTCATCCAGTGGAGAAGACAGATGTTTTTCCCTGTTTGTTAAAATAAAATCAGTTTCTGAGAAACTTGGTTCATGGTTCGTGGAGTCGTGCACTGATTCAACCTTTCTGGAGTGTAATTCGGACACATGCCCAAAGGACTATGAAACTCTGTATATCCTTTCAGCCAAATAGAATTTTAAAAAGGGTAAAAGGCTCATGAGTGCAAACATATTCCTAGTTCTCATTTTGTTTCCAAGAATTAGAAACTGAGGGCAGACCCATCAATTGAAGAATGGCTGAACAAATGGTTGTTTATGAATGGGATGGAATATTATGTTCAATAAGAAATCTCAAGCAGATAAATTTCAGAAACTTCTCTAGAGATTTAGAGGAACTGATGCAAAGGAAAGTGAGTAGAAGCTGGAGATCATGGTACACATGTGTAGCAACATTGTGCGATCATCAACTTTGATGGACACGATAAAACAATGATCAGAGATAGTTCCAAGAGAGTTGTGATGGACAATGTCATCCACATCCTGACAAAGGACGTTGGAGTCTAAAGGCAGAGCAAAGCATACTATGTTCAAGATTTTGATTTGTCTGTCTTGGCCATAATTTTTTACCTTTTGTTCTGATTTCTCAACAGCATGACTAATATGGAGGTATGGTTGAAGGCCATTTTTAACTTGTATAATTTCTATCAGATTTCTTGCTGTCTTAGACTGGGCATGGGTAGGAGCAAAGAGAGGAAGGGAGAAATATGTGAAAATGAAAATCTTACAAAAATATATGTTACAATTATCTTTGGAAAAAAGAAGAGGCTAAAAAATGGAAAAAGGTATGATCAGTTTCATTTTTATCAAAAATTTTACAAGCATTTAATAAACTCAACAACATTCTAGGCATCTGATAGAGAATGAAATGAAAATTCTTGGTATAACATACTTTATGGTTCAGCTTAGTCAAGATGGAATTGGTCTTTAGCAGGGAGAGTACGTTCAATGATTTTCATGTAACAGAGTAGGTGTAATTGGGTTAACAGTGGCTGAAATCCATCTGGCCAAAAAGGATATAAATCTTGATCTTTCTAAATTAGGAGCAGATTGTGAGAGAGCAATCCTTTGTCTTAGACAAACTGAAGAAGGGCAGGAATTGCCCGGAGAATGAAGTGGTATGAAAAGTGTAAATTAGATATGTCTTTTTCACATGATAAAATGATATCTCTCCCTGTTGATAGTCAAGGAAAATGCCCACCTTTAAATCAAGCTCACTGGCCTGGCGGTATTGTACATGGGGATAAAGATTGTGTTGCGCCTGAGCAAAAAGATAGTAGGAATTGTTTACCTGTGTATTACTAAGAACAAAGAAGTTTTGAAAGTCTTTTGATTTGTTACAGAAGCCAACACACCAGGCAGTGTTATTGGGTACCTCTACCTCCCAGTAATATCTCCCTGAAGTGAAGGACTGAATCCCAAATACTTGGGCAAACTCTATTTGTCCCCGACTATTGTTGGGTATTTCCTCCTGGACACCTCCATATCTCACACTCTTCAGATCTTCAGTTATGATGAGACCATGATCTGCTGTTGTACAGTCCAGAGTTATGTCCACTTTCAAACTGAAAATCTGTTCCATAAATCCGGGGATGCGCAGGATAGGGATGTACGTATGGATGCGCTCAATATCTTTTTGGAGCACAAGTTCGTTCTTCTTGAATACTCCTTTCACATCCTTGAGCAAATCCAAATCTGGTTTCTTACATTCTTCCTCCAACTCTGTGATCTTCTGCCTTAATTCTTGACTCTGTTCAGTCAATTCACTGATTCTCCTTTTTCGTCTCTCCAAACCTCTTGTCCCCTCTGTTTCAAGATTTGATAGATGGGCATCCTTCTCCTCATGTAGGAGTTGTATGAGTTTATGGAATTCAGACAAAATATTCTTCTTTTGAATGTCTATTTCCATCCCTAACAAAGAAAATTTCGTCTTCTCATACTTCAATTGCCGAGCAACAACCTCACTTTTCCTCCACAAAGAAGCCACAGTTTCTTGGAGCTTCCCCCTGCAGTTCTCAGCAGCCTCATCTGTGCAGCAGAGGCTGTGAGTCTCATGCTCCTGAGATTGAGAACAGGACACACAGATTAGGCTCTGGTCATCCTCACAGAACAGCTTCTTCACTTTCTGATGAACCTCACACTTGCCATGTCCTTCAGGGTTGCAGAGACCACTGGGTCTGAGTTTTTTGAGAATGTCAGCCAGTTTCCCAAGTCTCACATTGGCTTTGTATTCCCTCTGCTGGGAGACACTCCTGCACTCTGGACAGAGAAGAGTAGAGGCTTGCTGCCAGCTTCTGAGGAGGCAAGAATGGCAAAAACTGTGGCCACACTGAATGGACACTGGTTTTGTGAAGAAATCCATGCAGATGGGACAGGTGACCTCTTTCTGGAGGTCTTCCACTGACTCTGGACAAGAGGCCATTTTGCCTTGTTCCTTCTGAGATGTTTACTTTAGTCTCAGAGTTCTGCCTTTTCCTCTGCTTGCAGTACACACAGTGAATCTGAGTCTTGCCTTATCTCAGCAGCCCTCATATATCTCCCCAGAACATTGAGAACCCTTCCTTCCTTCCTTCCATATGTGAATGCTTCTGGTGTTCAGCCTCTGAGTTCTGCCTGCTCCTCTGCTTGCAGTGCTCACAGAGAATCTGAGACTTGGCTTATGGCAGCAGCCCTTTTATAGTACCCTGGAAACTTGAAACCTGTCCTTCTCCCAAGGTGTGAATTCTGCTGCTTCTTCAAGGTGTGAACTCTGTTGGTTTTCACCACTTCTTTTCTTCATGGTTTTCACCACTTGTTTTCTTCAGGATCAGAACTCTGGTTTTTTCTCCCCTTGCAGTGTACACAGTGAATGTCAGTCTTCTCTTATCCCAGTACCTTATAGCTCCCTGGAAGCCTGAAGGCCCCTCCTTCCTTCAGGGTTAGAACTTCCCTCCTGTCCTGTTCTTCTAATCAAAGTTATTGTTGAGGATACAATGAGGTCAGGAAGAGTGGGACATCACTAATCAATAACAGATGCTTATTAAATTTGCACAATATGATAAGGCCTAAAAGGAGTAATTACAACTTTACAGTTTATGGATAGGCTTATCCCCTACTTGGAAGGGGATAGTTCCTCTTCCTTGAAGTGCTACTTTTTAGGGAATGATCTTGAATTAATTGAATGTCTAAATGATGTTTTATTTAAATGGCAAAGATTCTTGATTCCATTCTATAGAAATCCATGGCTATCCATTTCTTAAGTTCTTATTATGTACCAAGCCCTCTGTAAAGTGTTGGTGATACAAAAAGAGACAGTCTCTGCCCTCAAGGGAGCTTACAATGAATCACTTGAAGGATTATGTTAACCAAATCCTTGTAGATTTGATATATAGGCATCCTTCTTCTCTTGTAGGAGTTAACCATGAGAAGAAGGAAAAAAAACCTTATGGATATCTAATTGCTGCCTCCAAGTATTTAAGACCTTTCAGGTAGAAAAAAGCTAAGACTTATTGGGTTTCTTTCCAAAAGCAAAAAGGAGGAACCAGTGGTTGGAAATTACATAGAATGAAAGGGTAAACTTCCCTAAAATTTAAGGTTTTACAAAAGTGGAGCAGTATACCTCAGCAGGTAATTAATGATTCTCCTTAACTAAAGATCTTCTAGAAAAAAGTGAGATGGGGTGGCTATGTGGTGCAGTGGATAGAGCACCAGGCCTGGAGTCAGGAGCACCTGAGTTCAAATCCAGCCTTAGACACTTATTAATTACCTAGCCATGTGGCCTTGGGCGAGTCACTTAACCCCATTGCCTTACAAAAAAAAAAAAAACAACAACTAAAAAAAGTGAGATAACAAGCCATGTTGGTTATATAAATGAGGACAGTTTTATTGGGGTCATGATTCAGTTAGAAGACCTCTATAGACCCATTAAAATCTAAAATTCTTTATCCTTTCCCCAATTTTCTTCATCAAT
This sequence comes from Macrotis lagotis, assembly GCF_037893015.1. Lineage (NCBI taxonomy): Eukaryota > Metazoa > Chordata > Mammalia > Peramelemorphia > Peramelidae > Macrotis > Macrotis lagotis. The sequence continues at coordinate 632,920,656 of NC_133666.1, read as the reverse complement.
AGCCTATTTAATGCAAGAATGGCCTTGTTTTGATTGCATATCTTATTCCATTTTTATCATTCTTATTTAATTTGTTGATTATGTATTCTTCCCAGACAAATCAACAGTTTGCTGTTCACAAAAAAAAAACTGATGGGAAACTCTCTTCCACTGGAGATGACAGGCATTTTTTTCTATCATTAAATTCATTCAGTTTCTATGACACACACTTACTGTTGATGGAGTTGTGAACTGATCCAACCTTTCTAGAGACAATTAGGAACTTTGCCCTAGGGACTATAAAGTTCTGTATAACCTTTGATCCAAAGATCCAAAAGAGAATATATAAAAAAGTGAAAAACCCAAGGGTGTAAAAATTTTTCCCATACTCTTTCTGTGGTTTCAAAAATTGGAAATTGAGGTCATGCCCATCAATTGAGGAATAGTTAAACAAGTGTTGTATATGAAAGGGATAAAATACCATTGTTTAATAAGATATCATAAGCAGCAATTTTCCTGAAAATTTTGTAGAGTCCTACAAGAAATGATGCAAAGTACAGTGAGCAGAACCAGGAGAATATGGTACACATGAGCAGCAAATTCTTTGACGAACAGCTATGCTAAAGTAGCTCTTCTGAACAATACAATAATCAAAGCCAGTTGGAAAAGACTTGTGTTGGACATTGTCATCCATACTTGGAGAAAGAACTGTGGTGTCTAAATGCATAGGTAAACACATTATGTTCATGTTTTTTAATTGTTTTTCTTTTTCATAGTTTGTTCCCTTTTGTTCTGATTCTTCTTTTATAACATGACTAATACAGAAACATGTTTAAAATGATTGTTACCCTGTATAACCTTTATCGGATTACTTGCCATCTTGGACTGGAAGGTTGATGGGAGAGAAGGGAGAAGAGAAAAAACTCAAAAATATTGCCAGAAAGTATGGTGAAAACTATCTTTACAAATAATTGGAAAAATATACCAAAAACTGAAATGAATTACATTTTTTTTATTTCTCAATTCAACAGGCATTTATTAAACCTCAACAACATTCTTGCTACCCAGTATATAGAGAACAAAATGAAACAATTCTTGATATAACATAACATATATTTCAGTGGGGGTCAAGATGATAAATTTATCTGTAGCAGGGAGATTTTCATATTACAAAGTAAACAGGAATTGGTATAACAATATTTGATGTCCATCTGGTCAATAAGTATGCAAACCATGATCTCTCTCAATTAGGCACAGATTGTGAGAGAGCAATCCTTTGTCTTAGAAAGGCAGAAAAGGGGTATGAGGTGTCCTGAGAATGAAGTATTGGGAAAAGTATATATAAGATGTCTATTTTTTACATGATAAAATGATATCTCTCCACATTCATAGTCGAGGAAAATGCCCACCTTTAAACCAAGCACACTGGCCTGGCAGTATTGTGCATGGAAATAAAGATTGTGCTGGGCTTCAGCATAAAGATAGTAGGAATTGTTTACCTGTCTATTACTAAGCACAAAGAAGTCTTGAAAGTCTTTTGATTTGTTACAGATGCCAACACGCCAGGCAGTGTTATTTGGTACCTCCACCTCCCAGTAATATCTCCCTGAATTGAAGGACTGAGTCCCAAGAACTTGGGCAAATTCTATTGGTCTTCCACTATCATTGGGTATTTCCTCTTGGATACCTCCATATCTCACACTCTTCAGATCCTCAGATATGATGAGACCAGGATCAGCTGTGTTGCAATCTAGAGTTATGTCCACTTCCAGATTGAGAATTCGCTCCATAACTCCAGGGATGGACTGCATAGGAATGTATATAGAGACACTCTCTATATTTTTTTGGAGCACAAATTCATTCTTATCTAATACACTTTTCACATTCTGGAGCAGGTACAGATCTGGTTTCTTATATTCCCCCTCTAATTCTTTGATACTCTCCCTTAATTCCTCAAAATGGTGAGATAATCCACTGATTCTCTTGCTCAGGGCTTCTAAGCATGTCAACCCTTTTGTTTGCAGATATGCTAGACAGGCATTTTTCTCCTCATGAAGGAATTGTATAATTTTATGGAATTCAGACAAAATATTCTTCCTTTGAATTTCTATTTCCTTCTCTAACAATGAAAATTTAATCTTCTCATTCTTCATCATTCGAACAGTATCCTCACTTTTCTTCCACAAAGAAGTCACAGTTTCTTGGAGCTTCCCCCTGAAGTTCTCAGCAGCCTCATCTATGCAGCAGAGGTCATGAGTCTCATGCTCCTGAGACTGAGAACAGAACACACAGATTGGGCTCAGGTCATCCTCACAGAAAAGCTTCTTCACTTTCTGATGAACCTCACATTTGCCATGTCCTTCAGGGTAATTTAAATCAAGGAGTCTTAGTTTTTTGACTATGTCAGTCAGTCTCCCAAGTTGCAAATTGGCTTTGTATTCCCTCTGCTGGAAGATACTCCTACATTCTGGACAGGAAGAAAGAGTAGAGGATTCCTGATAGCTTCTGAGGAGGCAAGATTGGCAAAAACTGTGGCCACACTCGATGGACACTGGGTTTGTGAAGAAATCATAGCAGATGGAGCAGGTGACCTCTTTCTGGAGGTCTGGAATCGCCTCTGAGCAAGAAGTCATGTTGCCTTGTTTTTGTTTATTTTCCCCTGAGATTTTCTTCAGTTTCAGAGTTCTGCCTTTTCCTTTGCTTGCAGTACACACAGTGAATCTGAGTCTTGCCTTATCTCCTAGTAAGCCCTTTTATAGATCCAGAAAACCTAAAGCCCTTCCTCCTTCAAAGTGTTACCTTTCCTGGTGTTCACCAAATGTTTTCTTCAGCCTCAGAGCTCTCTGCCTTTTACTCTACTTACAATGTACACAGGTAATGAGTCTTGCCTTTTGTCAGCACCTTTTATAGCTCCCTGGTACCCTGATGTCCCTCCTTCCTTCAAGGTGTGAACTTTTGAAGTTTCCTAAATGTTTTCTTCAGTCTCAGAGCTCTGCCTTTCCTGTTTTCAGGGTACACAAGGGAACCTGAGTTTTGCCTTATTCCAGCTCACTGTAACCCTGAAGCCCCCTCTTCAAGGTGTTAACACTCTTGTAGTTCACAAGACCACCTACTTTACAGTTGCTTCGATCAGAGTTATTGTGAGGATGCAATGAGGAAATTATTCTAAAATCTTTACAAAACTTTGTGCTAAAAAATGCTACTTTAACTCTTTTTTCCCCTTAGTATTGTGACACAGTAATAGTCCATACCATTCAGGTATCAACAATTTTTTTTTTATCATTCATGGCATCAACCTTTTCCCTAATTCTTTTTGCCATCACAAATAGGTGTTATTCATGTAAATGTAAAAATAAAATACCAATTGGAAAAAATGAAAAAATATTATTGTTATACAAAGTTTTTTTTCCTTCTTTGATTTTTAATCTCCTTTGTGTGCTTGACCCTAAAGGACTTACAACTTCTAATGGTCATTTTAGGAAACTTAAAGATCAACTGTAATGCTTTCAAAGGTCCAAGAGATAATTTTTGGAATATTTAGTTGTTTTTTAAAATAATGCCAGCATTTTATTAGAAGGATGATCATTTGACTCTATCTTAGACCAATGACAGATTTCATTTTTTAATGTTATTTGGAGCTTGCCATATCTAGCACCTCTCAATTCTCTTTGAAGAAATGTACTTATGGGGTATGTGTCTATTTGTGGGCTGCTGGGTGAGAATTTCACATTTAGGTATGAACAGAGAAGTTAATTCTTATGGGTATTAAAAATATGTGATTCTTCCTGCCCCATATGTCTTAGGTCCAGTGTGTATTTTTGTTTGCTTTCATGGGCTGCCTTAGCTAAAGAATTTATCACCATGGACTATACCTATGGGAACTGATACCTGGGAAGCCAATATTATTTGTTATAAACACTTTACCTGGGACCTTTTCAGAATAGCAGAACTTGCATCCTACTGCTGTTCAAGAATCATGGCTACTTCCAAGAAAAGATATAAAAAAGATCCTTTCACACCTCAAAACTGCCCCCAAAATCCCTCCTTGACTTGTGGCATAGAAACCCAAAGAGGGACTCTGTGTAGTACAGTGGAAAGGACACTGTATTTGGAGGTAGAGAATTTGGAGTTATATCCCAGGTCTACCATTAGAATCATTATTTTTAACAAATCAACCTTTCTGGACCTGAGTGTCCATATCTGTAAAATGAGGCATTTGGGCCAGACTTCTTTTAGGAGATAAGCTGGGGCTAAGTGACTTGCCCAGGGTCACACAGCTAGTAAGTGCTAAATGTCTGAGATTAGATTTGAATTCAGGTCCTCCTGACTCCAAGGTTGATGTTCTTTCCATTGTGTAACCTAGCTGCTCTTGATTAGATGTTTTCCAAGATTCCCTTCCTCTCTGAAATCTTTTCCTTTTTGATACCTAAAAGTAGCTTAGACCCTTAGTACAGCAGTGGGAAGACCCATGTTCTAATCTAGTCTCAGACACTGTGTGACCTTGGACAAATCAATTAAATCTGGTTTTGCTTCAGTTTTACTCGGTTGTCAAAGATGGATAATAAACAGTACCTACAAAGGTGAATTTGGGAGAGGATCAAATGAGACAATAGTAGACTACATAAATGGTAGATTTTATAAATCTTCATCTTCCCTTCCCCCCTCCCTAAAATAAAGGTTTACAAAAACACCACTGACACACACATACACACACATATACACATTGAAATAAAAATTGGAAAAAACAGAATAATTTTAAAAATATTACGAATCCACTCAATAGATTTAAAATACCAGATTTAAGATTTAAAGTACCAAAAGCAACTGAAATGGAAAAAGAAGTCATATGAGGTTCTCTGAGACATGCCCCTAAGTGGATACATAACACAATCCTCATTCAAAGAAAGTCAGCACTAATTCATGAGGCAAAGAAAATCACAGGATCTAACCAGAAGAGTTTTAAATAACAGATAAGATTAATTTGTAATCTTGTAATTAATTTGTAATCAAAATTGAAGAGGCAAGGAAGGAAATAATGAAAAAAACGAACAATATGGAAGCGACAATAGGATACTTCAGAAAATCCATAAAACCAAAGAGTGGCAGCCTTACTACAAGGCTAAAAAAACCACAGGAGGCCCTTGATTAGTAAATGTACCTATTGCACTGTGTTGCTTGAATCCTATCAGAGGGAGTAGAGTTGATCCAGGGGGAGTAAGAGAGACAGGTGAGATTTCCTTTAGACACAAGGGTATTGTTTTCTGGAAGCTGATTTCCTGTTTGTAATTTTCAGCTTGTGTTTCTCCCATATGGTGCTAATTGGGAGTCTTGTGCATTAGATTTTCCTGTGGTTCCCTGAGGTGTTCAGTACAGAGAATATTCTATGATTATATATGACATCAATGATAGTTGTATTTTTGACAACACCTTATGAGCCCGTCCTTACTCCCTTGGGTGAACCTGGATGGTTATTACACAGAACTGTGACAAATGATATTGTCCTATGCCACCCTCTCCCTTAATAATCAGTCAATAGTCTGAGTCTTTCTTGGCCCTGCCTTGGAGAGGTGAGAACAGAGTTCAGACTTGAAGCTGATGGGTTGCTAGAGTAAGAAGACACCTGGTTTCATAAGAAGAAGTAATGTCACTTAATTGGGGAATAGGACAGTTCTCTCCTCCTTGGTTACCTTGGCTCTGTTTTCATAATACTTTAAGATTGAAGAATCATATAATTTAGTATTGGAAGGGATCTATAATACATATATAATAGATAATATCATATCATAATATCATATAATATCATATATAGTTATATAAAATATATAATTAATTGGTCTTCATTTTAGTGTGTTATGTAGGTACCTAATTCCATAAAACAAGGTAGCATTTATTTTTTTGCAAGGCAATGGGGTTAAGTGGCTTGCCCAAGGCCACACAGTTAGGTAATTATTAAGTGTCTGAGTCCAGATTTGAACTCAGGTACTCCTGACTCCAAGGCCAGTGCTCTGTCCACTGTACCACCTAGCCACCCTGGTAGCATCTCTTATTGAGGAATAGGACAGCTCTCTCCTCGAGGCTTGGTCACCTTGGCCCTGCTTTCATAATACCATAAGATAGCAGAATCACATAATTTGGAATTGGAAGGGATCTATAATATATATATATATATATATATATATATATATATATATATATACATACATACATATACATATACATATACATAGACATATATATATATATATACATATATATATATATATATATATATATATATATATAATTAGCTTGCATTTTTAGTGTGGTGAGAAGGCACCTAGTTCCATAAAAAGAGGTAGCATCTCTCCACTTACTTCACTCCTTGTCTACTTTGACCCTGTTTTCATAATATCATAAGACTGCCGAATCAAATAACTTAGAATTGGAAGGGATCTATAATATTGTTGTGCCACTCACAACTAATATAAACTAATTCACCTTCATTTAAGGGTGGGGGGAACTGAGGCCCTGAGAAGTTTCAAGGGGATCCTGGTAGTAAGTAGCAGAATTGAGCCAATGACAATAAGACCAGCCTTTAGATTCATAAAATACTTGTGGCATGGGAAGGGGTGAACTAGCCAGTGAGAGCTCAGTCCTCAGAGTATGATTGTGTTTGTTATTTGCCTGGTTGACTATGAAGAGAATGCAAAGATATTCCCTGCCTGGTTCCTGTCCCACATATGAAACTTTGGAAGTCTCTTTTCATCGATGCATGACTGAGGGGCTGGCACTGTGTAATGATGAAGGGGCCTATAATTGGCTGCAGAACCTTTTGTCTACAGAAGAGACCACCTGCTGATCTCTTTTTCCTTCCGGGTGATGAGTGACACAAAGAAGGCTGTGAGCCACTGGTTGGGGGAGGGGCAGCAGCAAACCAAATCTCTTCGCCCGCCCAACCCCCTACCCATCTGCCATGTTTCCAGAGCTCATGGTATCTCCTTTTCTATTGTTTGATTTGGGTTTGTTTTTTCTTGTTAAGTGAATGAACGATCTGAGAAGGAAGGCCTAACTGCCCATGAGAAGTTGGGAGGTCTTATCCAGAGTTCCTCTGGAGCAGAAAGGGGAGAGAGGGACTACCAGAGTGTTACAAGAGGATGCCAAAGGAAGTACCCATACACTGATGTGAAAAGATGTTCACTGGAGGATGGCAGTGACTTCTGGGACAGGGTTCCTTTAGGATGGAGAGAAGGGCTAGATAGATAATGATTTGTGGAGCCCTGCAAGAGAACTACACTTAAGGGATTATATAAAGGTTATATAAAAAGAGAAAAGGACTTCACAGAACCAGTAACACAGGGACCAGTTTAACATCCATTTGCCTCACTACTATTGCGCATTAAGTGCAATACAAGGGGAGATTGTGCCTTGGTTGGGGGAAATATTACGTACTCACTATTGGTACCATAGCTGATTATCAAATCACCTTCCTAAAAGCTAATGGAACCATCTGGTTGATTGATAATGGGAAGCACACCCATGATCTCAGAAACTACAGTGTTAGAAACTCCAACTCCTCAGGATTATCCCTAGGACCCTAAAGGGAATGGAAGTCAGTTGACTTTCATGGGATCAAGAGTTTGCCAATACTGTCAGTGTTTGACCATATGAATTTGGGGTGTCCTGATCCTTCATCACTGATAGTAATTCTAATAAAATTTTAGGGACATTCTGCATTCCCATGATTGCTTGGGCACTCCCATCATAGAATACTGATTCACTTCACATTAATTAAATGCAAAAGAAGTAGAAGCACATGGTGGACAGTTGAGAGGAATGCAACATGCTGCTGCTGCCCCTTCTCACTCCTCTTCAACAGCTTCCAGTAAGTAGTTCTTGTGTCACTTACAGCCATGAAGGAAAAGAGAAACTGAGGGATGAGCAGTTCATCCCTTTTGTGTAGCAACTCAATTCTGGCTCAGTAATTTCTGAATCATTTTTTTTCTGGTTCTGCAGTCAGCAACAGGGCTGATAAATCTCTCTGTCTCTGGTTCCTCTGTCTGTTTCTCTGTTTCTCTCTGTGTGTATCTCTCTGTCTCTGGTTTGGGTCTGTCTCTGTTTCTCTCTAAAGATGTAAATTGTATACAAAGGTCTTTTTTGAGAATTTACCCTGCCTTCCTTGCTCCTATCCTTTACTTGTGATGTCTTTTGGAGGAGCTCTTTTGGACAAGCTCAATAAAAGCACTAACCTTTAATATAATTATGTGGAGAAAACCAGAAGGTCTTTGTACTGGGAAGATAGACTTTCTATCTGTACGAATAGCTTCCAGGAAGTAAAAAATGAGACCACCAGTCTTGTGGATCAGGGTAGGAGGGAACCTGGGAAGTAAGATGACAGGATGACAAGGATAAGAATAGCATGGCACTAGCCTGAGAAGGCATGGATAGATCGGTCAGATTGGCAGAGGGAGTGCCCATATCAATGAGATTATGAGATTAAATACCATAGTGGTCAGGTGATACATTGGCTGAAGCACTGGCTCTGGAGTCATGAAGATCTGAGTTCAAATTTGGCCTCAGATATTTGCTAGTTATGTGACCATGGGCAAGTCACTCAGTTTTCTCATCTGTAATATGCTACTAATAACACCTACCTTCCAGGGTTGTTGTGAGGAGCAAATGAAATAATAATTGTAATGTACTTTTTAAATTTTAAAGTGCTAATAAATTAACTAGGTGATTAATTTATTAAATTACATTTATTTTTATTATATTTTGTCAAAAACTTTCTTGTTCCAAGCACTATGTTAAGTGTTAAAGATACAAAGAGAAAAATAAATACCACCTCCTACCTTCAGTGGGAATACAATTTATAAATAGATGAATTATTTTAATTAGAGAAGCAATATGGCATTGTGACTAGAGTACTGGCATTGGAGCCAAAAAGACGTAGGTTATGATGCTGCCTTAGGATACTTAATGAGCTGTGTGACCACACTAAGTCACAACTCCTTTGAGTCTCAGTTTCATCATCTGTAAAATGGAGATAATACTTGTCATACCTACTTCTTAGGGCTGTGATCAGACTTCTAGGAGATTCTACTGGCATGATGCTTTGCCATTTTTAAAAGAAATATAGATATATCAGTTATATTTACTAAGATGTTTTGAAAAGAGAGAAAGTATTGACAAATGGGAGGGTCAGAAAGGACAATACAGAAGTCACAATCAGCCTTGAAAGAAACTAAGGATTATTAATAGACAGCACTAAAGAGGAAGAACAATTAAGGCAACCAGAGTTCTTTGGGGGTATAAATGAAAGATTACTATGGATAGTGGCAACCACCTAAAGTCCCAGACCTGACTCACCAAAGGCAAGCAAATGTACCTCTTCCCCAAGGAAAGGAAAGTCATGTGACATTAAAACTTAGCTGGTACCTCAGCTAATTTGTCCAAAATTTAATACTCATTTAGCCCCAGATTAGCTTCTGTCCCTAACTTTTTAATTTCTGTTGAAGAGGCTATCACTCAGGTTTAAGAACTTGGACTGTTCTTGATTCCCCCATCTCCATCTCTCAAATCTAATCAGTAGTCAAATCCTACAGATTTATCTAAGCATATGGCCCCTCTTTTTCATCCCCATCAAAAGCATTTTACTTTCTTTTTGAAGTCCATTCATCACACTCTCCCGAGTCATTTCCCTATAAGTGAGCATATTGTTTTCTCTGTTTAGGACCTCAAAAGCTCCTTATTCTCTATGGAACTCATTATAAACTCTTGACAGTTGGGCTTCAAGGCCTTCTATAATTTAGTTTCATTCATTCATTCATTCACTCATTCATTCATTCATTCAAGTATTTATTTAGCAGGCATTGTACCAGATGTAATAGATAAAAAAAATTTTTTTTAAAGTCCTTCCTCTCAGAAGGCTTACAGTTTACAGAGAGAAATGAACCTATGCTTAAATAAATAGCTAGAAAACATGCAAGAGGCAACTAGGAATCAAGAGGACCTGAGTTCAAATCTGCTCTCAGACATTTAGCTGTATAACCTTGGGCAAATCACTTGATCCCATTGCCTTGCAAGAAGCAAACATATGCAAAGTTATTTTTGTGGATGAAGGCACTAATAACTGTCAGTTCTGTCAGGGCCTCCAACTTACCTGTCCAGCTTTATCCCATACTATTCCTTCTTATGAATTCTACATTGCAGCCAGACTGAACCATTTTTTTGGGTTTTTGCAAAGCAGTGGGGTTAAGTGGCTTGCCCAATGTCACACAGCTAGGTAATTATTAAGTGTCTGAGGTTGGATTTGAACTCAGGTGCTCCTGACTCCAGGGCCAGTGCACTATCCACTTCACCAACTAGCCACCCCTCAACCATTTTCTAATCCTTACTTTTATTAACTTCTTATCTTTGTTCTATGCTTTCCCTCAAGTCTAGAATGACAAACTTTCCCCCCAATCTCTTATCTTTTGACTTTATTCTTATTCAAGTGCTACCTCTACCATCCTGAGTCTACCTGTTTCCCTTCTTCTTAGCTCAGAGTGATCTCCCCATCTTCACTTTTCTCAAAGAGCTCTAAACTTCTTTTTATAGAATTATTTATGCCAAGGACTTCCCCCTTCCTTTGAGTGTTAGGAAAGCATTGTCTATCCTGTCTCTTAATTTTCCTTATCTATAGACTCTTTGTATATAGTAAGTGCTTAATGAATACTTGCAGAAGAGAACTGAAAGGATTGTATCTTCATTTTAGGACCTAGCTTTGGACTTTGCACATGGAAACCTGCATCAATTGACTGATGAGTTGATTGTTCCTATGGGTCTTAGGAACCCAGTGTCCTAGGTCCAGGCTACTTATCTCCAATGGGAATTATTTGCTTGCAAACCCCCATCCTTACTCTCCACAGTAGAGATCTTGGCTGGATAGATATATTCTGCCTATTTGTTTTAGAAAATGTTGTAGCCCTGAGCTGCTCGAACCTCTTCATTCCCTGTGAGGTAAGCTCTTCCCACTAGCATCAGTGGTGGTGGTGGTGGGTAATGAGGCTGCTTGTTGAGGGTAAGAAACAAATGGTTTTTCAAGGGGGAGTTGGAGTTGGCCAGGCACCTGTCACCCTCTTGGGGAAGCTCATTGCCGCAGCAACAGGACCTCCAAAAGGATGAAGTTTCCCAGGGAAATATGTGTTGGACTGAGGTCACTTGTTTGTGACATCACCAAGGCCCAGGTGATGCCAGAAGGCATGGGAAGCTGGGAGAGTGGTCACAGCTTTGCAGATTATGGAACTGTACCTAGCAATGGACTTGCTTTCTCATTCATTCATTACTTCACAGAAATACAGAATGTTAGACTCAGAAGAGAGCATATTTGTTATTCAGTAGTTTCAGTCATGTCCAACTCTGTGACTCGATCCAGCAAGATATGCTGGAGTGGTTTTCCATTTCCTTCTCCAGTTCATTTTACAGAGAAGGAAATTGGGGGCAAACGGTGTTAAGTGACTTGCCCAGGGTCAGATGTGAACTGTTTTTTTTTTCTTTGCAAGGCAATAGAGTTAAGTGATTTGGCCAAAGTCATACAGCTAGGTAATTATTAAATGTCTGAGGTCAGACTAGAACTCAGGTCCTCCTGTGATGTGAACTATTTTGACTGAGCTGAGGTTTGTGAGAAACAATTGTGAGGAGAATGCATTCCAGGCAGGTGTGACACCTTGGGCAAAGACAGGGAGAAAGGGAGATATCATGTGTGAAATGCAGCATGGATTGTTGAATACATGAAGGGGAATAATAAGGTTAGAAAAGGAGTTTGGACCCAGTTTGAAAAGGGCTTCCTGGGGAAGCTGAGTGGCACAGTGGATAGAGCATGGGCCCTGGAGTCAGGAGGACCTGAGTTCAAATCTGACCTCAGACTATTAATAATTGCCTAGTTGTTTGACCTTTGGACAAGTCACTTAACTCCATTGTAATAAATAAATAAATAGATAAGTGAATAAATAAATAAATAAATAAATAAAATAGTTTCCTGATGTTAGATCTGGCACTCTATTGACTATGTCACCTAGGACACATATTGGTGTAATGGACTGAGCACTGGTCTTGGAATCAGGAGGACAGGAATTCGAATCCAGTCGCAGGCAGTTGACTCTTACTTGCTGTGTGACCCTGAGCAAGGACATTCAACCCTGATTACATCATATCCAGGGCCATCTACAGTTGTCCTGATTCATATCTGGCCACTGGACTCAGATGACTCTGTTGAAGAAAATGAGCCTGGTGACTTAGCACAGAAACCCCTCACTCAAATCCAGTTCTTCTGTTTGTCATAGTATCACCTCCCTGATGTCATGATCCTCTTTGAAAATGAAGGGCAAAACATTAGCAAATAAATGACAGGACTTTTTTTTGTTTTTTAAGAGAAACATCAGTTTAAATTTTTTTTCTTTGTAACTTTCAGCTTTAAGTGAGTTTATCACATACATAGTAGAACAGAAGAAGAATTATACTGGAAACTGGAAATCTTTGTTATGTATAACTTGCTTTTTCTTAAAATATAACATAAATTCAATGTGCAACTTTCAGTTAGCCAGTTTAACTGGGATTCTTTCTGGCCTTTCTTCCCTTCCCTCTATGCATATTTTTAAAATGCTTCAAAAGAAAAAAAAAGAAAAAAAAAGAAATTGCTTCAGTGACTTTTTATTTTCTTTTTCGGCAACCACTCTTTTTCTACCCACCCTTTTATCCTACTTTTTCTCCCTCTCACATCCCTTCCTTTTCCCTTGTGGGGAGTAGAGGGGAATGAAAATAAAATCATTGAAACAATTACACATAGTCAAGCAAAACAGGTCCCCTTATTGGGTATCTGATTCCACAAAGGTTGTCTTACATAGGCCCTGGAGGGAATACAGAGTTTTAAGAAATAGTAATAGAGTTTAGTTAGATATGATACAAACTCAGATAACTAAGCCATAATATTCCATAAGTTCATTCCAGAGTATACATGGTCTGAGAGGGATGGTCTTGACTGTGTTAAGGGACTTTGGGGGCACCATTTGAGAAGGGATTAATCCAGGTATATGGTACAATGAGGTGAGTAAATAGAATCTCCTCTGACATTGAGTCCTTTTCAAATTCAGTCCGAACTCCTTTTCTAGCCTTATTATTCCCCTTCATGTATTCTACAGTCCAGTCAATCTTGTCTTCTTGCTGTATTTTATATATGATATCACCCTTCTCCCTGTCTTTGCCCAAGGTTTCCCACCTGCCTGGAATTCATTCTCCTCACATTTCTTTTAACCTTTCCCCCAAACTTCAGTTCAGTGCCAAAAACAATCCCCATTCTCTTCTCCATTATTCCAAGTGATCTGGAATCTTATTATATTCCCTCCAGTGAAGGACAGGTATCCCCAACTCATCCACTCCTGTTGCATACAATTCTTCTTCCTATCTTCTTATAATTTTCCCTTCACCATAAATTCTGGGAACTTTCTGTCCTTTCTCTGAACATTGTGAAAATATATCAATGATTATCTATTGACAATCTCTTATCTTTGCCACATTTGTTTCTTACAAAGTCCTGATTGAATATCTCATTATGGTGTAAAAGTGACTTTGAGTTCCTGAAGACCACACTAGGAGAATACTGATTCAATTAAATTCTACTGTGCTGTGTTGGAGTGTGGTTCTCACAGCAGATAAGGTCTGCTCTCTGAGGGTCAGCCCAACATAGAAGCCTAGTGCATTAAAGCTTCTGTTGTGTGCTATAAAAAAATACAAATTAATATCATAACTGCTTTTGATATTGGTCCTTGTATAATATAGACAGGAGTCCCTTAGGATAGCAGATAGATAAGCATTTCTATCTTAATCTGCAAAAAGAAGATAATAATAGCATCTACCTCCCAGGGTGAGGGAGTGGATAGGGTGCCAGTCTGGAATTGGGAAGACTGATTTTCTTGAGTTCAAATCCAACCTCAAATACTTACTAGTTGTATAACCCTGGGTAAGTAACTTCACCCCATTTGCCTCAATTTCCTCATCTGTACAATAAACTAAAGAAGGAAATGACAAACCATTCCAGTATCTTTGCTAAGAAAATCCCATATAGGATCACAAAGAGTCAGACACAATTGAACAACTAAGCCTCCCAGGGTTTGTTTATGCAAAATTATTACAAAGAACTTATCATAGTGCTTGGCATGTAGCATGCTTTAAAAATGTTAGCTATCATCATCATCATCATCATCACTGTGAGAGAGGGGAGAGGGAAGCAAACATTCAAATGGATGTGATCACATTCATTTGAACACTTGATGGAGTCAGTTTAGGAAGATTAGCAAGGGTTTTAATAGAAGTTACAATCAGTTGCACCTTGAAAAAAGCTAAGGATTATTAATAAGTGAGAGATTAATAGAGGCACAGTGGACACTTTTTCAAAAGACATGGAACAATGAAGATAGTCAAAAATCCACTGAGATTGATTCTTGTGATTCAGAGATCACTGCTAGGCTTATACTGTAGATTCATAGAAAGGTCACATATTCTGTTAAACACAAATGTACATGAATATTGGGGGAGGAAGGAAGGGATGGTGGTAGAATAATGTGTAAGCTATAAATCTGCAAATGGATGAATGTTGAAAAACCACCATAGTAATAATTGGAAAAAATTTAATAAAATATCAAATTTTAAAAAGTCACATGTTGTTTAGATAGACAAATGGATAGATATAGTATATGCTGTAGATATATATATATATATATATATATATATATATATGTATATGGTATATTATATATATATATATATGCATGGTACATGGGCTCTATTATTTATGTTTGTGTTTACACACATACACACACACACACACACACACAGCACTTTTTATAGTTGTTTATTTAAAACAAAATAAATAGCCATCAGTTGGGGTTGGCTAAACAAACTCTGATACCTGAATTATTTGAATATTACTGTATTATAAAAAATAATGAAGGATGAATATAGAGAAACGGGGTGATTTATATGAACTAATGAAAAAGTGAAGTGAGCAGAACCAAGAAAAGAATAGAAATCATGAATATGTCAATATAAATGAGGAAAACAACAGAAACAAATTAAATACTGTGTATGGGAATGAGTTTTTTTCTTTCTTTTCCTTTAGGAAGAGGGGTATAAGAAGGTGGATTTTTGTTCATTAAAAAATATAAAATAAAATTTTAAAAAATTGTGAAGATGGGGACACTTGGGCATGGAACATTTCTGTATATAATACTGGGCTTGTTTGATGTGCAGTTTAGTTATGCTGGATGGCTTTCTTTTCTTTCTTTTTATTTTTTTCTTTTCATTTTCTTTTATTTTTTTAGGTTTTTGCAAGGCAAATGGGGTTAAAGTGGCTTGCCCAAGGCCACACAGCTAGGTGATTATTAAGTGTCTGAGGTCGGATTTGAACTCAGGTACTCCTGACTCCAGGGCCAGTGCTCTATCCACTGCGCCACCTAGCTGCCCCCCCCAACTTTCTTCTCCAGAGCTATCTGGGTCCAGCGGTCAGATGGAGATGGCCCTGGATGAGAGGCAATCAATATTAAGTGACTTGTCTAAGGTCACACAGCTAGTAAGTGCCTGATGTCAGATTTGAACTCAAGTCCTCCTAATTTCAGGTCCATGCTCTGCCCACCCAGTATAGCACCCAGTTGCCATGTACTGAGTCAGTCATTCTAGAGAACAATTTTCAGCTATAACAAAGGCTTATAAAACTATATAGTATTTTTTCCAATAATACCACTATTTAGGTATTTATCCTAAAGAGTTCAAAGAAAAAGAAAAGGATCTATGTGTACAAAAATATAACAGCTTTTTTTTTTTTGTAGTGGTAAAAAATTTAAAATTGAGGGGATGCCAGTCAGTTCAAGAATGGTTAAACAAGTTGTAGAATATGATGGGATTGAATATTATTGTGTTATAAGAAATGAAGAGGGGGAGGGTTTCAGAAAAACCTGGGAAGACTTATATGAACTGATGCAAAGTGAAGTGAGCGGAACCAAGATAATGTTGTACACAGTAAAAGCAATATGGTAATATTGATCAACTGTGAAAGACTTAGTTACTCTGATCAAGACTGTGATTCAAGGCAATACCTAAGAGCTTGCTATGAAAAATTTGATCCACATCCCCGGGGGGGGGGGTGGGAATTGAGAGACCATTGAATCTAAGAACAGATTAAAGCATACTTTTTCACTTAGTTTTTTCTTTGGCTTTTTTTTTTTTGCAATATTACTATGTAAATGTTTTGCATTTCTTCACATGTATAATTGATATTATCACATTACCTGTCTTCTCAATGAAGTGATGATGAGGGAGAGGCTGCAGAATTTGGAACTCAAAATTTTTTAAAAAGAATGTTAAAATAATATACTTTTACTATTATTTTTTAAAAACCATTATCTTATTACATAATTTTACTATCTCTTATACTTTATTTTTCTTCCTTAAGGATACGATTTCTCTTTCATCACATTCAACTTAGATCAATGTATACCATGCAAACAATGTAAAGATTAACAGATTGCTTTCTGTGGGGGTGGGGGGGTGGGAAGCAAGATAAGGGGGGGAAATTGTAAAATTCAAAATAAATAAAATCTTTCTACAAAAAATACTTTAAAAAAAGAAATGTTAGTATATAACTATAGGTAGGAGATAAATTCTTAAATACAAAAGATACAAAAGATAAAAAATTTTATATGAAATAGAAAAGTTTTGGATATAAAATGAACAAATCTTGCAATGAGAAGGGAAGTAGTAGATTAAGAAAAAAAATGTTCAACAAATATCACTAATAAGAATTGACTACCCCAGATATAGTGATAATAGAAATATTTAGGCCAACAGAAATATTTAGACCAAAAGTTATCCCCTAATAGAGAAAGGATGTGATGAAAGTTCTCAAAAAATGAATTGCAAATTGTTAGCAACCATATAAAAGAAAGCTCCTAGTCACAAATAAAAGACATAGCAATTAAGAGATTTCACTTCACACCCAGCAGATTTCCAAAATTGCTAAAGACAGAGCAGTCATTGTTAAAAGGGTTGGGGAAAGCTAGGCAGACTAATGTGTTGTTGGTAGAGCTATGTATTAGTACATGGATTATGGAAAGCAATTTATAATTACAAATAAAGTGGCTAAAATGACCACATCAACTTATCTAGATGTTTCACTGCTAAGGAGGCGTTGATTAAAAGAAAAAAAGTTCTATATCCACCAAATAGTCATGGCAGCACTTTTTTTTTTTTTTTGCAAGGCAAATGGGGTTAAGTGGCTTGCCCAAGGCCACACAGCTAGGTAATTATGAAGTGTCTGAGACCGGATTTGAACCCAGGTACTGGGGGGGGGGTGCTTTCTCCACATGCCACCTAGCCGCCCCTGCAGCATTTAAAAAAAAAAAACTTTAAATTTATTTATTATTCCAAACACATGCAAAATAGTTTTCATCATTTTTTGTAACATTTTGAGTTCCACATTTTTCTCCCTCCTTTCCCTCTCTCCTTCCTTTGATAATAAGCAATCTGATAGGGGTTATACACATATAACTATATTAAATATATTTCCATATTAGTCATGCTATAAAAAATGAATAAAATGGAGCAAAAAACCAAGAGAGGGTAAAAAAAAAGACCATAAAGTATAAAACAAATTTTTTAAAGGAAAAATAGTATGTTTTGTTCTACATTCAGACTCCATAGTTTTTCTTTCTCAGGATGTGGATGGTATTTTCCAACAAAATCCTTTAGAATTGTCTTTGATTATTTTACTGCTGAAGTCCATCATCACACCATATGGCTGTTAATGTGTATAATCACCCACAGGTTCTGCTCACTTCACTTAGCATCAGTTCACATAAGTATTTCTATACTTTTCTGAAGTCTACCTGTTCATGATTTCTCACAAAATAATAGTATTTCATCATATTCAGATTCCACAATTTGTCCAGCCATTTCCCAGTTGATGCGCACCCCCTCAATTTCTAATTCTTTGCCACTATAAAGAGAATTGCTATAAATATTTATGTACATGTGGGTCTTTTCCCCTTTATTATGATCTCTTTAGGATACAGATCTTGTAGTGAAATTTCATAGCAGCACTTTTTTGTAGTAGTAAAGAACTAGAAAGAAGGTAGCTAGGTGGGCTCAATATCATCATCTTGAGTTCAAATACTGCCTCAGACACTTAATAGCTGTGTAACCCTGGCCAAGTCTCTTAATCCCGTTTCCTTTAGTTTTCTCATCTCTAAAATGAGTTGGAAAAGGAAATGACAAACCACTCTAATATCTTTTGCAAGAAAACCACAAATGAGATCACACAGAACTTTTCATAATTAACCAAAACAGAGAACTAGAAGTAAAATCAATGCCAATTTATTGAATAATGACTTAAACAAATTTTATATGAATGGAATGCAATATTTCTGTGCTATATTATATGGCACATGATGCTATAATAAATTATAAACATGATGAATGCAGAGAATCATGAAAAAAATTTAAATGAACTTACATAAACTGATGCAAAGTGAAGCAAGATGAGCCAGGAAACAATATACCCAATGACTACAATAATGTAAATGGAAACAATCACTCCAAAAATAATCAAAGGTGAATTTTGCTAAATTCCAGACTGAAATTGGACTCAATGAACACATTTGAAAAGACATTACCTTTTCCCACTCCTTTAGAAAACTTGGGGTCCATTTGTGTGGGACATTGCACATAAGATTAAGTCTTTTCTATGTGTTGTGATCACTTTTACTCTTTATCTTTCTCTTTTTCTTAAAAAAAATAAAAACATAGCTTTTTTATAAGGGAAGAGAGGTGAGGGGGGGAATGGAGAGTCAAAGTCTAAACCAGTCCAAGTTTATTTTAAAAAGAAATGTTAGAATATTATCTGAAACAAAATAACCCTTCTATTTTAGTTTCTATATGAACTGTTTGTAAGACAGCAAAACATAGGCATAGAAAGCCAGTCTCAAGTTCCACTTGAGATACATATTAACTGTGTGACCTTGGGCAAATCACTTCACCTCTCTGTACTCAGATAACTTTCTAAGATGGTAAACTTCAAAGGAGATGCTGAGCTGGGAATTTCCACAATGGGGAAAAAAACTATACTAAAAAAAAAATCACAGTTCTGAATGAAAAGCAAAGTGGAAGAATGAAGGATGGGGAAGAAAGGAAGGAAGAAAATAAGATAAAAAATAAGAAAAAAGGAAATGAATTCAATATCTTTGTATTTCAGTTTTTTATCTGTAAAATAAGAGAATTGGACTAGGTGATTTCTTTATTTTATATAAATATTTTATTTGTTTTCTAATTATATACAATAGTAGTTTCTACCAACCATTTTATGCAAGGTTTTGAATTTTGTAATTTGCCCCCTTCTTCCTTTCCCACCCAAGAGAAGGCATCTATCTGATAGTCTTTACATAGTTTCCATGATATGCATAGAGCAATATTGAATGTGTTGAGAGAAAAATATATCCTTAAGAAAGAAAGAAAATATTAAAGATAGCAAAATTATGGAATACTTAAGACAACTTTTTTTAATTGAGAATAATAATCTTTAGTCTTTGTTCAAACTACACAGATGTTTCTCTGGATATTAATGGTATTCTTCATCACAGTTTCTCCATTGTTCCTGATTATTGCACTGATGGAGTGAGCAAATCCATTAAGGTTGATCAATACCACAAATTGTTGTTAAGGTGTACAATTTTCTTCTGGTTCTGCTCATCTCACTCAGCATTAGTTCATGTCTTTCCAAGCTTCTTGAAATTCTGTCACTCCTGATTTCTAATAGAAAAATAGTGTTCCATTGCATACATATGCCACAATTTGTTCAGTTATTCCCCAGTTGATGGATATCCCCCTCAGTTTCCAATTGTTTGCCACTACAAACAGAATTGCTATGAATATTTTTGTACATGTGGGGTTTTTACCCTTGTTCATGATTTCTCCAGGGTAAAACCCCAGTAGTGATAGTGCTAGACCAAAGGGCATGCATATTTTTTATTGTCCTTTGGATGTAATTCCAAATTGCTCTCCAGAAAAGTTGGATCAGTTTACAGCTCCACCAACAAAGCATTAGTGTCCCAGATTTCCCACATGACTTTCCAACACTGATCGTTATCCTAACTGGTCATATTGGGACTAGGTGATTTTTTTTTTTTAGTTTTTGCAAGGCAATGGGGTTAAGTGGCTTGCCTAAGGCCACACAGCTAGGTAATTATTAAGTGTCTGAGGGCAGATTTGAACTCAGGGACTCCTGACTCCAGGGCCAGTGCTCTATCCACTGCACCACCTAGCCGCCCCTTGGGACTAGTTGATTTCTAAGATGCTTTTCCATCCCAGCATTCTATGAATCTTTGATTATCAGTATAGAGTTGATTCTAATGACCTTTAAGCAATTTGTATTAGTTTACTATTAGGTCTGTATCCCAAAGAGTTTGGGAAAAGGATCTACATGTACAAAAATATTTATAACCCATCTTTTTTCTGATGACAAAAAGATGGAACCTGAGGGAATAACCTTCAATTGGAGAATGGTTTGTGATTAAACTGTGGTATATGAATGGAATGGAATACTTTTGTTCTACAAGAAATCATGAGCTAGCAAATTTCAGAAAACTGAACTGTCTCATAAACTGTGAAATGAGTAGAACCAGGAGAACAGCAACATTGTGTGATGATCAACTGTAGTAGCCCTAGCTCTTCTCAGCAGTACAATAATTCAAAACAATTTCAAAGGACTCATGATGGAAAATGTAATCCATATCCAGAGAAAGAATTAGGGAGTCTGAATGCAGAATGAAGTATACCATTTTCACTTTTTTTCCCCATGGTTTATCTTTGGACTTCTGTTCTTTTACAACATACCTAATGGAGAATTATGTTTAATACGATTGTACCTATAGCAGATTGTTTGCCCTCTTGGGGAGGGGGGGAGAAGGAAGAGGGAGGGAAAAAATTTTGGATCTCAAAATCTTATAAAAATGAGTGTCTAAAATTATCTTTACATGTAATCATGATTAAAATTTGTATTAGACTTATTACAATAATAATCCTTTTTTAAAGGTGTTGAGGTTTTTGCTTTGTTTTGTTTTTGAGACAGGAAGAGTGTAGCAAATGTCAATGATGGAAAAGTTTTAATAAAGTGCAAATTCTAAAAAAAGAACAAAAAAGCAAGTGTGTGAAAATGGTGTCCATTTGTTTTCTGTTGCTATGGAATTTCATCATTTCACTATTTCTGTAATACATGAGTAGGAAATTGCTAAGGTCAGAGGTAGCACTCTTCTTATTACTAGGTAAAAATGTCAATCAGAAATCTTTCTGAGCAAAATATTTGTACTTTAATAAAATGTGTCAGAATGATTTTTTTTGTAAACAAATTTTAGCTAAAATTTGGAAGGTTGTTTTGCTTCTTAAGATCACATGGGGTACCAGTGCTTGATAAAAGACAGCTTGTCTTTGGACTGTTAATCTTTGAAAATGCTTGGTACTAACTGAAAGAAATCTTTTGAGATTTCTAGGTGGGGGGTGTTTGGATTTGGGTGGCCCAGCTTTTTGTTTTGTTGTTGTTGTTGTTGCTGTGGTCATTCCTTATTTATGCTACCTGTGTCAGTGGTTGACACAAAATAGCTATGTTACTAATGCTTGTTGAGCCATCCCATATAACAAATAGTGTTTTTAAGCCATTTAAAAAAAAAAAAAGAAAAGAGAAAATATCAGCACAATTAATCAATGCATTTGAAAAAGTCTGAAAACATGTATAATGTTTAACATCTGTGGCCCTACCACTTTCATGGAAGGATAGGTTGGGGTTGTCATCTTACCTCTCTTCATTCTATGTTAACTTTATTTTTCTTTGTTATATTCATTTTTTATTTTTTTTGATGGTATGGTTGCCTTTCCATATACATGGTTGTAGTTCACTGTATATATATATATTGTTTTCTTGACTCTGCTTTGCTCTGTAGCTATCCGTTCCAGTAGATCTTTCTATACTTCTCTATATTCATCACATAATTTCTTACAACACAGTAATATGTCATTACAATCATTTATTACAATTTCTTTAGCCAGTCTCCAATTGATAGGCATCTATTTTGTTTCCACTTCTTTACTGTAACAAAGAGTACTACTATAAATGTTTTTGGGGTATATTGGGATTTTCTTCTTATTAATGGCATCTTTGGGGTATAAGTTCAGTAATGGAATTGGTTCTAAGAATAGCAACATTTGAAGCACTATTATGCATAAATCCAATTCCCTTTCCCAAATGGTTATACCATTTCATAATTCCAGCAACTATATTAGCCTTTTCCCCCACAATTGCCCCAACACTACTTTTTGTCATTTTTGCCAATTTACAGGAGATGTTGCTATTTTTAGTGATTAAGAGCATTTTATCATGTAGTTATGAATTCCTTGAAATTCTTCTAAGAATTGTTTATTCAAATCCTTTGACTATTTTTCTATTGGGAAATGACTATTGGTCTTAAGTATATTTACTGTTTGTTTATATATCTAGTATACTAAACCCTTATCAAGAAATATGATACATTTTTTTTATGTGCCCAATCTGAGATTAAGCCAATTTCACCAGTATTCTGTCAAGGAGAATGATTGAATATGCTTTTAATCCAATGGAAATCGCCACAACTCCACAACTTAGTGACATTTTCCTCACCTTTTCTTAAATACTGAACAGAAACCAGATCTAAAATTAGTGGTCCCACTCAGTGAGTCCTTTGGGAATTTCACCTGACTCTTTTTCTAGGTTTCTCCAGTTGACATATAAATGATAATATTCATTGTAAAGTTGAAAATCTGATGAGAGTCTAACTTGAAAATATAGTTCACAAGGACTAGGAATATTTGGAATGTATTCAAAAGCTAAGGTCTTACCATACTTACAATTTTAAAATACATATATTCAATGAATTTATTCCTAGAAATCTGAGGCATATACCTATAGTCTTTTTAAATGACTTTTCATCTTTCATGTTGTAAAGTCTTAGTATCATGTCTTTTAAACATTATTGTTTATTTGTCTCACTTATTGCTGGAGGTGTCCCTAGTCTTAGGGAATTGGTCAAGGCCCTCTTCTGGATGTCTGACAACCCAGTATGTGAATCACTGAATTGACTCTTTTGTTATTGTTCAGTAATGTCTGACTCCTTTTGGGATTTTCTGGACAGGGATAATGGAGTGGTTTGTCGTTACCTTCTCCAGCTCATTTTACAGATGAAGAAACTAAGGGAAACAGGGTTAAATGACTTATCCAGTGTCTGAGGCAAGGTTTTTTTTTTATTGAAAATTTTTTTTCCAATTAAATGCAATGGTAATTCTTCAACATTCATCCATTAGCAAATTTATGAGTTCCACATTTTTCTACCATACTCCCTTCCCTACAACCTTCCCATAATGGTAAATAGTCCTGGTAAAAGCTGTATGTATACATTTGTGTTTAATATATTTACATATTAGTCAGGGGATAGGTAACTAGGTGACACAATGGATAGAGCACTGTCCTTGGAGTCAGGAGGACAGGAGTTGGAATCCGCCTCAGATATTAGATACTTAATAGCTGTGTGACCTTGGGCAAGTCACTTAACTTTGATTGCCTCTTCTCCAAGAGCATCTCCAGTCATCTTGATTCATATCTGACCACTGGACTCAGGTGACTCTGGAGGAGAAAGTGAGATTGGTGACTCAACATAGTAACCCTCACTGAAATCCAGTTCATGTGCTTGTTATGATCTCACCTCCCTGATGTCATAGTCTTCTTCAAGAATGAAGGACAAACATGATTAGTCATGTTTGGAAAGAGGAATTAGGTCTAAGGGGTAAGAAAAAACCATGAGAAAGAAAGGAAAAACATAAATGAAGATTTAAAAAAGTAAACAATATACTTACTCTGAATTCAGATTCTGCAGTTTTTCCTCTGGATGTGGTTGGCATTGTACATAACAGGTTTCTCAGGGTTGTCCTTGATCTCTGAACTACTGAGAGGAGTTTCATCCATCATAGCTGATCATCTCACAATGTTGTTATTGTGTACAATGTTCTCTTGGCTCTGCTCACTTAATTTAGTGTAAGTTCATGCAAGTCTTTCCATGCCTTTCTAAAGTCTAATGTTTCATGATTTCTTACAGAACAATAGTGCTCCATAACATTCACTTGTTCATTGATGCCAGATTTAAAATTAGAAGGATGAGTCTTAGTTTTCCTTACTTCAGGTTCAGGACCCTATCCACTGTGCCATCCAGCTATGCCTTAGTGAAAATTAAGTTACTGTACCAGGATTTATATGCTTTAGAGGCAGGAGACTAATTCAGGAGAATAAAGAGTTGTCAGAAATTCAGACCAAGAATGTGAGCTCATGACCACCTGTGCAAAAGGCAAGTTTGTTTGAACTTGTACCACCATGGGCCAACTCTTGGCCTTGCTGATCTTTGTAGAGACTGAACTGAAGCCAAGACTCTGGTCTCTTTCACAGCATTGGGAAGAACAATCCTTCTTTTAATTTTCTTCTTTTTAGCTCCTGATTTTGCCTGAGTTGATCCTTCCTTTTCTTTCTCCTATATTTTAGGTGAGCAAGGATCTGGATGGTATTGCCACAACCCAAACAGATTCCTCCAGATTTTCCTACAATAGCTGGGCCAGGCACTTAGCACTGGGAAACCAATCAAAATTAATAGTGAGACTGATTGCATGAGATTGTTTTTGTAAAAATAAAGTTTGGTTTTATTCAAATAACTGCTCTAATTATGAGCATGCTCTTGTTCTAATATGTAGGTTGGGGGTGGGGATAGGTCAAAGGCCTAAAAAGAAGACTAAAAAAGCAGTTGTGCTTTCACTGCTCTGACCAAAACAAACAAACAAACTACTAGAGGAGTTTGTTTTACATTTTAATCCGAAATTTTTTTAATTTATTTTTTTCTGGCATTTATAACCAATACTCTGAGTACTCCAATCCTACTGTTAAATGTCATAATCTTCCAGCCTTACTTCTATCCCACCATAACAGATAACACATTTGATTCTCTAGAGCAGAGCTGGTACCATGCCTAATGTCTACATCTCCAAGGTCAAAGAAAGGAGGCCTTTTATTCATCTCTTACAATTAGCCTGAAGTATTGTTTTCCTTTGACAAGGTTTTGGGGAGAAGTTAGATGGTGGTGGAAACAGGTGGTTTGGTGATTAGAGCACTGGATCTGGAAGACCTGAGTTTGAAGTATGCCTCATTTATTTACCAGTTGTAATTTGGTAAACTGAGCAAATCACTAAATCTCTCTGAGACTATGACCCCAGTTTCAACTTGGAGATGATAAATATGCCTCACTATGCTGTTGTAAGACTTAAATAGCACATGTAGAGAACTCTGAAAGCCTTAGACTGCTATATAGGTATTTATTATTATTTAAGGATGCTGAACTTTGCCCAAGTGGCTAGCAGATGAATAACACTGAGAGGTCCTTAGGAGTTACTGTCAATACCCCCACTTATCACTCATCCTAGAGAGAGACAGTCTTCTTGAGATTGGAGGAAGGATGGTCCAGGCTGTTCCATCTAATGAAATTTAACAAATGTGGAACTAAAAACATAATTTTTAAGAATAAATTTAACAGGTATTTAGAGGTATATAAATAGATCTGTAAAGTGTTGAATGAATAATTAAAAAGTTTATATTGAGTTCTTAATGGTAATACAAATAGAAAAGGAAGACAATCCAGGTCCTTAAGGAGCTCATATTCTAAGAAGAGAGACAATGAGTAGTTTTAGCTATAAGACAAATGGGAAGGTCTCAAGGTTACTATTAATGCTGCATAATAAGAAATGAAGAAATGGATGGATTAAGAGAACTCTAAGAAGCTCTCTTGGGCAGTTAGATGGCACAGAGGATAGAGTGCTAAGTATGAAGTCAGGAAGACAAATCAAATCTGACCTTAGACACTTCCTAGATTTGTGATTCTGGATAATTCACTTAACCCTGTTTGCCTCTATTTTCGCATATTTAAAATGAACTGGAGAAACCACAGTAATATCTTTGCTAAGAAAACCCCAAATGGAATTACAAACAAGGAAGATTTCTTTTAACTGATGCAGAAAGAAGCAACCTCTTGGAATTGAAGAGTCTTTAGAAGTCTTGTTCAGACCTATCATTTTATAGATGGGGGAACAATTTCAGAGAGGAAATATGACTTACCTAAAGTCACAATTTATATTAGAGTCAGAGTTGGAAGAATTATGATTGCCTTATAACCCTCTGGGTTTAAGTTACTCTAAACTTTCTTGTTGTTCCAAAATTTATTTTAAATATAAGATGGAAAGTTAACCTGCTCATGGTATACTTTTTTGACATACAGAAGGAAGAAAAATTCATTGACTTTTGGATGAATAAAACTCATTTAGTATATTTTATTTTGGGAAGAAAGACCTTGCCAGTCAATGACTGGGTAATGAGATAGGGAGAATAGAAATCAGAGGAATAGTAAGATGTCTTTATTTCTATATCCCAGGTTTGCTCTTGTCTATATGTATACACACACACACACACAATACACATATATATATATATATATTCATGCACATACATACACATATGGTGCATATATTGTGTATATGTTATACATAAATATATATATATATATTAATGTGTATAAACACACTGTAGGATCTTCCCTTAAACAACTTCCCAGTGAGTAAATGGAAAAATTGTGAGATCATAAGAAAAAGAGCTTGAAGAAATCAACATGGAAATGGCTTGTGGCAGAGCATTACACAATATTTTCTGAGGAGGCTTTCAATGACCTTTAGCATAACTAGGTGACACAGTGGGTACAATGCTGTGCTTGCGGTCAGGAAGGCTTGATTTCACTTACTAGTTGGGGGACCTTGGACAAATCACTTAGCTTCTGTTTTCCTTAGGTTCTTCCTCTGTAAAATAAGGATTATAACAGTGTCTACCTCAGCAGGGTTGTTGTGAGGATTAATTCAGATAATATTGTAAAGTACTTGACAAAATGTCTGTAGGATAATATAGTATAATATGTAATGATATATAACTATATGTAATATATATGGTAATAATACAGTATAATTATAAAGTAGATTAATGATTATTCCCAATTCCTCCCCATCTTTAGGGTTCCAAGGTGTTGGGGCAGTTGGGTGGCTTAGTGGATAGATCATCAGCCCTGGGGTCAGGAGGACCTGAGTTTAAATCAGTCTCAGACATAATTGCCTATAGCTATGTGACTTTGGGCAAGTCACTTAACCCCATTGCCTTAAATAATTTTTTTTTTAATAAAAAGGGTTCCAAGGTGATCAGATCTCATTTCCTGCTCATCAGGATCAAGATCTATAGAACATTATTTGGAATCCACAGTACCAAGAAAAAATTTCTGGGAGTATCTTTTGCCAGTTGGGCAAGGATAAAATTTACTTGTTCATTCTCTGTTTGCTCTTCAGAATATCCTTATTACCTTTTCTCCTGTCCTATCGA
Source organism: Macrotis lagotis (assembly GCF_037893015.1). Lineage (NCBI taxonomy): Eukaryota > Metazoa > Chordata > Mammalia > Peramelemorphia > Peramelidae > Macrotis > Macrotis lagotis. The sequence continues at coordinate 632,893,151 of NC_133666.1, read as the reverse complement.
GGACATATTTTATGTGTGTGTGTGTGTGTGTGTGTGTGTGTGTGTGTGTGTGTGTGTGTGTTTTAAAGTTAGCTTCTTTGATAATTCAAACTTTCTTTTTAAAACAGGCTAATTAGAAGAGTCCTCAGATAACCCTCTGTATGTCTGTAAAAGGCTTATTTTAGGGGGGACTTAGGAGGAGGCTGCTGTAGAGCTCAAGGCAAAATCAGAAAGCAAAGTCTGTTTTTGATACCTTTTCATCCCCCTTTCTGTTTTCTTTCATTCTTATATTAATTCTTGAAGCTCCTGAACTTTCCCATCATTCCCACTTTCTATCTTGCATTCAAAGTGTTGCAGATTCCAGAATTATCTGTGGAAAAAGCACTAGTTCTGGGGTGAGGGCATGTGGGTCCAAATCCAGCCTTGTGTTGTTGCTGATTACAGAGAGGCAGATTAGATTATGATACTGAGACAATCAGAATTATCAGAATTGTCCCTAAGTGGGGCAGATAGCCCTTGGAAAAAAAAATCAATCTCTGAAGATCTTAGGGGAACCCTAGCTAATTATTGTTCAGATATGGGATGAACTGTATGGCTTTTGAAAGTTTTTCTAATTCTGATTTTTCTGTAATTCTCTGATGTGTTTTCTCCTGACTCTGTAGTCCTGTTCTTAATATCCTGCTTGCTTGGCAGCTTCTTGAAGTTCCAGTGATGTCTCTCTTCAGTGATGAATTCTCCCTGTGCTCAGAAAATTGGTTATGGGACTGTGGGGAATTCACTCCTTTCTTGCCTTGGTTTCTCCATCTACAAAATGGGATAAAAATCATGGGAAAATCAATACTTATAATGCTTACTTTCAAAGGATTGTAGTTCTAGAACTAAAAGGGATCTTGGAGGTTCAACAAGCTAGATCTTTAAATTTACAGATGAGGAAACTGAGGCCCAGAAAGGTTAAATAATTTGTAAAAAGTCACACAGATGATAGAGCTAGTATTTAAACTCTCACTGAACAATCCTACCTCCTTCTCAGAGTTGTTTTGATGAAAATACTTTGTCAGTTATTGAAGTGGCTATCAATATTATTACCATTTTCTTCCATTTTCTCTATTCAGCAGAGGCATCTGGAAGTTATCAGCTACAACTCCTCACTTGTACATATAGACACAGAAGTCCCAAAGGAAGTCTACACTAGAAAAAATTAGCTTCAGTAACCCCACAAATTCAATTCATGAATTACCTTGTATGTCTCAGGAACTGTGCCTAAGTGCTCAGGATACAAATAGAGAAACCAAAACAATCCTTGAATTGAACTTTTATTTTACTAAGGGGTATAGGTGTAATACAACATTTATTCTGATAAATACAAGATCTATAAAAAATGCTTTTAAGAGGGAGGAGAGGGAATGAGAGAGACAGGTATACAGAGAGCATTAGCAATGGAGAAGATGAATAAAGAAAGATCTTATATAGGAGGATTTCAAAGTGGTGATCAGTGAGTCCATTTTAGACATGGGAACAATTGTGTAAAGACAAGGATAGGGTAAGAAATGGAACTTGAGGTTGAGGGAATAATCAGCAGGTCACTTTCCTTAAAATGAAGAGTTTACAGAGGGGAGCAAGATGGAGTGAGACTGGGCAAGCAGGTAGGAACCAGACTGAAGAAGATTTTAAATGTGAAGCTTGAAGATTTTATATATTATCCTAGAGGCAATAAGGATAGCTAGGATTTATATAGCACTTGTATAATAACTCGCAGAATAATTTTTGATGTCATTGGAGTCTAACAAGTGTGGGGAATAGGTGCTGTGGTTAAATGACTATTTTAGTAGCTAGAGTCTGGATTAAAGATTTAGAGCTAAAAAGTGACCCCAGAGACCATGCAGGTGAAACTCAGTACCTTACAGTTGAGGAAACTGAGGTCTAAAGAGGCTAACTGATTTGCCCAAGATTTGCACAAGGAGTGACAGAGGCAGATTTGAACCAGGCAGGTCTTCTACCTCTTTCCATTGCTCTTTAATTCCTCCCTAGGTAGAGTAATGGATAGAGTGCCAGGCCTGGTCAGGAAGACATTCTCCTGAGTTAAAAATCTGATACTACTAACTGTTCCACCCTGAGTTAATCACCTAATTCTGTTTGCCGAAGTCTCTCATCTGCAAAATGAAAGAAATGGCAAACTATTCCAGTATCTCTTCCAAGAAAACCCCAAATGGGATCATGAAGAGTCAGATACAAACTGAAATGATTAACTATAATAACAATTGCTCTCAATTGGATTATTGAGGGGAGACTAGAGGAGGTAGAGTGGATCAAGAATGATACCTCTAACCTTCTGAGCCAGGACCACCGCTTTTTCAGTGCCCACTTGACTTGTTGACCTTCATGTTGTCTTTGGATGCCCTCCCAGGGTATTGACTCCTCTAGGTCAGCCCAGCCTGGGACACTGGAGAATGGGAGGGGCACGTCAGTAGCTTTACCATTCTATAGTCCCCAATAGAAGAGGGGTAATGACTAGTTAGGGATATTTTGAAAGGCACTTTTAAAGACTTTCTCAGATCAAACCACTGTGCTGGATCTCATACCAGGTAAGAGACTAAACTAGGTGACCTTGGGGAGCCTTCCCTTCCGTCCAGGACTCTAGTTCCAGGATTCATGTATGGATCTCAGTGAGTACGATTAGTCAGGTTCCCCTAAATGATAATCCTCATTTATTGCTCTTCGATATGTTTGCAATAAGAGGTTTGATGTGGAGAGGCTCTGACAAAGAAAAGTTGCCTGCCCCCCCCCCAAAAAAAAGTTCACTTCTGTTTGGAAGAAGAGAGCTTTCCGAGGAGCAGCGGAGAGCCCCTCTTGTGGCTGGGACCCGGACGGGGAAGGCCGGTCCCTGGAACAAGAGATTGTTTCAGCTGAGTTCGGTGCAGGGTTACGGAGCGGAGAGCAACTGTCAGGCCAGCGCTGTCCGAGGCCGGCTGCTGGGGTTCCGGCCCAGCCGGCCCCGGGGAGCACCGGAGGGCCCAGGGCTGGGTCCGGGCTCGCAGAAGGTAAGGGGGAGGCGGGGGGGGCCGAGGCGGGAAAGGGGCCGGGCCTGCCCGGGAATGGCCCTTGGGCCCATCTGGGCGCCGGGCGCCGGCGGGCCGAGGCTGGGGGGCCGCTCCGGGCCACGTGCTCGGGGCCAGAGCTGGGCGGGAGGGGGAGCCCGAGCCCTACTTGTGGCGCGGGCCAGGACGGGGCTGGGGGAGGGGAGGCAGGGCCGCGGGCCGCGGGGCGGGGGGGCGCGGGGAGCCGGGCGGTCGCGCCGTTCCCAAGCTTCCGGCCAGCCGCACCACCTGTCCCCGCGCCCTTTCTTTTCGGGGTCTTTGTGTGGGAGTGGGAGGAAGGAGGCGGGCCATCCCGGGAATGCGGAGGGGGTGCTCGGGTCGGGCCAGGGCCGGATCGCCCCCCGCCCCCTCCGCGCTCGAGGGCCGGGGCTGGCGGCCGCGGTGCCCCTGCGGGTGGCAGCGCGGGTGGCAGCGCCCCCAGCCGCCGCCGCCGCCCCGGGCACCCCGCTCGCCGGCGCCTCCCAGGCTCTCGGGGGCGGGGGGCGGTGCCAGGGGCCCCCCGACGGGGGGGGCGGGCCTCCTCGCCCCTCGGCGCTAATTCCCGCCACCAGGCGGCCAATCAGGAGCCGCCGGCCGGGGCCGGGGCTTTTCAGCGCCAAGCTACAAACCGCGGCTTTCGCGGGAAATTGCAGAGCAGCTGGGAGCGCCGCGGGCGGAGGTGAGTCTTCTGTCAGTGCGCGGGGCTCGGCCCGCGGGGCGCCCCGGCCGGGGGCATCGGAGGCCGCGCGCCGGCGGCGGGGGCTGCCCCCGCGTCTGCGGCGCTTGTCTGGCCCGGGGCGGCGGCCGAACGGGGCCCGGAGAGCTGAGGCTGGGGGCTGCTGGGCTTCCTCCGGGACAGGGCGGAGGGCCCGGCCCGGGCCGGTTCCCCGCTCCCGCGGGGGGCCGGAGTTGTGTGGGAGACGTGGGGAGCCCCCCAGGCCTGCGGAGTGCACCGAGGACCCCGGGAAGGGCCGCCGGCGGACGTGACCCCGGACCCCCCAGCGCTGTCACCCAGCTGGGGGCGTGGAGGGCCCTGTCTGCCCCCTCCGGTGCGTGCGCCATCGAGTGCCAGGCGACTTGGGGGCACCCCCGCCCCCCAGCGCTAGAGGCATTTCAGGAGGGGGGCTCTCTTTGGGGAGCGCCTAGCCCCCCACCCATGCGGGGGTTCTTGGGACGCGCTAAGCTGCCCCTGCCTCCGGGTGGGCACTCGAGGCCAGCTGCCACCCCTGGGCCAGCCGCAGCCCGGGCCCCGGAGCGCCAGTCCCGCTCCCTCTCCCCCGGCCCCTTAGGAAGTGATGGCTCATTTGCATGATCTCGCGGGAGCCGAGCTCTGGGCCCAAGTCCGAATTCAATTGTGGCGCGGAGAGCCGCTTCGCGCGCCTTGGCTGGCTGGGGCCGCCCTCCCCCGGGCCCGGGCCAATGGGATCGGGCGGGGCGGGGCCCGCGGGGCGGGCTTGGCCAATAGTGGACGCGGCGGCTTCGGGGCTGGACCGAAGGGCGGGGGGCGGCGTGTTGCAGGCTTGCGGTGAGGGTCGGGGCAGAGTGGAGCCTTCATGGATTCTTCCTCCTGGGGGGTGGGGGGCGGGGGGGCGCGCGCGGCCCCGGGCAGCGGAAGGGGAATCGGTGGGGGGCCGGGCGGGCCTGGGCAGGCTGGCCCGAGACCACCTCTGCTCCCCGGGAGGTGAGTCCTGGGCCGGGGGGGAAAGCGGGAAGGCGGGGCGGGGGCGGGGCCTGCCTTGTGGAGGCCCCGGAGAGGACGGGGCAGGGGTGGGGGGCAGGGCGCGGGCCCCGCCCCCCTCTGGAGTAGGGGGAGCCCCCCCCCCCCGGACCGCTGGGCGGGCGGGGCGTGAGGATAAACCCTGGCTTTCTCTCAACTTCCCTTCTTTCTTCCTTCCTTCTTTTTTTCTTCCCTTTTTCCTTCCTGTTTTCCTTCACCTCTTTCCACCTTTTTTCCTCCCACTTTATTTTCCTTCCTTACCACCTTTTCGCTTTCCATTGCTTCCTCTATTATTTTTCTATTTCCTTTTTTTCTTCCTTTACTTTTTTAGTTTTTCCTTTTTTTTTTGGCTTTTCTTTCCCGTTTCTTTCTTGTCCTTTACCTCCTCACCCTCCCTCCTTTATTTTCCTTCTCCTTATCTCTTCCTCTTACCGGTTCCTTCTTTCTTTCCTTACTCTTTTTCCTTTCCATCCCTTCCCTCTTTATTTCCTTCCTTCCCACAGGGCTACCAACATGTGGATCCAGGTTCGGACCATGGATGGCAAGGAGACCCACCGGGTCGACTCCCTGTCTAAGCTCACCAAGGTGGAAGAGCTGAGGCTGAAGATCCAGGAAGTGTTCAACGTGGAACCAGGGAGACAAAGACTTTTTTATCGGGGAAAACAGGTAAACTGCCCCTTTTTCCCTTCTGACTCTTTCCAGCAAGAGAAGCCTTCGGAGGAATATCTGCTATTGTTACCTCTGCCTCAGTTTCTTCATCTGCAAAACAGCATCTTTCAAGGGGTTGCTGTGAGGATCTAATGAGTTAACAAATGTTAAGCCTTAGAACAATTCCTGACCTCCAGTAAATGCTATATGTTAACTATTTTCATTATTGTTAGGGGTATCTAAATCTGGCAAAACAAAGTAGTGGATCAGCTAGTATTTAAGTTTCCCTTAAGCACTTGTGGTTTGCCTTCTCTTTTTAAAAATCCCTTTTGATCCCTTGTCCCAAAGGATTCTCTTTCTGTGTAGTACAGAACAATTTTCAGGGTCAATTAAGAGCTAATGAAGTGTCTTTAGAGGAAAAGTCCCAGCTTCACCTTTAATAACCATCCTAGGAGTATAAATAAGAAAACCTTTGTTCTCTGTGGGGAGGGTATAGTCCCCAGAGTCAACCCAAGTGTAATCAAAAGGTGTAGATTCCCTGTGCCAAGGGGCCCTAGGAAGAAAAGGAACTTGGAGATTCTTGTCTTGAGACGCTTCTGTTCCTTCAGTTGATTTTTTTTCATAGGATTTTAGCAGAGGTTCCACATTTATGTTGATCTAAACATAGTTCAATTAAGGGGAATATAGATAGTCTGCATCAGCATGGTAGAGTTGAGTAGTAAGTTTGTCAGCTAAATGCCCGCCTTTTTTGGGGGGGGTTGCTATTGAGTTTAGAATGCAAATAGGATTATGCTGCCATCTAGCGATTCATGAATTCCCAAAGCTTGGCATGGTTTATATGATTTGGTAGACTTTCCCTGTTCTTATTAGAAACAGGACTGTGATTCATTTCTCTTTCCTCCTAGAAGAGCATTTTCAAAAAGCTTATGAAAATAGAAGTGATAGGAGAAAAAAGTTATTGTGCAGTTGAATGTATTGTTCAATATTCAATGTTGTATGTTTTTCTATTTTTTAACTTCTTTTTGGACTCTGATACCCCTGGATCTTGCTGAAAACCTACACCAGTTCTGACAGGTATACATGCTATGGGGCACTTGTCTTTCCTTAATTGTCTTCTGTCAAGAAAGGAGCTATTGACTCAGGAGCTACTCCTCCTGCCTTCTGAGATGATTTTCCTCATTTGTTTGACTGAAAAATGTATCATACTGCCCAATGGTCTGATGATATGGTCCTTGGGCAATAGAATTCCTCCTGCATTTGCAGTCTTTATAGTTTGCTTATCACCTGATAGTACCAGTGGTCTACTGCACAATAGTAATCTTCATCCACCGTGATGAAGTATTATTAATATTAGTAGTAGACTAATAATTAATTAGTAGACTACTAATTAATAGTAGACTACAAAGCACCTCTATATTTATCACATTATATCCAGCTTTTCACACTGGTCGGGTACAAAGAAAAAGTTTTTTCCCCTTTGCTGTTAATAGGTTCTGCTATTTTTCTCATCCTCTTTTCTTACTGAGGAAAGATCAGAATAATATTAAAGAATTCTTGATTGTGGGGAAGGTAGGTGGTAGGGTGGGGCAGTGGATAGAACACTGACCCTGGTTGCATGATCATGGGAAAGTCACTTAATCCTGATTGCCTCCCCTTCAAAAAAGAGAATTTGTAATTTTTGTTTTAATATTGTTTTCTTCACCTGTGCAAACTGCAACCTTTTTCTTGACAACAGGTCTCATTCAAAAAATTCATCCAGTGACTAGATCTCTGCTAAGCCTCTGTTCTTTACTAGGTGGAATGTTGATGATGATGATGATGATGATGATGATGATGATGATGATGATGATGATGATGTTTGTCCTTTCTTCTCAAAGAAGACCGGGACATCAGGGGAGATGATTCCACCACAAGCTTGTGAATTGGATTTGAGTGAGGGGGGCTGTGCTAAGTCACCAGCCTCATTTTCTCCTCCGGAGCCATCTGGGTCCAGCTGCCAGATAGGAATCAGGAAGACTGGAGGAGAGGCAATCAGGGTTAGGATAGACAACAGTCTGTTAGAATTGCACCAATGAATCCAGTCTCTTTTGCTTCTTAGGAACTGCCAGAGCTTGGGTTCCCCTGACATAGCCTTCCAAGAACTAGATTTATCTATCTTCTAAAGGGATTAGAGTTGGTCTTGAGTGGATTCCTCAATCATCAGGCTGCAGGCACTTATGGGGAAATTGTTTTCTTCACAATTCAGACATTCATTCAGCAGATATTTGTTAAACTTCTGTGTATGTCACTGGACACATGAAGTGGAAAAACAATTGTCACTTGACTTGGGCTTTTGTTTCACTGGACTTATAGAAGTATGGTGTGTGGGGGGTAATAGCAACACAGAAAAGTGTTTTGGGAAATTTGGAGAGGGAAGACTTTATACTTTGGGGAACAAGAGAAGGTTTTAGAGAGGACATAGTACTTGAGCTGAACTTCAAAGGACAAAAAGGCTTCTTTAAGGCAAGGATGAATCTTTTTCTATATCAAATAAATGACTTTCCACTTTTCATTTGGAGATTTCCAGCATTAGGGCAACCCATTATTTGCCCCCAAAACCCATTCTTCTTTTGCATAGCTCTCATTGTTTAGGAAGTTTTTACCTACTGGAGTCAAATGACCTGGGTTTAAATCCTGTGAATTCCATTCTGTACTACTCCTGTGACCCCGGGTAAGTCACTTAGGCTTTTACTTTCCTGATCTTTAAAGAAAAAAAATGAGGAACTTTAGACTATCTGATCTTTGAGCTCCCTTTCTATTCTAAATTTATACCCCTAAGGTTAGATTTGGCTCTTTGAAACTTCTATTCATTGTTCTTAGTTCTACCCACTGGGACCTGGAAGAACAAGTCTAATTCCTCTTCCATGTAATAGTCCTTTAAAGAATCCTTTGAAGTTGGAATCATCTAGTCCTTTCTCAGCTTCCCCCCAGGCTAAATATTTTAATTTCTCTTAACTAGTCCTCACAGACTTGCGCTGAAGGCCCCCTCACTAGCATAGTTTTAATCTCTGTGCTTTCCTACTTGCTAATGTTAAACTAAATTTTGGTGTCCAGAACACAGTACTTCAGATAGGCAAAGGTTAGGAGATGATCCTCCCTTTTGTCCTGGCCGAAGTGCCTCTTAATGGAGACTAAGATCATAGAACTTTTTTTAAAAATTTTTTTTCTAGTTTACATGCAAAGACAGTATTCAACCTTTCTTTTTGCAAGCTTTTGAATGTTGGTTTTCATAATTCATAATTATAATGGAAAGGGTGAGAGAGAGAGAGAGAGAGAGAGAGAGAGAGAGAGAGAGAGAGAGAGAAGGAGATAAAGAAGTATCAGAAATGATGCTGAGATTCCATCCTGGAAGAGTGGGAGAGATGATAATGTCATAGCCAGAAGAAAAAGAGAGAGGTGAGAGAAGGGGAATGAGTTTAGTGGGGACTAATAATAACATTAACAATTGAAATTTATATAGTCCTTAAAAGTTTGTATAGTTCTTTATATATGTTAACTTAGGAAGTTAGTTGTGGATCAGTTTGAAGTACCAATTGAGTTTCCCACTGTATTTGTCCAGCAGTTAGTTGAAGGTGTGAGATTACATCTAGTTTTAGGAGAGAACAGTGCTCTTCTCTCTCCCTCTCCTCCCTCCATCATATATATATATGTACACATACATATACATATACACATATATACATATGTAATTTATATATGTATATGTATATACATATATATGTATACATGCATATACATACATGTATATATATTTTTCAAAATAATCTTTATAAAGGTGATAAGCTGACTTAATGTTGAGAGTATAATTCATAGTATTATATCAAATAAATGATCTTAATATCAATAGCTTTGATTTCTTACTGAGTATGGTTTATCTCTGCTTGCATAACTAAGATTTTTTTTTGTTAGAACTAATTAGGTTCTGAATCTGAATTTGTATTCTGAAATTGCATTTTTAGAGGCTTTATAAAGGGAAGGAAATATCTTTTTTCTTTTTTAGGTTTTTTGCAAGGCAAATGGGGTAAGTGGCTTACCCAAGGCCACTCAGCTAGGTAATTATTAAGTGTCTGAGACCGGATTTGAACCCAGGTACTCCTGACTCATGTTTTTATAGCAGTTCATTGAGTTCTTAAATATTTTAAACATGATTGACCTGTTGGGGGTTTTTTTGATACAAGTAAATCCACCTCCTAACACAGCAAGTTCCCTGAAACACAGCCATGTACTTTTATTTATTTATTTATTTGTTTGTTTATTTTGGTTTTTGCAAGGCAATGGGGTTGTGACTTGCCCAAGGCCACACAGCTAGGCAATTATCAAATGTCTGAGGTCGGATTTGAACTCAGGTACTCCTGACTCCAAGGTCAGTGCTCTGTCCACCACTGTGCCACCTAGCTGCCCCAGTCATGTACTATTAACCAGATAGGAAAGTTGTCTCCTTTAACTTTGATAGTTTGGTCCTGATGGTGGCAGCTGTAATTGACTGGAGTTGTGTTGCCTCATCATGCCGACTTTGTTACTGCTGAATATTGTCCTTTGTCTTTTTTGTTCACTGTACCACTTTAAACACATCCTCCTTTGTTTTTGTGAATCCCTCGTCCTTTATAGGTGAATAATAGCCCTTTATAGGTTGTCATTTGTTCAGTCATTCTCCTATTTCTAACTTTTTTGTTATAATTTATGCTGATCAGGACAATTTGAGACCTAGGAGATGTTCTGGTTGTTAATAACTTCTTTGGAATGGTCCGTTGTCCTTCATTATCGAAGAAGACCAAAATGAACACTGTGTTTGAGACAAATTACTAGTTTCCACTGTGGTTGATCAGCCCAATAAGAGCTTGGGAATGTTCCACTATCATATATTCTTTGGAATATTTGATTCTAGTGATGGAATATCTGGGTCACAGGATAGGCAGATCAGTATCATTTCTTGTTTTATTTCTAAATTGTTACAGAACTGCTGTACACATACACAACTCCTGTGGGTGACTCAGTGACTTTGATTTCTTCCAGCAATATCCAGTCTCTCATTTTTATAGATGGAAAAACTGAAACCCAGAGAAAAATTTGCTTAAGGTCATATAGATAATCAGACCAGAATTGTAACTTAGATCATTCTCTGGTCCCTGATTTCACTCTTTTGGTTAGTTCTTGTCTGTTATTGAAGAAGACCAAAATGACATCACTGTGTTAGAGACAAATTACAGTCTGTCTGACTGCCTGATCAGACCAATATGAGCTCAAAATGCTCTACCCACAGATAGGGTACAAATAGTCCATGTGAACACCTGGGATATTTACTCAAAATTTGCTCCTATCACATTTCCTTTGAACTGCTTCAGTTCTGCTTTGCTCTTAGAATTTTACACCCTCTCTAATGAGGGTCCACTATGCTGGGCAGTGGTGTGCCACACAATAAGTGTGATTAGCCTATTGAGGTTAGATGTTTGAGCAAGCTTGTTGACTAAAAGTGGCTCTTCAGACATTGTTATTTTTGTGTCTAAATCTAGAATTAATTTGTGTGTGAATGTCTGTTGGGATATTGATGTACAGATATTTTGAAAAGCCCTGTAGGAAGGGTCTTCGATAAAGTCTTTTGTGTTAAAACCTATATGTGTTAGACTTATGGAAAAGTATATGAAAATTTTAATCTCTTAAATTGTGTCTATGTATATCTTCTTAAGCAGCAGATCAAATTATATTCTGGCAAATCATGAATATGCTTTAAAGAATTTAAGATTAGGGTGGAAGGGTGTAAAATATGACCACTATGAGGAAACCTGGAGATGTTTCCCTGGGAAACAACTTGTTACAGTGAATATGCAGCTGAACCGAAGTCAAAGGACTTGGAATTAAGTTGAGACTTTGCTTCTTCTTTACTCTGTGACTTTGAGTAAAGTCACCTTAACTTCTGAACTTCAGTTTCTTCATAAGAATTCTTCTGCTTTCTGCCTCTTATCAGAGTTCCTGTTGCTCCCCCTGATTTGGTCCTCTTTTGTTGGACAAGCTCAGGTTTGTGGGTAAAAGTAGATAACATTAACCAAAAGGAATATTTGGAGAGAGCATGATGTACCTCTTTAAATTAGGTGATTGATGTGCCAATATTTCTTCACCTTGCAGTATTCAAAATGCCACTCACTCCTTTAACTCAACTGGTCTGATTGGTTTACAGAAATGAGCTCATTGGTCATATAGTCCGGCCACCTCATTTTGCAAATTGACAAAAATTGGCATTAATTGAAGTTGAAGTTTCTGGTCATCATTGCTTAGGAATCAACATTTCTTCAAGTTCGTCCTTATAGTTTTATGATGTGATACTTTAGTAAGAGGAGTCCTAAACAGTTTCTCTCCATTTTTATTCATAGTGGAATAAAGCTTCTTGTATATGAGTTGCTTCCTAGGCTTTCCATCTTCTAAAAAAAATATCCTTAGCTGGAAAGGATTTGAATTTTAAATTTAAAAAACTAATTTATATTAGTGATCATGATGTGTTTTAAAATTTTAAATGGGGTTAAAGTCTTATTAAAAAAAAATTTTAGTTTTTCCACAGTTAACATGAACACTTTCTTTTGCAAAGAGCAGAAAAAAAGCATTGTATATGAAACAATATTGTAAATTGCTTTTTTAAAGGAAAAAAACATATAATTCAACATATTCATTCTAAAACTGTCTCTTTACTGTTTTAAAACCATTCAATGATCTCCCTTTTTCCTTTAGCATCACCATTTGCCCTTCTCTCCCTCTAATCCCCCCTCCATTTATGAAAACCACCACCAAAACCCAGATCTAAAGTCTTCAATCAAAGGAATGGATATTTAATGGCAGCTTCATTGTAGGCTTTTAATAGTCTTCTTTCCTATGAGTACTAGGTTACAGTTTTACTAATCAATAACGATGAGTCTAGTAGCTTTTGTATTGTATGTATGTAAATATTTAAGTCACTTATCTAGAGCTTTTGATTAGTATACTCTGTCTCTTGGAGGAGGAAAAATGGACCAACTCTTTTTTTAATATTTTTTAAAAATTTATTTATTTTGAATTTTACAATTTGCACCCTAAGTGTACTTCTCTTCCCCCACCCCCCACAGAAGGCAATCTGTTAGTCTTTACGTTATTTCCATGGAATACATTGATCCAAATTGAATGTGATGAGAGAGAAATCATAACCTTGAGGAAAAAAATAAAAGTATAAGAGATAGCAAAATTACATAATAAGATAATTTTTTAAAAAATTAAAGGTAAGAGTTTTGGGTCTTTTTTTCAAACTCCACAATTCTTTCTCTGGATACAGATGGTATTCTCCATTGCAGATATTCCAAAATTGTGCCTGATTGTTGCACTGATGGAATGAGCAAATCTATTAAGGTTGATCATCACCCCCATGTTTCTATTAGGGTGTGCAATGTTCTTCTGGTTCTGCTCTTCTCACTCAGCATCAGTTCATGCAAATCCTCCCAGACTTCCCTGAATTCCCTTCCCTCCTGGTTTCTATTAGAACAATAGTGTTCCATCACATACATATACCACAGTTTATTAAGCCATTCCCCAACTGAAGGACATTTACTTGATTTCCAATTCTTTGCTACCACAAACAGAGCTGCTATGGCTATTTTTGTACAAGTGTTGTTTTTACCCTTTTTCATCATCTCTTCAGGGTATAGACCCAGTAGTGGTATTGCTGGATCAAAGGGTATGCACATTTTTGTTGTCCTTTGGATGTAATTCCAAATTGCTCTCCAGAAAGGTTGGATGAGTTCACGGCTCCACCAACAATGTATTAGTGTCCCAGATTTCACAAATCCCTTCCAGCAATGATCATTGGGAAATGGACCAGCTCTTGCTATTGCTGCTGTTCTTCCTGTTCCTTCCATTTACTCTAGCAAATTGATAATTTTTTGTTGGTATAAATGATAATTGACTGTAGAATGAACTGAGTTTTCCAGTACACCTGGACATATTCTTCTCACGTTCTATGTATGCCCATGAGTCTTGAGTATAAAGAACTTTTGTGAATGTCTGGTTCTGGGACTCATTTTGTTTCTAAAGATTAGGCTCTAGTGTCATTTATTGTCAGTGACTGTTGAGGGTCAGATCTAAACTAAGTATTTCAGTTCTATCTTCAACAGGAAATCAACCTTTACTTTTTAAATTCTTTAATTGTAGTAGACTGTTAAGTCACTGCCACCCGGCATTCATCAAGGCCTAACCTAGATAATGTTGTGTCATAGCTCAGGGATCATCTCTGCTCATAGTAGGACCTCAACCATTGTTAAATGATGGAATGAATCACTTCTTTCAAATGGTTTTCTGTGTTTAAAAACACATTTCTCAATGTGTCTTCCCCTCCCTGTCACAGAAAACCATCCCTAAGAGAATAAAAAAATGAAAAAGTGGAATTCTGCCAAACTAACCAATATATTGAGAAAGTCTGACATTAGAAGTAGTATTTTATTCCCAAAGCCCCCGGACCAAGCTGGGTCTAGATAATTTCACAAGATTTAGTTTCATTTGTTTTATTATTGTCATTCTTTCCATTTCCAGTGTGGTGTTCATTATGTTATTTTCTTGGTTCTTCTTTACTTCTATGACCATTTATGCAAAGGTTTACCCTCTGTCTCTGTTATTTCTAATGAGAACTTGATTAGAGGCAGCATGATTTAGTGAAGAGAGGATTGGCCTTATAATCAGGTAGACTTAACTACTCCCCTTTCTGATAATGGGGTGTCCATGGACAAGTCACTGAACTCCTCTGAGCCTCTTAATGTTTTCATTTCAGTGAAATGGCAATACCTAAGGTAACTACTTCACTGGGATTTTGTCAGCATCAAATGAGACAATGTATGTGAAGTGCTTAAGAAACTATTAGCTTTTGTATGACGTTTACAAAAGCTGCACTTTGAAGTATGTATCTATTATATGTTTGTTTGCATTTAGTAATTTAGTTCTAGTTTGCATCCTCAGAAATGCACAAGTCATTTGGGATCATATTCACGTAATGGTGAGGCTCACTGACATTTATGAGGCTTCTTAAGGTTTACGAAGAAATTCTGGGATGTCCAAAGATGAAGTGTAAGTTATTTTTGGAATCAGTTTTGTGGTTTTTACTGAAGAATTACTTTCCTCTAAGGTGACTGACATGAACTTGGTTACTCAGGTTACTTGTGTCTGTAGTTGATCCTTTAAGAGCAACATCATGGGTTGCGGAAAGAGTGCTGAATTAGGAGAATGTTGAAGCTCGTGGTTTGATTTCCTTTGTAAACAGTTGATCCTTACTGGAATATGATTGATTAACCATAGCTCAAAGAGATAGCATTGCTATTCATTACCTTTCACTTCCATTTTGCATCTCTTCCATTGGTATGAGTGTGATCTGGTTAGTTAATTTAAGTGCCTCCTGAATGTTCTTCCTTGGATGGTGTTAGGAAGTAAAGGAAAAAAGTTCTACAATCTTATTAAGGAAATATAGATGCCATTTGTGTTTCAGTGTGAAAGTGCAGATACTTACAAAAGTACAAGTATATGCAAATACCAGTTTCTGGATAGTAACTGGTGAAGTAAAGGCTAAAGCATGACTTGAATCAGAGAAAGTCTTTGGAAGTTTAAACTGTATCTTGAAAGGGAGCTGATGGACATGAATTGCCAGGAGAAGGTTCTAAGGTACTCTTGTAGCGTGGAAGTGATGATATGAGGAGGCAATCTGGTATCTTAGAATGCTGGACTTGAATCAAAAGACTTGAGTTTGAATGTTGGCTCTAATGCTTAGTTAGGATAAGATTTGGAAAAGGAAAGAATTCTGGGGTTGGTTCCTTTTCACTGGACCACTTCATTTTATAATTAAGGAAACCAGAGAAATCAACTGGGTAAGATCACAGAGATAATCCATCAGTTTTGAAACCAGACCTTGTAACCATTCTGGGCTTTTTCTGCATTCATTATATGATATAAAGTTTGTTGTCCTCTGGATATTTTCTGGCAAATAGTAAGCACTCAATGACTGCTTCTTGACCTGTGTTCTTTTATACTACTAGTTGAGTTATCTTGGTTAAGGCACTTAATGCTTGAAGGATCTGCAAAAATAAGATAATTGCACTATATCCTTACAGGGTGTTTTTTTTTTTTTGAAGAGAGATAAATTGAATCACTGTGTCAGGATCCAAAAAGGTTGTGACAGGCCATAATGTTGGACTGGATCTAATAGGCTCACATGTAATTGTGATAAAGATAGTCTTGACTTTTCAAAAATTAACTTTATAAATACACCATGGAGAGGAGGTAGGGAACCAGAAAGCACATCCAGATAGTGTTCTTTAACAGTGTAATTCAAAAATCCAAAAAAATGGAGCTGTCAGAATAAGGGAGATTATTTTCCTATTCGACTTGGCCCAGTTCAGACCAAATCTGGAACATTTTATTTCAGTCTGAGCATTATATTTTAGGAAGGAAATTGATAAATTAAAGAGTGTTTTGAGAAGAGTGACCAGATTGGTGAAGGGCCTCAAGTATCTCTTAAGGAATGGGTTGCTCACCTGGAAAACTGGGCCATCATGTGGAAGAGAGGTTAGATTAATTCTAGCTGATTCCAGAAAGCAGATGTAGGAGCAGTGGGGGAAGAGAGGCAGGCAGATTGTTTGGATATTAAAAAAGAAAAAGCAAAAACCAAACCTACTTTCTTTAGCTATTGACCAGTTAAGTGGCAAAGGAAGCAAAGACTAGCTTTGTCTGGTAGAGGGATTTTTGGTTCAGGTAGAAAGACTGGACTGGAGCACCTCTGAGGCCCCCTTAAGACTCAAGAGGCAGGGCTGAGAAGACAGATGAAATGGAGGGGATTTTTCATTAACACTCTTTGTGCTTTTCTTCACAGATGGAAGATGGGCACTCTCTTTTTGACTATAGCGTTGGTCTGAACGATATTGTTCAATTGCTGGCTCGACAAAGCCCAGCTGTACTTTCTGTTCCTAATAAAGAAAAGGATTCTGAACTCTCTGATACAGATTCAGGCTGTGGCTCAGGCCAGAGTGAATCTGATAAGAGTTCCAACCATGGAGAAGGAACCCTGGAAATCGATGGGCAGCCTGGACCAGCCTCTCAAACAGACTGGATTGATCCAGGATTTGGCCTTTATAAGGTAAAGTTCTCCATTTTGGGCTTTTGATATGTTACTTTTTAGAATATTATCTCCAACCTTTTCCATTCTGTGCTTCACATTTTTGATCTTTCTTGTATGTACCTGGGGTCACTTTTCCTTTCAACTCCTCATGACTGAAAGAACCATTGATCTAAGCCTACTTGTGTCAAGCCCCCATCCCAGGGGTCCACATGGACTGTTTGGGCCTGATGTAGTGGAACATTCCAAACTTATACTGGTTTGAGAGGCCACAGGTGGGCACACTTGTGATTTGACTCTAACATAGCAAGGACAAGAACAACCAACCCACCAGCCATCCAGCCAGCTGGGCACTGAGGAAACCTGCAGAGAATGGTCCAGGTCCTACTCTTTAGGAACTCATATTCTCTATATGGAGAAAAACCATACATCTCTAAGTCTGCAGAATCAATACAAGGTACACCGGAGGAAGTTAGAGGGGGAAAATTAGCTTCTGGGAGCACAGAGAAGGACTTTATTTAGAAAAGTAGTGCTTGAGGAGAGAGAGAGAGAGAGAGAGAGAGAGAGAGAGAGAGGACTTTTGAGATACAGACAGGGAAAGACAGAAAATTGGGCTCTCACAAAGGTCAGCAGATGGGGGTTTGTGTGTGTGTTGCAGGTAGCCTGGAGCACAGGGAGGGGGAAATAGTAAGGAGGATGAGGAAACTAGGGGAGGACTTTCAAGATGTGAACAGCCGTGCAGAGACCCTGGAAGCAGGGAGGCCTTTTAGGAGGCTACTTCAGTAATCTAGGATGGGGAGATAAGGGCCTGAATGAAGGGATGGCTGTGTAAGGAGCCAGTGTGTACTTGTAGGAATAGCAAGATTTGGCAAGTTGATTGGACATGTGAGCTGAGGGAAAGTGAGGAGTCACAAATGAGGACAAATTTACAGATCTGGAAGTCTGGAAGAACATTGATGTTCTTAACATGAATAGAAAAGTTTAGAAGAAAAGATGGACTGGGGGGAAAAGAGGCTTTTTAGGTATGTTGAGACAGAGACATCTGGAATATTGAAATGTTCAATAAGCCTGTTGGGATTGAAGCCTGGAGGGGACTGGGACTGGATAGAGAAAAGACTTGAGTCGCCTCAGAGAAATGATGATTAAACTCATCTCTCACCAAGAGAGAAAATGAATGAATGAACAAATGACTAAAAAGATATTTATTGAGCACTTGTGATGGGCTAGGTGCATAAGCTCAGGACAGAGCCTTAGGAAACACCCACAATAGAGGATGTGATATGGACTATGAAGCAGCAAAAGAACCCAAGAAGGAGAAGAGAGGTAGAGTGGGGAACACCATGAGGACCTGGGGGGGGATGAGAAGATTGTGGGGGACACACAGGGGCCAAAAAGTACCAAATGAAGTAGAAAGTCCACAAAGGGCAAGGAAAGGACAGATTGTTAGATTTGGCCATTAAGAGATCATTGATAACTTTGGAAGTAAGCATTTTCAGTTGTGATGTTGAAAACCCTGACACAAAGGATTGCAGAACGATAAGAGGAGAAAAGGCAGCATTGAATGGAGTTGACCCTTTCTAGGAGTTTGGCTGACTGAGAAGATGAATTCGCTGAAAGATGTTTATAAGTTGGGAAGACTTGGACATACCCTCAAGGCATGATCTCAAACATACTATAATAGACTTAAAGCACCTCACAGATTTGAAATTGTTCTAATGTGTTGTTATGAGATAGTACAGGGGAGAGAACATTAGTTCTGGAATCAGGGAGACCTGAGTTAAAATCCAGACTTGGACACGTACTGACTGTCTGATCTGGGCAAGTCATTTGACTTCTAACTCAGTTTCCTTATCTGTAAATTGAGGACAATAATATTTCTTATCCAGGGTTCTTGTGAAGATGAAATGAAATGATTTAAAGCCCTTTTGAAAGACTTTAAAGTACTATTCAAATATTTTTGTTGCTATTATTTTCACAATAGTTGTCTCCCCTATGGTTATTATTCTCTGTTGTTTTGTTCAAAAAATGAGAAAAGAGAAAAGTTAGGAAACTGACTTATGTAGAAAAGTAGTGCTTGAGAGGAGAGAGAGGACTTCTGAGATACATACAAGGAAGGACAGAAAATTGGGCTCTCAGAAAGGTCAGCAGATGAGGGTTTGTGTGTTTATTGCAGGTAGCCTGGAGCACAGGGAGGGGGAAATAGTAAGGAGGCTGAGGAAACTGTAGGGGAGGACTCTCAAGATGTGAACAGCTGTGCAGAGACCCTGGAGGCAGGGAGGCCTTTTAAAAGGCTACTTCAGTAATCTAGGATGGGGAGATAAGGGCCTGAGTGAAGGGATGGCTGTGTAAGGAGCCAGTGTATGCAGATATATTTTTCACAACAGGAGATATTAACTTGGATTCTGGATTCTTTTTTTAATATTGGTATCCACATTTCAAAATAAATTGCTTCTTTTATAATTTGATGTATTTTATTTAATGCATTTGAGAACATTCTTCTGGGAAGAATCCATAGACTTCCCCTACTAATTACACAAATAAGGTTGAGAATTAAGCAGATAGATGTTGGGTTTTTTTTTAATTTAATTTAAGGAATAGTTGTTGAACACTTGTATGTAGAGGGTTAGTGGTAGGTGGCATCTGGAATTTAAATTCCTGAGTGGAATTTAAGTCATTAACTTCCCAGTTTGAATCCTACTTTAGTCACTTTCTAGTTACTATCATTTATTTCTCAGCCTCAATTTTCTCATTTGTAAAATGGGCACCTCCTAGGGTGGTTGGTGAGGATCAAATGAGACAAATTATATAAAAGCACTTTGCAAACCTTATATAATGTTTGTCCTTCATTTTTGAAGAAGGCCACAACATCAGGGAGGTGATGCCATGACAAGCATGTGAATTGGATTTGAGTGAAGGGGATACTGTGCACAGTCACCAGCCTTACTTTCTCTTCCAGAACCATCTGGGTCTAGTGGCCAGATATGAATCAGGATGATTTGGAGTTGGTCCTGGATGCTCAAGGTCACTCAGCTAGTAAGAGTCAATTATGTGAGGCCAGATTTGAACTCCCATCCTCCTGAATCCAAGGCCAGTGCTCTATCCACTGCAACACCTAACTGCCCTGGAAACTTTAAAGTAAATGCTATAGGTGCTGGATCTATTGCTTATCAACTTGAGTGAGTCCCTTTACCCTCAATCCATTCTGTACTTTGTTTTCCCTTTGACCACTTGGTATCTTCATGCATCTTCTGTCACTAAAGATTAGGGGTCCCTTTTTGGCCAAGACTGTCCTTTGCATCATTTTCTTTGCTCCATCAATCACTCTTTTTCTTTTTGCATCTCTAATCTTTTACTCTCATTTTCCTCTTTACCTACAAAGTAATTCAGATCTACAAATCTTTAAAAAAAAAAGAGCAGCAATAGGAACCCCCCTCCTTTTGACCCTCAAGCTACTTTAAATCTCTTTTTTCTACATTCTTAGATTTATAATGTTTGTCCTTCATTTTTGAAGTTGACGAGGACATCAGGGAGGTGATGCCATGACAAGCACGAATTGAATTTGAGTTGAGGGGGGATGCTGTGCTAAGTCACCTGCCTCACTTTCTCCTCCAGAACCATCTGGGTCCAGTGCCAGATATGAATTCTGGGTCCAGTGCCAGATACGAATCGGGACAACTGAAGACAGCCCCGGATGCGGGGCAGTCAGGGTTAAGTGACTTACCCAAAGTCACACAGCTAGTAAGCGGTAGGATTCAAACTCCTGTCCTCTGAATCCAAGGCCAGTGCTCTATCCCACTACATTACCTGACTGCCCTTTATTTGTAGATTTAGAGTTGGAAGGAAACTCCCCATGTAACAAAAAAGGAAACAGACTGAGAGGGAAAGAGCTTATTTAAGGTCCCATTGACAGATGCCATTGATGGTTTTCAAATTCATGGCCTCTGGCACCAATCTAGTACTTTCCTCTATATCCTGCTGCTGCTTCTTTATTACTCTACTATCTTGACTCTTCTGAAACTTTTTCTAAGATCATCCAAAGGCTTCTATTGCCCAAATTTATCGACTTTTTCTCACTTGTCTTTGTGTCATTTGATATCTGGCCATCTTCTCCTTGATACTTTGTACTTCTTGGTGTCTTTGGCACCACACTCTTCTTTCTGCTTTCCCCATCTTTGAAATAACTTATGCTTTGTTTTCCATGGCACCTTTTTTCCTTCTGACTCCCCAGACTCTGATCTTGGCTTTTCCCCTTTATCTTTCTCCTTTCTCCTTTGGTCATACTAAGGCATTACCTGTTGTCTCAGTGCCCATGATTCCCAACTCTTCATTTCCAGCTCTGAGTTCTCTCTGGGAGGCTCCGGATGGGTCATTTCCAGCACCCTACTGACTTCATATCCATATTCAGACTTGACCCCAAGGTATGCTAAATTTTTTTACTAGTCATTCCTCTTGAACCTTGAGAAACCTGTTAACTTGTTCTTAGCCTCTTAATTCTTATTCCTGGGAACCTCCTCCAAAGATTTCTCTTCTCTAATTCTAGGCCGTTGTGAACTTTGGAGACAGTTGTAACATTAATCTGATCATCTCCTCTACTTCCCATTTCTATTGTGTAACCTCATTGTTTCTCCTTGTCCAAAGTCCTTAACTCTTCTCTTACATATTTCTTTTCTCCTTGTAGTGACTATTCCAAATCTTATCCTTAAGTTCCCAACTGTACCTCCAACCCCCCTTTAAGATGATTTGGCCCTCTCACATGAAAGGTAGAATTTATTTAGTGTGAGTTCCCTGAACTCCCCTTGCATTTTTCAAAACTTCTCAGTATCATTTTCCCCTTTATCATTCTTCTCTTCTGTTACAGAAGAAGCCTTACTGAGACCAACACTGATAGCTTTATTTGTTCCCTTAATCGCTTTCTCTAAAGCATCCCTTTTTTCCACTGATTACTTTTTGTCTCTAGAGATGTGCTCATCTTTTCAAACCTTCCCTTGACATTTCTATCTCATCCAGCTACCACTTCATTTCTCTTCTGACAAACTGGAGAAATTTTCTGTACCTGATATCTCAGCTGCTTAATTTCCCTACTCTTGTAACCTAATCTGATATCTCTACCACAACCACTATAAGGGAAACTGTTCTCTCAGAGTTCATTAGTGACCTAATTGCTAAGTCCAAAGGCTTCCTTCTCTCCCCCATTCCTCATAGTTCTGGATCTCTTTGAGACACATCTGTTAACAATTGACCACTACTCCCTATTTTCACTCTTACTTATTCTCTCTCACCTTTTCGGTTTCCTTTGTTGGTTCTTTGTCCTCTTTCTGACCTAATATTCTGTCTTTGTTCTTGGCCATCTGCTGTCTTTTACATACATTCCTTTGGCAATTTTGTTGATTCTCTATATTCACAGAGGAAGTATTCTCATCCATGCACAAGACTCACCAAAGTGTTTATCTCTAGCCTCAGACCTTTTTCTTGTTATCCAGACTAGCCTCACCAACTATCTTCAGGACTTCTATACCTTGATGTCCTATATCACTTAACAAAATGTTTCTAAAATTGAATTGCTTATCTTTTTTTTTCCTGCTCTTGTTTTTTGATTTCTTATCTCTTTTATACATAGGGTCATTTATTTGTTAAAATCTTGTCTTTTTAAGTCATTTGTTCATGAACATAACATTTAAGACACTACAATTTGGTGCTAATCTATTTTAACAGCTTCAATTTATATTATTCTTTTATATATTCTGTGCTCTAAGTTGATTAATTCCTCTTACCTCTACTTATTCACTTTGTATCTTTACTAAAATAACATTACTTTTTTTGTCTGTTTAATTCCTATCCTTTAAAACCTAATTCAAGCATTACCTTTTCCATGATTCCTTTTTCCTGATTTCTTCTTTGCCCCCCAGTGTGTCCTCTTCCCATTTTCTGTGTATGTATACACCTTTTTTTGGACTATGCTTAGAGTCTGCAGTTATAGTTACTATACTTTAAGGAGCCAAATGGTTGTTATTTCTCCTTGACCATGACACTGGGAAGTTGATGCCATGACATGCATGAGAATTGGATTTAAATGGGGGGGGGCTCAGTGTGTAAAGTCACCAGCCCCTCTCTCTTCTTAAGCCATCTGGGACTAGTGGCAAGATATATAACAGGACTACTGGAGAAGACCTTAGAAGCAGTGGGAGGCCTTGACCTTTGAAGTTATAAGGTTTTCCCTAAGTCTCGGTTTGTTTGATGCAATGCCTATTCGGTGATTAAAATGAGGTAAAAATGAGGCAGAGAATGACTTTTTTTCCTAATCAGAAAAAAAAATTAATCTGATACAGGATTACCCTCAGAGTTTCTAGCCAAAAGAGGAATCATTTCTATTTACACTTACTCTTAGCCATCAGAGTCATGACCAAGTGAGACTTGGACTGGGACCTATTGTTGGCCAGTATGTGAGAGCCAGAGTGATTTGGATTTAAGGCAGACAAGTGGAATGTTGTGGGGAAAACAGTGTAGGTTGGCAGAAATGCCTTGCTTTGAGAAAAGGCTTCTCCCTAAGAAATTAGGAGAAAGAATGTATTTTTTATCTTTGATCTATGAGATAAACTAGGGAGAAGACAGTAAAAGATGGTAAGGAGAAACTTCTTGTAAGCACTGTCTTAATTATGTTATTAAAATCATGATAAAGAATTAATTGGAAGAATTTGCAGTTTACAGTGTATTTGGGAATGATTGTTAGCTTTACTATGATAGTTGAAAAAAAGGATAAAGGAAAAGGAATAAAAATAACTCAATTCCTGAGAAACCAAATTTAACTATTACCTTGAGAAATTCAAAGAGAATTCTTGAAACTTTAATCCGTATCTGGAGTAAACTAAATGGAGATATTGTGGTGTGCAAGTGATGAAAAATCATTTGCTATTCTAGTTGTGATCTTTTTTCATAGCCAAAATTTTGCAAATAATGTCTTTTAATCATTTCATTTTAATAAATTTTACATTCAACAGTTTCGCCATTTACCTATGAAAATTAAGGGATTTAATACAAAGAAATATGAACAATTACTATTGGAAAAGGGATTTTTCCAGTTAATTTAATAAATGATCTTTATTGCCCTGGAGTGGGGGGCTTGAACCAACTAATTATTGATAGGATGCAATTGAATTAATTACTAAGAAAAGATGAAAGCATACCTTGGGATCATTGCTAATGCTTGAAATAATAAGATCAAATATGGGAATGATTCAAATAGTAGGTGAAGGATGGTCTAAGAATGAGTGTTTGACCTCAGTAATTATTAATTTTTGCCACATGATGGGGGTTGGGGGGATGGTATTCAGGCTCATCCTTTTAAACTTGCCACATTAGACTCTTCCTCATCTTGACCTTTTGTAGCATTTTGTTTTATGTTGCTATAATGTCCTAACTGTATTATTTTATATTTCATTTATCTGTCGTATCCCCCATTAGATTCTAAACTCTGAAGTCAGGGATTGTGTCTTATCTAAACTTTGTATCTTCCCCCAACTCTGAGCAGAGCAGCTTTGTACCCAGTAGGTCCTTAATATCTGTTGAATTGCAGTGAATGAACTAGAGTTAAAGTGTTGAAAATTGGAAAAACCAAGATCAGTGAAGAGCTTTTCCTTATTTATCTGTAGATTAATGAATATGTTGATGCCCGGGATATGAACATGGGAGCATGGTTTGAAGCCATATTGGTAAATGTTACAAGGAAAGAAAGAGCAGCAGCCAGTGAATCCAGTAATAGTGGAGATGGCCAAGTAGCTGAAGAGGATATTATCTATCATGTGAAGTATGAAGAGTAAGTTTGGAGTTGGTTTGTGATTTCTGATTGGTCCCTAATAGATAATTTGTGGGTTTCTCATTTAGTTTATCCCCGGGTAAGAGTTCAATACTTAAAACACTTTTGGGGGTCACATGAAAGAAAAATGGTTAATGGTTGTTGCATAAGCATGAAAATTAATTGTGGAATAGTATAAAGAGTGCTGGTCTTAAGAGTCAGGAGGACTGTGTTTGAAATGCCTCAGAGACTTATTTATCACCATGGACAAAAATTGGTCAACCTATAAAATGAGGTAATAACACTCAACTCATAAGGGTCAAGAACAAATGAGATAATGTGTATAGAGAACTGCACCCCTTAAATTTAAATTATAAATTATAATATATAAAATATAAATTGTAAATTAGTTGTTGTTGACTAATCTTGGCATAATTTGGAATAATTCATTTCAAGGGAGGGGAATTTAGTTTTTCATATATAGTATACGTATATGTGTTAGTTGATTACTGTGCTTTTTATTTTAAAGCTATCCAGAAAATGGTGTTGTGAAATTGAGTTCAAAAGATGTAAGAGCTCGGGCCCGGACAATATTGAAATGGCATCAACTGGAAGTTGGACAAATTGTGATGGTGAATTATAATCCCGATGAGCCCAAAGAGAGGGGCTTCTGGTATGATGCTGAGATCCTTCGAAAACGGGAAACTAGGACTATTAAAGAGATCTATGCAAATTTACTGCTTGGGTAAGTTGTGTTTGATTGCTGAATGTAGTAGTAGCATACCTCATAATGTCATAGTAACTTGCTGTAATTGAAATGTTGACCATAGTGATTTCTTGAAAAATTAGAGACATTAGAGGAGCCTAATTTAGTTTAGAATCATTGAGTATCAATGTTAAACTCAGTTTAGAAATGGGGGCTGCAAGGCCTCATATTGACTTGTAAAAGTACTGTTTTCTATATTTTAATGCATTTTTATCTATTTTGTTAAATATGTCCCAATTGCATTTTAATTTGGTTTGGGTTGCATCTTGGAAGTGTCATAGACTGTGTTTTTGACACTTCTGATCTAATCCAGATCTTTCATTTTAATAAAATTTGTGAGCCAGAAAGAGGAAGTAACTTTAACCCACATTCATTCCTTCAGTGAGGTTGTTACAAATTATGTGGGGTGGAATAGAGAACTGACCTTGGAATGAGAAAGACCTGAGTTCAAGGATGGCCTTTGATGCAAATTGACTCTGACCGTAGGGTGAAAGTCATTTAACCTCTCAGGATCCAGACAATTGGTTAACTCTGAACTTCTAAGTTATAGACAGTCTATTTCTGTGGATAGGATTACTCTCTTAGAAGTTTTCCACACTGATGAAATCACAGATTTGAGTCAAGGAAATAAGTTAACATTGACTGACATTTTCAAAAGACATGAACTGCAGTTTGGGAACTATGAGACCCATAACAGAGTCAAGACCTGTGCACTAGTCCTGAATTTGCTATGAGTTAGTTGTTTGGATAGATATTTCTTTTCTCCACTCTGTCTACTTATCTGTAAAACTTTGGACTAATTGATCAAAGAAGTTTCTCTTAATTTTAAGATTTTATGTGCATGGTAAGAGATATGTGGATTAGATTAAAGGAAGTGAATTGATTTAAACATTCTGTACTATGTGAAAAATTGGTTAAAATGTATAATTATTATCTCTGAATTAATTTCTAGGGAGTTCTTAGCAATCTAGTTTTTTGCAAGGCAAATGGGGTTAAGTGGCTTGCCAAGGCCACACAGCTAGGTAATTATTAAGTGTCTGAGACCGGATTTGAACCCAGGTACTCCTGACTCCAAGTCCGGTGCTTTATCCACTGTGACGCCACCTAGCCGCCCCAGTTCTTAGCAATCTTAGCAAAAAGATAATGATGACTCTGGAAAAGTTGTTTAGTCCCTTGTAAAATAATCTGCTTTGGTGAAAAGAACCTGACATTTGGAGATAGGACCTGAGTTCAAGCCCAACTCCTATCTGACAATCTTCTCGCATCTGATGACATTAGATTTCTGAGTTCCTGGCCAGTTCTACCCCATATGCTTCTGTGTAATGGAGATGTAGTACCAGTGCCAAGTTAAGTAATGCTTGGAGATGGGTGCTAATATGACCTCATACACTTCTAGGTAAACTCATAAATCCTTTTAACAGTTGTATTGAGAAGTATTTGGTTACTGTCTTCCTTTGCCCATCCACAATTGACTCATGGTGCTAGAAAATTCCTCCCTGTTAATGCCTTATTCATGTCTAGACATAAAGTTTTGAAAGGAGCAGTTTGTTACCATATCTTTTAGGTGGAGTGTGCATCCTATACTTGTTAGCCACAGAGATTAGTCACCTGACGTCAAGCTTCCTTCCCACCCTTCTCCTGCCTCTTGACACACACACATATATATATACATATATATATATGTGTATATATACATATATATACACATATACATATATATATATACATATATATGTGTGTGTGTGTGTGTATATATATATATATATGTTTTAAGAGAACAGAAGAAAACATAGCTACCTTTTGTACTTCTTTGTTCTTCAGCATTCTTCCTGCCCATCGGTGTCTATCCTTTTAAGGTCTATTCCAGGTGCCTTTATCCTTTCCTTGTTGAGTTCCATTTTCTCCCTTAGACTTAATATTGAAAGAACCTTTTAACACATATTCTGATGAACTTATCAGTTGTTATCTCTTAACATGGTGCTTTACCCATAGTAGAGGAAAAGAAGAGAATAAACACTTATAATATGCTGGATGCTTAACATATATCCCATTTGATCCTCACAACTATCCTGTGAGGGAAGTAGTGTTACTATCTAGATGAGGACAGTAAAATGGACATATAGCAAGTCATTGTCTGAGGTCAGATTTGAACTCAGCCCCTGATCCCAGACTTGGAGCTTTATCCACTGTGCCACCTATCCACCTGTTAAGTAGGTGCTTAATAAATGTTGGATTGGATTATATTGTTTGGCCATTGTGGGATTACTAATATCTTTTAGAATTCTGCCTCCTATGAGTATAGGAAAAATGATAATAGAAAGGGTCTAGTGACCCAGGGAGTCTCAGGGTAACTGTTAAATCTGAAGCTTTGGCCCAGAGAGAGTAAGATAAGGCATAGGAAAAGAGGTATACATCTTCAGACTATCTTCTATTAGGTTCATCCCTCTATAAATTCCCCTTTCTCATACACCCCCCCCCCCCATTTTGGGGGATATTGACAGTTTTTCAGTAGCTATTGTAGTGAATATGAACTTTCTTGAATTAATTAACTGAATTAAGACTATTGAAAGAATAAGTGAGTGATTGTCATAGTAAAAGCTGAATTTTATATTTTGAATTTCTTTTAGGGATGCTGGGGATTCCCTGAATGATTGTAGAATAACTTTTGTGGATGAAGTTTACAAGATTGAGGAGCCTGGTAGTGTGAGCCCTGTTCGTTTCGAAAACCCTTTAAAAAGTGAGTCCTGATAATCCCTTTCAGTGTTTTCCTGTGAAGTGTTTTAGTGTTGTTCTCCCACTCTAACATTGGTAAACTGATGTGCTTTGCTTGTGTTTGTGTCTGCCTCTGCTTCATGACCCTCTGTGTTTAGGACAGAGTGGCCCCATTTGTAAACACTGTAAAGATAACCCCAACAAGACCTGTAGAATGTGTGCCTGCTATGTGTGTGGAGGAAAGCAAGACCCCGACAAGCAACTGATGTGTGATGAGTGTGATATGGCCTTCCACATCTACTGCCTCAGCCCCCCTCTGAGCAGGATCCCTGATGATGAAGACTGGTGAGTTTCCATGCTGCCCTCACTGCCCTGGCTGCAGTTGCTGGGGGGAGGGTTGGGAGAGACTGACAAATCCCCTTCTCTATGGTTCTTGGTTTGGGGAATTAAAGAACACCTTAGAGGGCTGTTTCTTCAAAGTGCTAGATTTGATGGGTTGAGGTTGGGTTGGGAAAGTTGAAAAAAGGAACGTGAAATAGCTGGCATCTGTCTGTGGAGCTCAGATATGCCAGGCCAGATCTTAGAAGAGCAAGGCAGAGGAGGCACTGAGATACCTGCCCTCCCCTATGGTGCCCAGTCTCTTGAAGTGATTAAGAAGGGTTGAGGCACTTTGGGGAAATTCAGGGAACCAGACAGAGTCACATGGTGAGACTTGAGGTTTTGTAGGGAGAGGCAAATGGATTATAGATGGAGAATTTTTTTTGAAAGATACTAAAGCAATAGAACCAAGTGGGTTGAGGGCTCCCTTATGTGAGGTGGGGATTCTATGGTAGAGAGCCAGGGATGGGGTTTCTGAAGCCTCTGTTAGCTTTGTTAAAAATAATTTGCATTTTATTGTTTGAAAATTAACAAAACTTTTAATGTCGGTCATTGCACCTTTGTATAGGTGAGGAAACAGGCCCAGCATGGAGAAGTGGGTTACTCAAGATCACACAGTAGGAAAGAGCAGCCTTGGCAATGGTCTTCAGGCCAGTCTTTGTTATAGCAGAGCTGCTTCTTCCAGATGTTGGTAGAATAGGATGTATCAGACTACTTGACATTAGGTATGCAGAGCTGAAGATGAATTAGCCCCTGCTCATGAGGAACTGCACTGCAGGGGAGATTGCATGTACATGTCTAAGTATAAGATGGCTCTACTGTTAAGCTTTGGGGGATGCCTGGGGTTCTCAGAAATATAGATGAGGGGAGAGCATTGCAGGCTTAATGGACAGCAAGGGCAAAGACTGGGAGAGAGGAAAGGGAATAGTGTGATAGAAGCCATTTTGACTGATCCAAGTTGGGGAGAAATGCCTAAGAAGCCTGAAAAGAGACAGGTTAAGAGAAAATCGTGAAGAGCTTTCCATTCCAAGTGAAGGAGTTTTTATTTTGCCCTAGAGCCATTGCAGTGGTATTGAGTAGAGGAGTGACATGATTAGATTCCTACTTTGAGAAATTATATTGGTATGCTTGGAGGATAGATTAGAAAAAAGGGAGGATTAATGGCAGGGTGACTATTTAGGTGAGTATTAACAGTAGTTCAGAAGAGACATGATCAGAGTCTAACCTAGGGTAATGGCTGTGGTGGAGTAGAGAAGAAATGTGGGCATAGAAATGATAAGATTTTATAAAAAATATCCTTTGAAGTGCAAGTAAGGGAGACTGAAGGTTTGCAGTTTTGTTTTTTCAGGATAAATGTTCTATGACACTTTAAGTAAGAAATATGTCCTAATCTTTTACACATTTTCTCTACTATGTCCAGTGGATAAGTTTACAACTTTATAATTGTAGGTATTGCCCTGAATGTCGGAATGATGCCAGTGAAGTGGTCTTGGCAGGGGAGAAGTTAAAAGAGAGTAAAAAGAAGGCAAAGATGGCATCTGCTACTTCATCATCTCAGAGAGATTGGGGCAAGGTGTGGGAAACAACTTTTTATTTCATCTTGATATTTTAATGATTCATTAAGGTTTTCTTACTGACCTTTTCCCCCCAAAAATTATTCTTCTTAATATAGGGTATGGCATGCGTTGGTCGAACAAGAGAATGCACTATTGTGCCTTCTAATCATTATGGACCAATCCCTGGGATTCCTGTTGGTACCATGTGGAAGTTCAGAGTGCAGGTATAACATGGCAGGCCTTGTGAGTTTGTGGTGATATTTCAGTGCTTTGATGTTTCTTGAACCTTGGGTTAGCTAAGGTAGTAAGATAAAGGATTTTGAATGGCTTTGGTTTGTGGTCTAGTCTTATGTCAAAAGAAATTCTTTTGGGAAGGAGACACTTAAGGTCTTAGAATGACATTTATGCCAACCAGTGCACCACCCCCCACAGCAGAAATAAAGATACCTTATCCCAGCCCCTCCAAAATTATTTCAAGGGCTAAGATTGTGTTTAAACTGGTTTTTTTTTTTTTGAAGGAATTATATTTAAATGTTAGATGTTAGAGCTGGAATTCATCTGAGAGATCCTCTGGGTTAACTGCTATTTTTAGATGAGGAAACTGATAAAGGTCAAGTGACTTGCTCAAGGTCACATAGTAACAGAAAGGAGTTGAACTCAATTATTCTAGACCCCTAGGCCAGTGTGCTTTTTACTCTGCCATGATTTTTACTATTAGTCCACAAGTATGACCACCAGTTCTAAATGTTACCATGTTAGGTTTGAGTGTTCCCTCTGTTCCATTTCTGAAAGTCTTTAAGTGGGGGGTAGATGACCACTATTGGGGATATTACAGAGAGCATTCATTATTTTAAATATTGGTTTAATTAGTTGACTTGATCTCTTCTATCTTGCAAGTTAAATTTTTATGAGTACAAAAGATTTATGGTAATTTATTTTAAATTTAAAGTTGTCCAACTAAAATGAATATATATATATATATATGTATATGTTAAAAATATATGTTAAATATGTATATATATATATATATATATATATGTTAAAATCTAGAAGTTAACTTTGGGGGTTTGGGGTTTTTGAAAATATGATTTGCTGTGCCTTCCTTTTCTAGGTGAGTGAGTCTGGTGTCCATAGGCCCCATGTGGCAGGTATACATGGCAGAAGCAATGATGGTGCATACTCTCTGGTCCTGGCAGGGGGCTATGAAGATGACGTAGTAAGTGATATTTCTTAATTGTGAGTGTCTGTAATAGGAACTCCCAGGTGGAGTCTTATCTTGTTCCCTGCTCAGCTAGATAGGTTTAACGAAGCCTTGCTCTGTGTGTTTCTCCACTTCAGGACCATGGCAACTCTTTCACTTATACAGGCAGTGGGGGCAGAGATCTTTCTGGCAATAAACGGACCGCAGAACAGTCCTGTGATCAAAAACTCACCAACATGAACAGGTTCATGATTTTATGATTTCTTTTCTGGTTACTGTCAAGTTCTTAAGTGAACTTAGTCTAGAGGGAAATATTTACTCAGTTAATAGTATTAAGCAAGAATGCTTTGCTGTTAAACTTGGAAGAAAAGCAAAACTAATTTGTTTTCCTAGTTAAAAAATTATATTTAAAAACAATTAATGTTTTAAAAAAATTCTAGGTTCCATATTCTTTCTCTCCCCTTCTAGTTGATAAGAAGGCAAACAATTTGGTACAGTCATGAAAAATATATTTCTACATTAGTTGTATTATGAAAGAAAACACAGATCCCTTGTCTCCCTCCTAAATCATCTAGGAAAAATAGAGAAAATTTGTCAAAAGTATGCTTCGATCTGTAGTTCTTTCTGGACGGGCATTGTATTTTTCATCTTTGTATTGCTGAGAATAGCTAAATTATTTACAGTTGGTCATCATATGATATTGCTATTCCTGGGTACATTGTTCTGGTTCTGCTCATTTTACTTTATATCTCTTCATATAAGTCATCCTAGGTTTTTCTGAAACCATCCTGCTCATTATTTCTTATAGAACAATAATATTCCATCATAATCATATCATACCTTATTCAGACATTATCCAATTGATTGACATCTCTTCACATTCTAATTCTTTACCACCACAAAAAGAGCTGCTATAACTATTTTTGTATATACAAATCCTTTTCCTTTTTTTCTTTTTTTTTAAACTCTTTAGGATATAGACTTAATAGTAGTGGTATTGCTGGGTCAGACTGCTATTTCCTAATGTTTCTATCCTATGATTTCTTAGAGCTCTAGCTTTGAACTGCAGTGCTCCTATCAATGATCGAGGTGGAGCTGAAGCCAAGGACTGGCGAGCTGGGAAACCAGTTAGGGTGGTGAGAAATGTTAAAGGAGGGAAACACAGTAAATATGCCCCAGCTGAAGGGAATCGATATGATGGAATATACAAGGTAACTTCTGGTTTGAGTTTTTCCTCTTTTTAGTGTTAAAAGCAATTTTTTTTTTTTCTGTGTTGACTGGATGAGTTTTGTTTGGGGGACGTTGGGTGTCATTTATACTTACTTTGCAACCTTTTACAGGTGGTGAAGTATTGGCCTGAAAAAGGGAAATCAGGTTTCCTTGTGTGGCGGTACCTCCTCAGGAGGGATGATGATGAACCTGGCCCATGGACAAGGGAAGGAAAAGACAGAATGAAGAAACTTGGCTTAACAATGCAGGTAAAGTCAGGACAAGGCCTGTTTTGGATTATATTGTATTGGCAGATTTCTCTGTGGAGGATGGGCTAGTAATTGCTAATTATATCCTCAAAGCCAATTATCCTTG
This sequence comes from Macrotis lagotis, assembly GCF_037893015.1. Classification (NCBI taxonomy): domain Eukaryota; kingdom Metazoa; phylum Chordata; class Mammalia; order Peramelemorphia; family Peramelidae; genus Macrotis; species Macrotis lagotis. Next base: position 632,860,604 of record NC_133666.1, on the reverse strand, counting down.
ACTAGGGAACACTGTCTACCTAGTTTTTCCAGGTCAAGTCTTTAAATACAAATTAATTTTATGTGCCTTTTATATATAGGAAAAATTTGCTATGTCTTATGGGGGATTATATTCAAGTTGGTAAACATTTATTTTGTTCTTTAAAATTTTAACTGGCTTTTTTCTTTCCATATCACTTATTTTCAAATTTAGCCTTCCTCCCCTCCTCAGAGAGCTATTGCTTATTGTAACAGACTAAAAATTAAAAGATGGAGAAAAACATTTGAGCAAAACTAACCAACAAACCAACTAAATCTGGTACCATGGACAATGTTCCATATCCCTGATTCTCTACAAAGATGAGAGGGAATTATAGATTTCTCTTCTTTGAGCATTACCATTACAGTGTCTAGTTTGATGTTGTTGATGTTTTTTCCCATTATATTGTTGAATTGTTGTATATTATTTTCTTGGTTTTGTTTGGTAAGCATGTATTATGTATCTGTACCCTTCTAGGTGTCAGAGGTAAAGGTAAAGTCTTTCCACAAAAAGATTTCAATCTAATGGAAGAGGTATATGTAACCACAGGAAGACACTGGGCTGAAGTGATAAATACAAAGGAGGGATCTAGATAAAGTGTTCTAAGAAATTTGAGTAAAGGTAGAAGATTTTCAAGTTGATTAGGGAAAGTTTCCAGAAGAAAGTAGTCTTTGGATTGGGCCTTGAAGAACAAGTAAGATTATGGTATACAGAAGTAATGGAGAGAGCATGGGCCAAAGTACAGACAGGAATGCATGAAGGAGGGTCTTTGTGTTGGATTGTATAGGACCTTGAAGGGCAGGTTTTATGGCTTTAGTTGCTGAGTAATAGAGAGCTTTAGAAAGCTTTTGAACTATGTGGGATGATGCTGTGTATGATGTCTTCCATTTTGTGAGCAAAACTGAATTGTTCAGATTTACTGAGCATGGTGTATGTAGTATGTAACTCTACTTGTTACTTTTATAATAATTGCTGTCCGAAGGAGAAGTGGAATCGTCTCCTAATTTTTTATAGGAAGGTCTAGGGTTCAAGTCCTGCCTTTGGTATGGTTCACACAATTGGAGTTAGGGAAACAATGTTTAATAATTCCTGCTCTTAGTGTAGTGCTTTAAACGATTTATAAAAGCCTTTACCCATGGGTCCGTTAATTAATTCATACAGCTATAACTATTGTTTTGTAGCAGAAGAGACAGGCTTAGCTATAAGTTATGTGACTTTCACATAGTCACACAATAAGCATTCAGGCTATGATTTGAGCCCAGGTTGCCAATTGCAAATCCATTATCCTTTCTTTAGTATTGTCTCCTGTGGTAAATTACCTGATTGTATATGGCTTCTATCTTAATTCATATTGAATACAATTAAATGGACCCTACTCACTGTTTATAGGTTAGGATAGAGAGGATTAGGAGGCAGAGAGTGAGTCTACATTCCAAACCCTGTGTGGTGGCTCATTACCTATGGGGACTATGCAGATCACTTAATAACTTCTCTAAATTTTTCTGTCTTAAGCTGTAAATTTCCATATGTTATGAGGCTCAAACCATTGAAAACCTTAAAATGTCATATAAATTTGAGCTCTTATTTTAAACCATTAGAAGTTTTTTTCTTTTGGGACTGTTGTTGACTCTTGGAATTGTCCTGTCCTTTTTTTTGTGTTAGATAATTATATATTCCCCCCTCTCTGATTACAGGAGCATAAAACATTAACCAACTTTGAGCACCATTGGTAGTTCTATTTTTAATGCCCTTTTCAATGGAAAATTTGAAATGGGAAAAAATGTGGAGCCAGAAGAACAACATCCCCTCTTTTGGGGGGGGGTTGTATTGTTTTTGAGTTTAATTGCTGGGGTCAGATATTGGCCTTTTATTTCCCTGTCTTTCTTCTGTAGGTCCTAAGTTTTCTGAGATTCTAAATCTTACCTGACTTTACTTAATAATACAACTAACATGTATAGATTGTGTTTTAAAGTTTGCTAATATGTTATCTCATTTAATTTTTCACAACTTCCCTGGGAGGTATGTGCTCTTTGACAGATGAAGTGTTGGGGTGGGAGTTGAAATAACTTGTATAGGGTCACATAGCTAGGTGATTAAGGAAGCAGGGTTTGAATGTAGGTCTTCCTGACTCCAAGTCCAGCACACTGGATGGCTGTTCCATCACCCTCATACCTCTGATGTTAATCAAAGAGCTCCCTCTGTGGTGGCAAGTCAGTTTGGAGTGCATTAATTGGTGTAGGACTAATTTTTATCAGGAGTATGAATTGATCCTATATTCTTGGGATCATAAAGATTGTCTTTTTAGAATAATTTTGGCATAATAGGGAGTTTTAGGCTATGAAAAACTGAATATAAAATAAATCCAAGTCAGAAACGTTTACTTGAAGTGAAAATGTTTAAACCTTGATGGAAGATTTTTATTTTTAGGCAGCCAGATGGAACAATGGATAGAGTACTGACACTTAAGTCAGGAGGTCCTGAGTTCAAATATGGCCTCAGATACTTAATAATTATCTAGCTGTGTGACCTTTGGCAAGTCACTTAACACCATTGCCTTGCAAAAAAAAAACCCCTCTATTTTCTTCCTTATATTTTCACAAATCAAGAAGTTGAAAAAGTTGAGACTTTAAGAATTCACTTAAGCCCTCCAAGTTCATGCTGGAATCTTTTCACAACTTTTCTGGTAAAATGTATGTTCCATGTTATCAAAGGATGTAGTGCATGTTTTAGTAAAACACTTAAGTGATTCTTTTCAACAAATATTTCTTGGGGGCGGCTAGGTGGCCCAGTGGATAAAGCACTGGCCCTGGAGTCAGGAGTACCTGGGTTCAAATCCGGTCTCAGACACTTGATAATTACCTAGCCGTGAGGCCTTGGGCAAGCCACTTAACCCCATTTGCCTTGCAAAAACAAAAACAAAAATTTCTTGAATCCCTGCTGAATGCTCTCTGAATTAAGGACATTAGAAAGGGGTATTCAAACCTTCAGTTAATGAGTTAAATAAGACTAAAATGAATAATATTGACTGTAGATATCTTAGAAGTTAGAAGACTTGGAGAAATGAATGTATCTGAAAGTGGTTGGAGAACACGTTCCTGGAGGTCAAGAATGGAGTCAGAATCTTGAGGATGAGCAAGAGAGGTGATTTGTGGATAAATGACTAGCAAATGAAAAAGCCTGAAGACTGCAATGTATCTGGAATGGTTAGAGGAGAAACATGAAATGGTATTAACTTCAGGAGAGCATTTATGTTGGCAAATATTAAGATGAGTTTGGTCAGTAAATAACTTGAGATTGTAGAGATCTCAGAAACTAGGAGTGATAGAAAGTTTATATATTTGATGCACTTTGTGGATTTTTTCATTTGATTTTGTTTCTGTCTTTCAGTATCCTGAAGGATATTTAGAAGCAGTTGCTAACAAAGAGAAAGAAAAAGAGAATAATAAAAGTGATAATGAGGAAGTGACATCCCCAAGGAAAGGAAAAGGGAAGAGGAAAAGGAAGACAGCAGGTTGGTATTTGAGCAGCAGAGTTCCTCCTGCAGCTTTACTTCAAGTCAGAGTTCCCTTGGGCTGACCAGATGTTCTTTCTTTTAGGGGGTAGAGAGACCTTTCTGACCTCTCCCAATACAATGTCCAAGAAAACTAAAGTAGAACCATATAAGCTCACCTCCCAGCAGAAGACTCTCATCAAGAATGATGAATCCAATGAAAAACTGTGGAATGAAGTATTAGGTGCACTGAAGGATGGGCCGGTAGGTGTGGAAATTTTATTTCTAAGGTTGTTTGTTAAAGGACCTGAATCAACTGGATAGATATGCTTGGAGTTAATTTCTGATCATTGAGAGGCTGGCACATATGTAATATAGACTTTTACTAAGGTCCTATTTTGATAACCTCATTGAAATGTAGTATTAAATCTGGATTTTGAAACCCTGTGCCAGAGCATGTAAGCTGCCGAAGCCACTACAAAGGAAAAAAATCAGAGACAGTTTTTGTAGTCTGAGAACATAGAGAGCCAGATGCAGAGAGACCTTGACCCAAAAAGTTGATGGCCAAGGGGGGGATCTATTCTATTCTTCCTTCCTTCCTCCCTCCCTCCCTTCCTTCCTTCCTTCCTACCTATTATCTCTCTCTTTCTTGTTCTTTTGAGGCATATTACTCATAAAGACAATTTGTTGTGATTTTCATCAGAGAATTCGATGCCTATGAAACCACAAGTCTTTTTGGAGCATCGAATAAGTAATTTATTTTGATGTGTTCTTAAGGAAAATTTTGAAGTGATTATTAATGGATAGCACAAATTGAACATGAAAACCTTTGAGATGCAGGCAAAGTGACTAGTGTATACAAATATATTGTTTTAGAGTTCAGTGTATCAGATGGTCTCTTAGACTTATTTTGCTATTAGGAATTCCCAATCCTCCAAAAACATCAGACTACTATAATGACATTTTAGTGCTTTCCTACCTGTCACTGCTTCAGAGGTCCTTATCTTTTGAGAAAGCTAGGTGATTTTATCCATTTTAATGATTTTTTTAAAATCACCATCACTTCCCAGTGATTCTATCCTTTTCCACACATAGAACTATTCCTCATAACAATTAAGTATAGTAATAGGGCAGCTTGGTGGTTCAGTGCATAGAGCACTGACCCTGGAATCAGGAAGTCCGGAGTTCAAATTTGACCTCAGATGCTTCACTAGTTCTGTGACTTTGGGAAAGTCATTTAACCCTGATTACCTCACATCCAGGACTGTCTTCAGTCTTCCTGATTCATATCTGGCCGCTGGACCCAAATGGCTCTCTGGAGGAGAAAGTAAAGCTGGTGACTTAAAACGATCCTCCCCCCCCCCCCAATCCAATTCAAATGCATGCCATGGCATCATTTCCTTGATGTTGTGGTGTGGTCTTCTTCCAGAATGAAGGATAAATATAATCAATTATCATGTATAATAAAGTGAAACACACATAACACATAAAGTGTGGCTGATAGATAGTATGTGCCTTTCTCCACACCTGGAGATGTCTTTCTCCCAAAGAAGGTAATATGTTCCACTATCACCTAGTTGATTACTCCATTTCTCAAGTGGTCATTATGTAAATTATTTTCTTGGTTCTGCTTGCTTTGTTTTGTATCAGTTTATCCCAGTCTTTGTAAATTTCTCAGGATATTTCATTTGTCATTTGTTCTGGTTTAAGTAGTATTTTGTAATAAACATTTATATAGGGTGATGAGATTTCCACAGTGTTATTATAAGTACATGTTTTCTTATTTTACCCCAGAAAGTAGACACGATTATCTCCTATTTAGAGTAGAAAACGGTGCTTAATTGACTTGCATAGTCAGTCAAGTCCTGGCCCCTCTATCCATTTTTGTTAGTGGTTTCAAACACGGCTAGAAAAGGGGCAGTGATCCTAAACTGCATATGGACTTAGAAAACCAGATATTAACAATTATCTGTTTGATTTTTTTTTTAAAGTTTGTTAACTGTTTACCAGTTTCTGGGTTATTGGCAATGCTTGACTCTTGTGCACTCTTGCCCCACCTAATGGCTATTATCATATCACAGTTTGTTCAGTTGTTCCCTATTCATTGGGCATGCACTATTACTCTTTCCAGTGCTCACCTACCAGAAAAAAGTGGTGCCATAAATATTTTGTATACAAGGGACCTTTCCTTCTATCCTTGATCTCTTTAGGTTAGGATTATTTAAACCCTGTATGAGTCAGAGTGAAAGTAAAAAGCCATTTTTTTTTTTACCCAGAAACTCTTAAAGGTCTTTACCTCCCAGGTTTTTTTGGGAGGGAGGGGTAGAGTGGGGGAGGGAGGAGCAATACTAAAGAAGCCATTCTTTGTTTCATTTCTTTCTTTTTTGCCTAAATCACTGAATGGGCTTTATCTCTATCAAACTGAGCCCTCTTTTTTTTTTTTGTAGATTTTTTCAAGGCAAATGGGGTTAAGTGGCTAGTTCATGGCCACACAGCTAGGTAATTATTAAGTGTCTGAGACCGGATTGAACCCAGGTACTCCTGACTCTAAGGCTGGCCACCTAGCCGCTCTAAACTGAGCCCTCTTAAAAAGCTTAGTTTAAAAAGACCAAAGTCTCCTACTGTATCCATGGCTGGTGACTGCAGGGACCCTCCTTACTTAAATCCAACTCTCACATTCAGCTCTCACCTCCCTGATGGCTGTTGTCCTCTTCCAGAATGAATGACCAAAATAGCAACAGGAACAGCCCAGAAAGATAGATTGTTTCAAAAAGTAAGGTGGTGACTGGGATACTTTTATTTTTGCATAAGATACTGTCTTAGTAGAGGGGCCTTTATAGTAGGGTTCAGTGCTGATCTGCTCTTTGAATATTATATCCAGTTCAGAAGTTTCTACTTGAGTTTAAAAGCATATGTAAATCTCTGAGCTTGGATACTTTTGTGTTTTACTTATTCCTTTCTCTTTTTTCCTAACTGCCTAAGATTGTTTCACCAGGTCTTTATGAACTCACTACAAAGGAAGTATCAGGATAACTTTTCAATTGTGGAGCTAAGCTTCTGTGGGACCCAGAGTATGTGGGTGATAGCTAGTAACAAATTTTCTGGTCAAGTACTGTTGAGGCAGTTTGATTTCATGGTAAAAGTTGGTCTTCAAGTTGGGCTTGAGCTTGAGGCTGTGCTTTGTTACATACTAGCTTTATAATTCTGGGCAAATCCTTGTCTCTCTCCAAGCTTTTATTTCTCATTGTGCAAAATGAGAATCATAATTCTTAAACTACAACCTCATAGTGCTGTTAAGAAGAAAACACTTTGCAAACTTTAATGTCTTAAGAGAAAGGTGAATTGCTAGTTTGTCCTTGAATCACAAGCCTTTTCCCAGGGGGCTAAGGCACATTATTTTAACTTAGGATTCAGACTTGGAAAGGACCTTAGATGTGTTATCTATTCATCCTCTTGAGAACTGTGTTTTGTATATGTGGTCAAAATCTCTATGATGGTTTCTCACAATCTTTTTCTTAATTATAGAAATTCCTAAATAAAGTGGAAGAAACATTCTTGTGTATTTGCTGTCAAGAGGTAGTGTTTCGGCCAATTACCACTGTGTGTCAGCATAATGTTTGCAAGGTAAGTAATGTTGGTCAGTCCTGGGCTATTTGAGATGAATGTTGTTTCTTTGAAGGAAATAAGGCTGAATGACCTAGAAGGTCCTTGTGGATCTACTTCTTTTGTCAATATGTGTCCTCTTGTTTTGTTTTGAGCATTTGTAGTCTAGCCTTGTGTAGGCCAAGACACTAGATTTTTGTGTAGCTTTCTATAGTGTTGTGTATTACTATTTGTTGAGATAATTGGCATCATAGAAAATACTGCCATGATGGTGATGAGTATTCTAATCCTGATTCTTCTACTCACTTGGCATGTGACCTGGGGAAAGGGAGTGAAATCTGCAAGGGCCTTCCATGTAAAGTGGAATATCTAATAATGTCCAAATCTGAAATTCTATTATCCTCTTTTTTTTCTATTATTCTCTTTTAATTCTAGCTAAACTGCTATGTACTGTTAATATACACAATTTCTTGTTTTGTTTTTGGTTTTCTATATCTGGAAAACAGAATGTTTCTCCAACACTATTGACAGATATTGAAATTCTGTCAGAAACCCAGCTCAAATACCTCTTCATCTTTTAAAACTTATCTAATCTGTCCAGTGGTAAACTATCTTTTCTTGAACTTTTCGGAGCACTTTATTTGTACCTATTTTATATCCTTATAGTCTTCTAGCTTATAATTATGTGTTTGTGTTTATGTGTGTACATTTTCACTTTGAGAACAGTGACTGTCTTTCTCAATCCCCTAGTATCTCCCTTAGGGCCCAGCACAATTCTCTGCACACAGTGGAGGACTTTAGTGTTTCTTTAGTTGAGATTGGGTGGTCCTGATCCTGGGCAGCTTTTTGGAGGACTCCTTAAACAGCATGGAAATTTTACTCTGTCTCTCGAATTTTGAAAGCTTCAGCTCTTCCTTATATTTCTTACTTGAGTGCAAATCCATTTGTTACTTTGGCCATCTTTATCCTCTCTGGTCAGTCATCCAGAAGAAGAACATGAATTATATTTCCCCCTCTCCTGATTCTCTGTGTCTTCCACTCATCATCTTGTTGCCAAGAAATTTTGCAGTCTCTCCTGGGAAGAGGACACCAGACTTTGTTGTTAAAGTAGTCAAAAGGTGGCCATGGAATAAAGAGCTGACAGCCACTTATTTGTTCCTGTGAACTATATAATGGATTGCCATTATATGATTAAAGGAGGAGATACTGACCCAATTTTTAGAGACCAGATAGAAGACAGTCTTGTAGCTCTTTCAAGGATAAGCAGTTACATATTTTAAATTTTGATTAATTATATTCCTGACCACTGATTAGTGGGTTTCTAAAAAACTAAGCAACCAAATTTAAAAAAAAATTTAATGTTCAACTTGTTTATTTATAATAAGATAATCTATGGCTACTATTATACCTGCATATGTATTAATTACTTAATTGAATCTTGACCCTACTATTTGTCTTTGGGAAAGTTATGGCATGTAAAATCTCTTCTAGCTCTTGAATTCTCTATAAATGCTTAGACACTTTTTCTTGGAACAATGTTTTGCATATTTAGGTTCAAGTCAACATATTTCAGATTTAAAAAGAAACCCCAAAAGTTTCCCAAACTCAACCTGATTGACTATAAATACCATTTCAATTATAAAGGAATTTGACAGGAGCATTTTTGATGACCTTTCTACTCAGATAAAATAGACTGTTCCCAATTGTCTCCTCCATCTCTTTCAATCAAAACATCTATAATCCTATGATCTTGTGTAACAATTTATTATAAATATCTTTCACAATAGATCTTAGTTTGTAGAAATTCCCCTTAGGAATGCAGTCTTTTGGAAATGAAGTTAAAGCCAAATGTCTGGGTGATCCTAACAAAATTCAGTGGCAGCTTGGTGTTTTTCCATATTTATTAATAAAGAATTGGCATAGGTAGTAGAGGAAGCAAGAGACCTAGATAGTCATTTCAGTGATTTGGATGGAAGTTCTCTGCATAGGATGCAGCCAGCTCAACAAAGGAGTGAACAGAGCCTGAATGTTGTGATGGTGCAGCATGGGCTATCAGAGGGATGGGAATGGGAGTGGAGGGAGGGACATTTCACATTTGGTTTCCTGTTCACAACTTGTTTTAAAATCCTCTAAACTCTGATTGCAGGATTGTTTGGATCGATCCTTCCGAGCCGAGGTGTACAGTTGCCCAGCTTGTCGGTATGATCTGGGCAAATCTTACACTATGCAAGTGAATCAGCCCCTGCAAACCATCCTCAGCCAGCTCTTCCCAGGCTATGGCAATGGCCGGTGATTCTGTCAAGCACTTCTTACTTTGATGGTAAAACTTGGCAGTGGGTTTCCAGTAGGCTTAATTTAAACACATAGCTTCACCTTTGCCCTGAAAAGATTTGTCTTCCCTACCCTTTTTAAAAAAGTCTATAAACTTTGAGGGATTTATTTTATATGTGTTGTGGCTTTTAAAAAATGTGTTGGATACTGGATTCAGTTTTCTCTAAAACATGCAATTTATCAGCATAAGTTTCCCTACTTCGGGTAAAGGCTGCTAATGACCCTGATATTGAGTTCTCAAAAGTTTCCCTCTTCTATAGCATGTGGCTTGATTGCTAGAACAATCTTTGTAAAAATCTGTGGATTTGGCCTCAAAGGTAGAAGTATGCTCAACTCTTTGGCAATATTTTGATGTTCAAATTCTCTAAGATGGTTACTGGTGTTTTTGGACCTGTTGCTTAGGTGGTTTATGGGGAAGTTGTTTAAGGGGAAAAAAAATCTTGCTTAAAATGGGTTAAGCTCTTTTTTCAAGGCCATTCTCTACCAGTTTACTTTTATGTTTAAAATAAGTATAAAAAAAAGCTCACGACCTGCATTTAGCTAAGTGCTCGGGGCAGTTCAGAATGCTACCTCAGCTGGACGCTTCTTTTACGGAGGGAACTGGCTGTTCAGCCAGATGCCGTCTCTGATCCAGAATGCCATTGTGGAACATACTAGAGCCATTCTTAAGTGCCTTTGGTCCGTTTCTAAAAGACTGGGTTCTTTTTAGCACTGAAATGTTGAAATTGCCAGCCAGATTATATTTCTTCCTTTGAAAATGGAACACTGTAGCCAAACGTCATTAGCGTGGCATTGCAAACCTTGAAACTTTTCTTTGCTAGGGTGCATTTTGGTAAGATTTACTATATCATTATTTTAAATGTATTTCCATTTCAAAATGGAGAATTATTTTGAGAAAGTTTTTTTTAAAGACACTTTTCCAAATGAAATTTTTTTTCAGTTACTGTATATGAACCACGAAAGATAACTTAGTTTTAGTTTAGTTTTTTGTGAATGGATTTTCAGTTTTCCTGACAGTACCAATGTTTGCAGTTTAATACCTCAATGTAATAGGGATATTTTAACTCAACTGCAGACAAACTGGAATGATATATATATTTTTTTGTAAAACTTTTTCCTTATGGTAGAATATTAATGGATAAGATGAAAGCAATGAAACATTGTGTAGGCTTTTTCTAAAAAGTTCTGATGTTTTTTGTACATGTGCAGATTTAAGTTCTCAAAATAAATGTGTTTAAAGACAAACGTGTTTTGTTATTCTTTATGGAATGCTGTTTGGAAGAAATTGACAGTTTTGTAACACATTTTATCATAAATCCTGAGAGTGAATAGCTACTTATTGGAATTTGATATTTTCTAACAAAGTTTATCATAAATCCTGAGAGTGAATAGCTACATTATTGGAATTTGATACATTTAGGATCCTGTGAAGATTTCTGATCAGCCTGTGATGCTGATCTCGACTTTTTTGTGTCTGATTATAAATCCAATAATCATTCAATGTGAATTTATCTGACTCCCGTTTCCATTACATTTCTAAGGAAATCTCCCAAAACACTTGTATGTTAGGTAGTTAGGTATGCTATGATTCTAAGATGGCAATACCCTTAGTCTGCCCACCTCATTTTACAGATGAAAAAATTGAGATGATTTTTCTCAGTTATCCCTCTAATCTGAGCTAGTATTCCTCAACCAACTGACATTGCCTCCTTCTGTTTCACTTTTGATGCAATTGAAATTTAGAGAATTTGTTAGTTCAGTGTCATAATCAGGACTTGAACCCAAGGTCCTTTTTTGACTGCAGCTTGTTTTACTGTTCATTCTGTAGGGATATTAAACCTCCTTCAGTTCTCTGATAAATTGCAAATGTTCAGTCAACAAGTATTTAGCAAAGTCCACTTAAATATAACGCTTTAAGGTGAATTTTGAATTCACCTCTGTAAATTCGTAAGTTATGCTGGTATGTGGAATGAACCCTGGAGAAGGGAGTCAGAAAACCAAGCTTTGAGATCTTAAATACTCTCTTTTGCAGATTCTCACAAACAACCCAACTATTAAGATTGAGCTGTTGTTGAAACCTATTGAACAGATGAAGAAACTGAGACAATGCTATCATTTTAAAGGTTTCTATGAGAAATACTTTTAATTTATCAAAACGTTAAGCCAAAGACCAGCCCAGGGATTACAAGCCTTGGATGGATATATATTCAATGCTGATTTTTTTTCACTTGCTGTTAAAGGTATCAACTTTAAAGAAAAAAATAAAACATCCCTAAGAAGTGTTTTATTAATAGAGGAGGGGGAAAAAGATGTTTGGGCAGTGTGTTTTAAATGTTTTTCTATCATTTCTTCACACTAAAAAACACTGGAAATTCAAGTCTAATTTTTAAAATTGGAAATGCTATATGCCAGTTGGCCCAATTTGTGTATACTTCAGTTGGGAATATCTTCCAGAATGTAGTAGAAAGGAGGAAGGCTTTAGGAAATGTACTTTATAAACAGAAAATTGATAATACACTGCATGATTTTGAAAACAACTTTGTGAATCTGAAGGTCTGTGAAGCTGGACCAAATCTTTACCTTTCTTTTTGGCAGTGTTCAAAAGCAATGGATCTTGGGGCTGGGCTATTTCTGGAGCCCAGGACAGAATATGCACTCAATATGCACTCAAGCCTTTGATTGTACAGGAAGTACAGGATACCAGAAAACTAGAAGAATTATCTTCTCTCTGGGCCTCAGTTTATTTGTAAATGAGGGTGGATTTGTCTGTGGAATGTGGAAGCATCCTTGAGGTATTTGGGTTGTATGAATCTAATAAATGACAACATTTAAGTGCTTCCCTTGCTGGTTATCAAGAATATGAATAATGAAATAATCCCTACTGGAAAGTTCTAGTGGAACTTTTAATGTAAGAGACAACAAATACAGTTAAGTGCATGTAAGATAAATATGAAATATCAAAAAGTGATTAAATAAAATGTGGTTTGGAAAGGGGGTGCTAGCAGTTGACTGTCCCAGAGAGGCTTCATTTAGAATTGGTCTTTGAGCTGTTCTGAAGGGAGTTTAGGGAGGAGTATGTTAACTGGCAAAATGGATAAGATGGAGCATGGTGAATACAGAAAGCTGAATAAGGGTAGGAAGGGGAGTGATATACAATTGACCTGGGGACAAAAAATGTTTGAAACAAGATTAGATTGTGAAGGGCTTTTAAAATAGTTGATTGAGAGACTGTTGGGAGCTGAGAATTGGTAGAATGGGGGAGTGATTAGGTCAAATCTTTTTGGCCTGCTGAGAAACAATAGTAAGTCTTGAGTAGGTTGAGTAGGGGAGAATGCTTAAAGGAAAGCACTTTGGCCTCTGTGTGGGATAGATGGAGAGAATTGAGGCTGGGAGGCCAATTAAGGGGTTCCAGTTCTATAGGCAAGATATGATAAAGGCCTGAACTAAATGGCTGAGAATCAGTTTGAGGAATGCTGAAAGGTCAAAATGGCAGGATTGGCAACTGATTGGTTAAATAGGGAGAATGAGGGTATGAGGACTTAAGGATAGTGCTGAGATTATGAAACTGGAAGGCCGGCAGGAAGAAGGTTCCTTTCACTGAATTGTGTTGTATGGAAGAAAGGTTTGGAGAGGGGGAATTATTCGGTTTCAGTATGTTGAATTTGCTTTATCTGGTCTGAAACTGGTGATCCAGTTAGTGATCAATATTCTGGGAGAAACTCAGGATGAACATAGTTCAGACTGACTGGATAAGAACAAGTACATTCCTTCTAGGACAGATGAGAACATTAAAAATTAGGGAGGTTTGCAGGAGGGACAGGATTTCAGGGAAGCTTGGAGGGATTTGCATGAACTGATGCTGAGTGAGATGAGCAGAACCAGAAAAACACTGTATACCCTAACAGCAACATGGGGGTGATGTTCAACCTTGAAGGACTCGCTCATTCCATCAGTCCAACAATCGGGAATAATATTGGGCTCTCTGCAAGGGAGAGTGTCATCTGTATCCAGAAAAAGAGCCGTGGAGTTTGAACAAAGTTCAAGGACTACTCCCTTTAATTTAGGAAAAAACATCTTATTGTCTGATCTTGTTACATCTTAGACTTCTTGTCTCTTCTTTAAGGATATGATTTCTCTCATCACACTCCATTTGGATCAAGGTACAACATGGAAACAAAGTAAAGACTGACAGATTGCTTTCTGTGGGGTGGGGGTGGGGGAGGGAAGATGGGGGTGGAAATTATAAAACAAATAGTATCTAATAAAAATAAATTTAAAAAAGGGAGGTTTGATGTGGTGTTATGAAAAACCCAGCTCTAGAGAGAAGAGGGTGCTTAATACAGTGAAGATTATGTGAACAGGCAATTAGGAGATAGTTGGTGACTTTTGGAGAATGCAATTTTAGTGACTTTCGAAGGTAGGTGCTATGTTTTACAATTGGGGAAACTGAGACAGACTGCCTTGGTGACAGTGACTCTGCCTAATTTCTGAAGTTGGATTTGAACTCGGCTCTGTGGCCATCTAAGTGCCTCTAAGATTGAGGAATGAGAGAAGAGAAAGTGAAGGTCGGAAACAAATGTGGTTAATGTTTTCAAGGAATTTGGCATAAAGGGAAGTAAGTAGGGGTTGAAGAGATCTAGGACTCTATAGTGGGACCTAGGGAAGGTTCTATTTATTCCATTTTACTAATGGGAGAGAAGCTAGGGAACGTTTGGAGATGAGATTAGTGGGCTCTGCTTCCCGGAGAGGACTAGGGGAGGGGCTGGTCTCAGCCAGGATCTTCTTTTCAAAGATTGGGCCAAGTAGAAGATAGGCTCCAGGTGTGTGGAGATTTGAGTGGGAGAAAAGAACTCGCAGGGAAGGTTCTCGGTCTTCTCAGGAAAGAGACGAGCGTTTCAGTATGGGGAGCGGGTTGAGGGGAGATGCGGTTGGGAAACAGGAAATCAGTGACAGTTCAGAAGCAGCTTTTGGAGCAGTAGAATAGAGAAACTGAGGCAGGGTGGAAATTACATGGAGGGTCGGACTTGGGAGTCAGGCGGCTAAAGATACTGTGCTCATTCCTGCCACTTAATACTTGTACGACCTTGGAGAAAAGTCCTGACCTTTGGGCCTCAGTTTCCTCATGATGGCTGGGCCTTCAGGACCATGCCACGGGGGGGGGGGGGGGGGAGCGCTCGGTCACCCCATATTTTCCGGGTGCTCAGGAGGTCTCTCCTTCCCCATTCCCCTTCCTCAAGTACCAAGGCCTCTACCACGCAAACTGACTTGAGTCTCCCACACGCAGAAAAGGTCCATCTCCCCTCGCCCAGCCTGCTGTTGTGCTGGGCATCACGTACTCATTTCCCAGCCTGATTGCAAGGGCGGGGGCTCCACCGAGAGGGACTTGAAGGACAGCCGGCACATCCATTCTCCGAGCCTCCGGCTTGCCATGCAGCCAATAGTGGTTCAAGTTAATGCAGCCGGTAGGCGGGCCCTAAGGCACCGTTGTCAATCCGAGGCTGTTTAGCCATCGGGTTGGTCGAGAGTGTCTGAATGGTGTTCGTCGGGTCCAATGGGAGTGTGACCGGGCAGCGGGCACGTGGGAGGGTCGGGAGTCCTGCGAGCTAGTCCAATGAGGAGGTGCGGCCTCCCCGGAGGCCCGGCCAATCCGTGCCCGAAATCCCTGCTAGCCCACCTCTTCGCTGGCCAAGGGGCAGGGCCTCGCCTTGTTGATCGGCGGAGCGGAGGGGGAGGGGCGGAGCTGTCAGCCGTGGCCAATGGGCGAGCGGGTGTGGGTGCTGGGGCCAATGGCGGCCGGGGCGGTGCGGGCCCATCGCGGATAGAGCTGCTGCTGCGGCGGGGTCGAGTGCTGGCCGAGCGAGCGAGCGAAGGGGCCCGGCCCGAGCTGAGGAGCCAGAGGCGGCCGGCCCAGCCACCCCGCGGCGGACGGACGGAGCTGACGCGCCGGGCGGCGGCCATCAGGTGAGGCCGAGGGCGCCGCCGCTCCGGGCCCCCGGGAGGCCCAAGCCGGCCGAGTCGCTTTCCCTCCCGCCCCTCGCCCGATCCCTCCGGGCCGCGGCCGCCCCCTCACGCCCCCGGGGCGGCCACGCGAGGCGGCGGGCGTGCGGGGCCGCCCGGAGTGGCCCCCCCCCCCCCCGGGGCGAGCGCGATGGCGGGCCCGCGCCGTGCCGAGCCCGGGTCCTGGGAGCGGGCTCCGCCGCCCCGCTGCGTCCCGGGCCCGGCCTGGCTGCCTTCCCCTCCTCCATCGCGGCTTCTCCGCCGCCGCCCTCCCCCGCTCATTGTCTCCAGCGCCCCGCCTGGCCGCTCGGGTCCCCGCGCCCGGGCCGGGGCCGGGGCGTGGGGGTGGGGGCGGGGGCGGCGTCCGAGCCGGGGCCCGGGCCGGGCCGGCGAGGGGCGGTTGGATGCGTTAACTGCCCCGGCCGGCGGGGGGCCCTCTGCCGCCCCTCCCCCTCCCCCCCTCCGCGGAGCCCCGGCAGAGCGCTCCGCGGCAGCCCCCCGCCCTGGCGCCGGGCCGGGCCGGCCGCCTTCCCCGGCCGCTCGGCCGCTCCTCCCCGGGGAGGCGGGGAGCGCGCTGTGCCCGGGGCTCGGGAGCCGGCTGTCACCCGGCCTGCGCCGGCCCGGCCCGGCCCGAGCCGGCGGGGCGGGAGGAGGAGGAGGGGCTGGGACACAATGAGGGCCGCGGTGGCCGGGCGGGGGGAGGGCGTCGCGCGTGGCCGGTACATTCTCTTTCTTTTCCTTAAGCCCGAGGCGGGGGGGAGGGCGCGGAGAAGGGAATTGGGGCATCGGCGGCCGAATGGTGCCTCGGCTCGGGGCCGCTTTTTGTTTGGAGAGGGCTGAAACGCCGCGTTTGTTTGGAGTCGAGGGTAGCAGCCCCGCACAAAAGACTCCTCGGGTGACAATTGTGGGTGGTTCCTACACACCCTTGCAAATGAAATGTGAATGAATTAAAAGAAAAAAAAGCCCCACCGCATTTGGAGAAGTAGGGCCTAGCCCTAAAACTGCGCCCGAGAAAGGGGTGTCGCTTATGTCTGTGACCCAAGTGGGGTTACAGAAGTTAGGTCCGTCTAAGTGGGCTGGGAAGGGGCCGACTCTGAGGCACACCATCCAGTCCTGCGACTTTTCGAATGTGCACGGATTTGGGGATGGATACATTGTTATGATCTCGAGGACTACTTTGGGACTTGATCCTGGGATCAGTTCCATGGCTCCCAGGCTTGGGCCGCGCTGGGTGTTTAAAAATGGGAGTTGGGCTTGAAAATCACAGCATGTCTCCTAAGCCTTCGAACTTGAGATAAGAAAACCTCGAAGTTGAGTCAGCCCTCTGTGCTCGTGATAATTGATTTGTTTTTTGGGCAGTCTTGCAGAGTCCTATGAGATCACACAAGGCTCGTTTCTTGCTTTTTGGAACTGAGTTAGGTAAATACTAACAGCCCGCTTTTAAGACAAGTGTACACAAAATTGGGAAAAAATATTTTGAAACTCCATTAATTTGAATGAAATGGTAAAATAACTGCATCACATTTAAAATTTTTCATAAAATGGGTTATATTGAATAAAAGTGCTGCTTATATTAGTTAAAGAGGCAGAAAGGTATATTGGGGGGGGGAAGCTCTCAATCTGGCATCCAGAGACCCCGGATGTTGTTGCTCACTTAACACTTGACCCTGGGAAAGTCCTTCATTTCTTTGGGTTTGTTTCCATGCCCGTAAAACAAAATTTCTAAGGTCCCTGCAATCCCCATAACTGTGATTCTGATTGGTCAAGGATAGTAGTAACTAACGCATCTAGAGTTTAAGATTAGCAAATCTCTTTTATGACTGTTTTTACCTTATTTATTTCAACCCTCAGAATAACCCTGTGAGACAGTTACAGGTATTATTTCCATTTTTTAAATAAAGAGTTCTCTGGTTTCATGAAGAAAAACCATCATTTTGCCTTGCATCATTTCGTAGTGAGTCATTGAGATTGAAAAATTTATTAAATTGATGGTTCTTGTGATGATTGTCATTACATTTATCAGGTTCTCAGACTAGGTAGGGTTGAACAAGCCTCTTTAGCTTAGTGGGACCTGTCAGATCTTGTGCTCTTGATTACCCAGGGTCACCTCCATGCTACAAAGAAAGGAGAAATTTGGCAAAAGCTACATTTAAAAAAAAATTCTCTAAAAATTAGCTAGAGGAACATTCTTACTTCAAACAATTGAATATTTGCCAAGGTAGGTAAAGAAATCTTAAGAGTCTGAAAGGTTAAAAATAGAATAAAAGGACTGGCTGCAGAGAATTTCTTAGGGGAATTTTACAAGTTGTTCACCTTTTTTTGTGCCTCTTGGGCAGTCCAGGGAAACTAATCCCTTAGTAGGGTAATGGTTTTAATTGCAAAATATAAAATATATAGTATTGTGAAAGAAACTAGTTACATTGAAATAGTTAATAAAAGTTTTAACAACCTAAGTTTAAGAATTTTTATTAAATTAGCCTGTTATCCAATTGTAAATTTAGGGGATGCTGCTTTTTATAAAGGTTATAAGTATTCCATCTTTAGAACCTTAGGGATTAGGCAACCTAACTTCGTTTGAACTATAAGAAGCCAAGCCCATTTTTTTTCACAATGGAGTATGGTCCATTATAGTCTCATCCTTGAGCAAGCCCTGTTTTGAACTTGTACCACTAAATGCAGGGAGGTGTCCTAGTTGTGGTTGATTGCTGAAGTCGGGGCAATACTAGCTTAGCTTCCTTGGTCTAGTTGTAGTAGTACTGTTTAGGACTGTTCTGCTCAACATTTAGGTTGCTATTCTAGCTATTCCTCTCCAAGTCTTTATTTTACATTAGACATCAATGATTGCATGTTGACTTGACTGGTAGCTTTTATCTTTACTAACAGTCCCTATAAAATGGTACTTATGAATCATAAAGATAAAATGTTAGCATATATGTATCATTGTTGTCAGCTGATTTCTCATCTCTGCTCACTGTTTTAAAGGGATAGTTGAAATCAGGAGCACCATTTTAAAAATTGGTCAGAATTATTTAATTCAGCAATTCAGGGCTTTAAATTATCTAGGTGCAAACCAGAATTTGCACCTCACACTTCCTCCTTCCAGCTCTTGCCTTTTAGTAGAGCTGCTTCCCTAGCCAAATAGATCTTGACACAGCCTATTTTATATGGAATGGATTATGAATAATTAGAAAGATGGAAAAAAGAAATCTCTCTGTGAATTACTTGCTAGTTAATCAGCCTAGTTCTTTGTTCAGTCTTTGGATCTATTTGTGTCCAGTAGGAAAAGTAACAACTTGGGATCCTTAGTCTTCAATTCTCTTCATAAATTTGATGCTTTTGACTCTCCTACTCTTTGAAAACCTTTTATTTCCTTGACTTCTTTTAACACTTATCTTTCTGGTTCTTCTCCTCTTGACTGCACTGTCATATTCTTTTAATTTTTTTTCCCCTCCTTTCCCCACATCATTCACACACAATTCCTTGAGTAGTCTTTAGAGTTTTCTATTCTTTATACCTCTTTATGTTCTTCATTTAGAGGAGCCTGTGCCCCCTTGGCTTCCACTGCCATTTTCCTGATTGACTTCCAACTGTGTACTGTTGACCAGAATTGTCATTTACCTAGCCTTCATCACTTAGAACCAGATTAAAATGTAATTGGGGTATATTTGACAAAATAAATAAAATACAATGAAACATAGATAAAATTACATCTCAGTATTTGACCTGCACAGCATTTTATGTAGTTTAGTGGGCTTCCATTTCTTTTAAAAGTTTGACATTGTTGTATCCTATATTTCCACTTACCTAATTGGACAGTTCCTCTTGAATACCCCTCCTATCCCCCCTCCCCAGATCAGCATTCTCTTTTAATCAGTTGTCCATTCATACCCCTTTTACAATTTGTAATGATTGTCTGGGTTAAAAGTACTCTTTGGCTCTTTCCTTTCACTTGATCAGTAATTGTTAGCCTGGGATCCTGGACCTTGCTTGATCAAGGGGTCTGTGAACTTGAATGGGGAAATAAAAATTCCATCCTTGTTTCAAAATAACTGACTTCCTTTGTAATTCTATGTATTTTATGCATTTAAAAATCTTCTGAAAAGGGTTCTGTTGGCTTCACCAGACATCTCCTCCCCTGATAAAAAGTTTTAAATGTCCTAGATCTAATTTGTCATCAACTCCAGTTGTTTCTTCCTTGGAATATGATCATTATTCTTGTCAAATGTCTTGAGAATTAACAGAATTCCATCATTAGAAGAGGTCTAAGAGGTCCCCTAGTTTAATTCTTAATGGAAATTCTCTCCTTACCACATCTCTAACAAGTGACCTGCAGTCTTTTAACTTTTAACTATTGTTCCTCATAACAACTGTTATGTCTTTCCTACCCCCCCCCCCCAAAAAAAAAACCTCTTCTGGTTCTTCCTATGGAAATCTTATGTATTTCAAGTAGTTTCCAAATCTTGGTTAATTCCCTTTGAACAGATATTATTTTATTTGGACAGAGGACAGTAAGACATCCCTGTTCTGAAAATTTGGGATTACAAGATTAAAGGCCATCTAGTTCATCCCCTTCATTCTACAGATCAGGAAGAAACTAAGGCCTAGATGGGTTAAGTGATTTATGCAAATTCATATAACCCTGAAATTATTAACATGGCCAAAAATATTTTTATCATAAAGATAAAGATATCTTTTTATTTTTGGTGGCTGTCATGTCAATTTTACTTTTTTGCCTTTTCACCAGAATCCTCTGAACTTTTTATATAAGGATTGTGGTCTAGACATGCATCTCCATCTTGAACTGCAAATGAACAAATCTGAAATATTTTTAAGTGTACCTACTATATTTGTAAAGTACTCTGCTGAGTATTGGGGGAAGATCCAAAAATTATATAAAACACTCAAACATTTATAGCCTGTCAATCTAAGTATTAAGTACCACAAGTGCAAGTAGCTGTAATACAGAATAAAGTTTTAAGGTTACAAAATAGCACTGGATAAGGTCTTATGGAATGTTATTATCATCTATGGGGATCAGAGAAAGCTCCTTGAAGGAAGCTGTTGTGACATTTGGACTTAAAAGTATGGATTAGTTATATGTCAGACAAAGGAATTTGAATTTTATTATAGCCAATGTGGGGTCACAGGTTCATAGGTTTCAAAGTGAAAAGAACTTTAGAGGAAACAGACTTCTCTCTTCCCTTTCCTAGGTTCAGTGACTGGGAATTCATGGAAGATTTCTGAGCACAATGACTAGATTAGGTGATATGCATAAGAAATATTAATCCATTAGCCTTATGAAGGGACCACTTACATCTTACTTAAATGCTAGAGGTCTTCTGAGGTCATGCCCCAGTTCTGTCTGGAATTATTACCTCCCATTTATA
The DNA here is from genome assembly GCF_037893015.1 of Macrotis lagotis. Taxonomy (NCBI): domain Eukaryota; kingdom Metazoa; phylum Chordata; class Mammalia; order Peramelemorphia; family Peramelidae; genus Macrotis; species Macrotis lagotis. The sequence goes on along the minus strand of NC_133666.1, from coordinate 632,839,778 downwards.
ATTTGTGGATATGTCTTGTGTATTTGTAGTTTGTGTTGATTTGAACTCCTTGAGGGCATTTGCTCTTTTTGCTTTTCTTTGTATCTCCATTTAGCAAAGTAGCTGGTACACTGTAAAAGTACTTAATAAATGTTGATTGGAGAGGGCTAAGCCTTGGGGGCAGATTCATAAGAGTTAGTTGCAATAGTTTAGTTTAGGGTGGGGGTAATGATGGCCTAAAATAGAATGGTGGTTGTTGGGAACAGAGAGGAGAGAGTATCATGTAAGGGATATTATGGAAAGAGAATGAACCAAACCTGGTAACTTCACTTTCTTTTATCTTTTTAGGTTTTTTGCAAGGCAAATGGGGTTAAGTGGCTTGCCCAAGGCCACACAGCTAGGTAATTATTAAGTGTCTGAGAGGATTTGAACCCAGGTACTCCTGACTCTAAGGCCTAGTGCTCTATCCACTAGGCCACCTAGCTGTGCCCCCCCTTTTATCTTTTGAATGAAATCAGATAACTCATGCTATGAGAATGTTACAGACCCTGAATGAATGAAGTATGTATATATAAATAGTAGTAACTAGAAAAAAGAAAATAAAGTCAGGATTCTTAGCAGGTTTAGGGGAAAAATAAACTTAGTTTAGGAATATTAAGTTTGGGTGGGATGCCCAAGTGGACTTTCCCCACAAGCAGTTGAACCTATGTAGTAGATTTAACTTTAGTAGATTAAATATAAATATGGGAAATTAAGTTCATCCCTATTCAGTTTCATCTCAATGGATTTAGTTCATTGTTTAGTCTAGTTCCATCTTTTTGGATCCTTATTTTTGGCACCAGGAAATGAGACCAATTTTGTATAATTCAGAATAACTGAGAGAATCAAGTAAAATAATGTATTTAAAGAGACTTACAAATTTTTAAAATATAAATGTGTTTATGTTATTAGTGGTGGTAGTATTGACATGACCCAATATTTCCTCCATCCTTTCAACATCATATAGGATTACCAGTATCAAAATTAAAAGTATTTCATTAAGAAATGCTTGCTTTTTTTTGCCTTAAGTTTGAAAATTAATGCTTTATCCATATCATACATTTAAAAAAAAGTTTAATAAAACAGGACCAAGGACAGATCCTTGTACAGTTTTACCATAGACATCCAAGTTGACATTGTCATATTAACTCCTACTCTTTGGGTTTAATCTTTCATCTACTTATGCCTTTCTAGTCTAGGCCTTTCTTTCATATCCACAAGTTATACTACAAATGATGATGTCAAATATCACTGTCTTTTGGACCATCATGATGGTATAGAAAGAGAGGCTTATTTGGGTTCAAGTTCTCCTTTTGACACCTTTCTTTATGACATGAACATATCACTTAACTTTGCTGAGCCTGTTTCTTGTATAAAATAGGAATAATTATTAGTAGTACCTATCTGAGTTGTTGGGATTAAAATGTGATAACATAAGTAAAGTATTTTGCAAATCTTAAATTGATATATTATGTTGTTCATTTTTAATTTTTTTAACAGGCAAAAATCCATTTTCTTTCTCTAAATCTTCCCTCTAATTGAAAAAAAGAAAGAAAAGCAAACCCTCAGTTATAAACATTTATAGTTAAAGCAAAAAAAAAAGTTCATATTTGCCTTGTTTAAAAAGTCTCATTTTGGGATTTTGAGTCTTAGGCAGGTAGCATGTTTCTTCTGGAATTCATTTTTTACTGGATTTGTAGTTAATCATCATACTGATCAGAATTCCTTAGTTTTTCAAAGTTTTTTTTTTACTTTGTAGTATTGTTATATTTACAAAAATTATTCTTCCATTCTGCTTTATGTCAGTTCATACAGGTTTTCCATATTCCAGAACTTGTTCAGTCATTCTCAAATAACTTAGTTAACCAATTCTTTTCCATCACGAAAAGAGCTATCAATATTTTTGTAAATCCTTTTAGTTTTACTTTGACTTATCCTTCCCTTAAACTCTTCCCTCTCTCCTTCCTTGTCCCTTCTCTTTTCCTGTTGAGTGAAACCTCCTTTGTGTGTTTTCTTCCTTTCTTTGACCAATTTAGATGAGAAGATAGTTCAAGTTATGTGACTCCTCCTGTTTTTTTCTAGTTTGTATAGACTTCTATTTGCATATGTCACTTATGCAAAATAATTTTTCCTAACCTCCTCCTCCTTCCTTTCCCCTCCAATGTATTTCTCTTCTACTCCCTTTCCATTCTTTTAAAAAGATCATTGACATAAGACAAAAACTCTAACTAATGATAATATTCACAGGGAAAGCATCTAAGTCCTTTATCCTTGTTTTATTCCCACATGATTATTTGTTCATGTTTATCTTTTATGATTCTCTTGACTCTTGTGTTGGCACTTCAGAATTTCAATGTAGCTCTGCTTATTTTATCAGGAGCACTTGGAAGTTCTTTCTAAAAAAAATAGGATTATACATTGTTTTGCTGAGTAATTGATTCTTGTATATCTTTGCTTGAGTGCTATGTTAATTCAAGGTCTCAGTACCTTTATAGTGTGGGCTACTAAATCATGTATAATTTCAAATGTGACTTTTTTTGTCTTATTTTGACTTTTCTTTTTTTTTTTTTTTGGCTGTTGCAGTAGTCTCTTTGACTTAATTTCTGGATTGTGGCTGGAATATTTTTGGAAGTTTTCATTTTGAAGCTTCTGGAGGTAAATCAGTAGATTCTTTCTATTTCCACTTTGCCCTTTAATTCATGATTCTAAGGGTTCTGGCAAATTTCAAGATTTTTAAAATATGACTAGACTTTTTAAATTTTTGACCATGGCTTTCAGGTAGCCCAGTAAATCCTAACATTTTCTCTCATTCTTGTTGTCTCATGAAATCATTTGCTTCTATTTGGTTCATTTGAATTTTCATGAATTTTGTTGACTGGGTAAAGTTTTGTGACTCCTGTGCTTAGTTATTCTTTCTGATTCTTCCATAGTTCTTTTTTGTTTTCCACCCCCCCCCCCCCAGTGCTCATTTCATTTGTAAAAACATTTTTCTTTGATGTTTGCTTGCTGATGTTTAAGAGTCATTCTATTTTCCTGGGTTTGTCTTTGGTATCTGTCTCAATGTAATAGTTGTTGTTTTTTTTTAATTGTGTTGTTCTTTATTGTTTACACTTTCTTCCAGCCTACTTCCTGACTTGGAATTTTGTTAGGATCAGCCTGTTCTTTTCTGAAGGGAATCTCTGATCTTACTCTTGCTTTCTTGGGGCAATGATTTTTGTGTTATTCCAGGTTCCCAGGCACAGCTCAGACTCAGCCTTGTAAGATTTCATTGCTCCCAAAGTGATCTGATCCAGGGCAAGCTTAATCACTAAACACTTAGGCATCCCTCCCTCCCCTCAAACTCATTTAACATTTACTTTGGTTTAGAATTCTGACCCTGGTTTCCTCTTCTAGCTTTAGGTGGGACTAAAAGTTGGAATTGAGACCCCAATGAGGGACTGAATCATATAGCTACTGCTTGTTTCCAAACTTGCTTCTTGTCCAGTCCTTCTTGATCTGTGACCCAGAACTAGGGAGTAATCGACAAAGCTGCTAATTGGCACCTGTTCCTGCACTCTGCCCAAGGTTGTAGTGCCCTGGGTTGGACCTGGGAACCCCATCTTACTCCTGGTGCATGGTGCTTTTTTAGTTTTCCTGCAGGAGCTCCTAACCTGAGTCTATCCCCAAACTCTACCCTTGTTTCCATATGGTGACCTGGTCTGGAAAATGATTCATGACCTTTTTCTTGGATTTCTCCACCAGGATTCAGTCTGTTGTGTTTTTTAGATCTATTTGCTTGTTTGATTGTATTTTGGAGGAGAAAGCTTGCTAAATTTCTCTGCTGTTCTGCTATTTACCTCTTTGCCTCAGAATAGAGGATTGCTAAGGTCTCTTAAAAGTTGGAAGCCTATGATTATAGATATTTTGAAATTTATTTAATGCTATGTTAATGTTACTCTCCTGATCTTGTAATGTAGAAATCCTTCCTGGCATGTTCTGTTCCCCCCCCCCTTGTGTTTTTTTCCAATTACATGCAAAGATAGTTTTCAGCATTCATTTCTTTGTAAACTTTTGAGTTGCACATTTTTCTGCCCCCCCATCCCTCTCCCATCCTGTTCTGTTCTTAATAAATGCCTATTGGTTCTTATTAATCACTGCTTCCCTGTGAGTACTCACAAACTATAAATATATTAAATTTTGTCTGGAATTCAAGACATTCACTGTTCTGTATTTTGAACACTCTACCTCTTTCTTTCTTTTAAAATCATTACAATATCCATATTCAGTTTTGTAGTATTTTGTAGTATTTTTTCATTAGTCACAGTTTGTCAAAGGATATCAAGAAGCTTAGTAAACTTGAGTATTGGTTTTCTCATTTGTAAGGGAATGACTTCTGAAGTCCTTTTCAGGTATTCTGACTCCAGGGCCAGTGCTCTTATCCATTGTTCCACCTAGCCACCCCCTAAAGTCCTTTTCAGCTCTAAATCTAAAATCCTAAGCACATCTTATCTTCAAGTCTTCTCATAACTTTGTTTTAATTACTTATTTTTTAAAAAAATATTTATTTTCGTCGATATGCACATGTATCTTTTAAAGTTAACAAAATTTCCTTTCACCCCTCCCTTCCCACCCCTCTGTCCTCAGCAGCCAACAGACAGGTTAACATTGTACATACATATTTTGATAAACAAGTTTACAGATTAGTAATTTTTGGTATGAGGAATTAGGATCAAGGGAAAGAGATGCATAAGAGAATTTTTATAAAGTGTTTATCAGGGTTGTTCATGAAGGGTTTTTTTTTTTTTTGTGCGTGTGTTTTGTTTTGTTTTTCTTCTTCTGGTTCCATAATTGTTCTAGCTCTTTGGAATGCTGAGAGTTTGCTGCTTCCATTAAGGTTGTTCATGTCACAGTATTGTTGATGTGTACATTGTTCTCTTGGTTCTCCTTCCCTCACTCAGCATCAGGTCCTATAAGTGATTCCATGCTTCTCTAGGGTCTGACCATTTATGGTTTCTTATAGATCAATAGTATTTCATGTATTAGAGGTCAGGGGCTGCTAGGTAGCGTAGTGGATAAAGCACTGGCCTTGGAGTCAGGAGTACCTGGGTCCTCAGATACTTAATAATTACCTAGGTGGGTGGTCTTGGGCAAGCCACTTAACCCTTGCAAAAAACCTAAAAAAATCATAAGGCAATAGGGATAGCCTTCCAAATTGCCTACTTACAGTTATTCTTTGAAGCTTCCATTGATACTATTAAGATTAGTTCTGACAATAACATTTCCCTGCTCAAGAAATTTCAGTTGACATTGTTGAACCTAGGACATAATATAAACTGAGACCCTTTATAGACAGACTGGGCTGCTAGATGTTTTCCATATCTGATGTCTGTGTCCTGCCTCCAAACCTTTGTCTATTCCTCCTCAAATTCTCTAATATCTTTCAAGGCCTGCTTGGTATCATATTGTACAAGAAGCCTTTGTTCATTTGCCTAGTTATTAGTATGTTTCCTGTATTGAGGCAGGGTTAATTTAATTTTTATTCTTGTATCCCTAGTGCCTGGTGCATAGGAGATGGTTAATAAATACTTGTTTTATTGAATCAAATTGCACATGAGCCTTGATTATGAAAGTTTACCCTGTACTTCTTTAGAGGAATCCTGATAACTAGTTTTACATCTCATTGAAAGGTCAATTATGTGAAAGAGAATCAGACTTACTCTGCTTGGTTTAGTTGGAACTTTCAGGGAGGCAGATTGAGACTTGATATGGATAAAAACTTCAAGACATTTAGAATGGTATGGGTTTCCTAAGGAGATTGTGAGTGGGCTTCCTCTTGAAATTTTTAGGTAAATGTTGGGTGACTATTTGTTAGGTATATTGGAAGGATGATTCTTGTTCAGGTATGAGTTGAATTATCTTCTGGAGATTCTACCAATTCTAAAATTATAGGAGGTGAATAAATAGTTGGATCCTTTCTTCCTTTCATTTGTTACCACCCCAAATATAATGGTGTTATCTAGTCTTTCTCATTAGAATGTAAGCTTTTTAAGGACTGTTTCATTTTTTTGTCTTTGTATTTTTTTTTATATCTTATAAGGTACCTCATACAATGTAAGAACTAAATAATGGTTGTTGATTGATTCTCCAGCATAAGTTTTGTTTTTTTTGTTTGTTTGTTTTTTTGGCAAGGTAATGGGGTTAAAGTGGCTTGCCCAAGGCCACACAACTAGGTAAGTATTAAGTGTCTGAGGCCAGATTTGAACTCAGGTACTCCTGACTCCAGGGTTGGTGCTCTATCAACTGTGCCACCTAGCTGCCCCTTCAACATAGTTCTTAAAAGCTCTTCTTATTGATCTTGAAATTCATCCTGAACTTTGAGTCAATTTTTCCTTCTCTTCCCTCTCTGAACTCTAAGTTTAGATCTTCATCTCTATCCCTAGATTTTCCAGATCATTGCTCTTGAAATATGAGACCCTGGCACTTTGGTTGGCTGTGGCCTTGACCTTAAGTGATGTGTGATCAGCCTGTGGGAGTTGTATCATATACTCCCTGTCATAACCCATAATACATAAACCCAACAAGCTGGGCTTCATGCCAACACAACCATATCTCCCAACACTCTTCTTCACTGCTGGGCTTCCTTCCCTTCTTTAGCTCTGAATGTTGACTTCTCAGTAGAGTCTCACCAAATGTTCTATGTTAACCTAACATAATTAACATAGAACATTTGGTGAAAATTTCTGTGCAGCTGCTGCATAGCAGGTACCTTTGGTAAAATCCCCTCCCACCCAATTCCAAGATCTCTATGCCCTATGTATCAGATCAGTAGTTTCATAATAAAATAGAAATGGGTTCATCCAGGCAGCATATTAACATTTTAAAGTTGTTCAGTCATTCAGTCATTTCTTTTTCCAAGTGGATTAAGACAAACAGAATTTAAGAGTCACACAGCTAATAAGTGGAGGCCGGATGTGATCTCAGGTCTTCCTGACACAACTCCACAGAACCATCTGCCTTATTGACTTGGAAAACCACAAATTAATATTATCTATGTTGTATTCTGTTTTTATTTATGTTAAATATTTTCCAATTACATTTTAATCTCTTGCCACACTTTGGAGATAGTTTAACCACTCTGCTCCAGATAACCTCATAGTTTCTGTAGGTCACTTGCAAATGGTGGGTGGGCTCTGCACTTCAGAGCAGTTAGTGATGAGTAAAAGAATTTCATTTTGGACAGGAGGGAATGAGTTGCCCAGAAATGGAGATGTTGCAATCTGCCTTATTTATGGATTTCATTACATTATCACCTCTCTTCTCCCCTCCCCACCAAAGCTTATTTCTTAAGAATTTTCCTATTTCTGTTGAGAATCTCTTATTCAGGCACATAAAACAAAGATCCTTGAGTTAGCTATCATCCTCGTTCATTTAGCCTGAACTCATAACCACTACCCTAGGTTCAGATTCTCATTATCTCACTCAAAATTATTGCAATAGACTTTTTTTTTTTAGGTTTTTGCAAGGCAAATGGGGTTAAGTGGCTTGCTTTATCCACTACACCACCTAGCGGCCCCTGCAATAGACTCTTAATTGGTCTTTCTGCTTCAACACTTGTCCTAATCTAATTCATTCTCTACATATCTCTTAGAATGATCTTTAAACTCAGATCTAATGGATATCATCCCCTCTAGTCAACAAATACCACTGGCTTCCTTTTGACTTTTAGGATCAAATCTAAATTTCTCCATTTTTGCAATTTAAAATCTTTACAGACTACCCTACCAGCCATCATCCCCATCCTGGCATTTAGCAGTCTAGCTAAGCTGGCCTTTTTGCTGTTCTTAACCACATAAGACCAACAATGTGCCAGGAAACTGAATTGCTTCCATTTAAATTGTTTTAGGAAGATTCTGAAGATCATTTGACAGGAGAAGACTCTGAAGTCCTTTTTTGAGTTAAACTGCCAGGCCTTCATTCATTACTACAGAGAACACAACTCAGAGGGACTGGCCACATTGTTTGAATGCCAAACATGCACTTAACCCAAAAGACTTTTTATGGAGAAGTCATACAGGACAAGAGCTCATAGAGGGAGTGGGGCTGGGGAAGGGGGTTTAGGTGAAGGGGGAGAGTTGTCAGAAAAAAACAATACAAGCTCTTGAAACTCTCAAGAACTTTGGAATTGATTGTGCAGCATGGGAGACACTGGCACAGGATTACCCAACATGGTGTGTCCTCATCAGAGAGGGTGCTGTGCTCAATAAGCATGGCAGAGTTGAAGCAGCTCAAAGTAAGCATGAGAGGCAAAAGTGCAGACCCCCCCCCCCCAGGTGGGTTTTTGTACCTAATTTGTGGTAGAGCATTCCAAGCTTGGGTTGATCTGATCAGCCACACTGTAATTTGTCCCTAACATAGTGATAATTTTGGTCTTCCATAATGAAGGTTAAGAACCAATCAATCAACCCACATAGAAAAGAATGCAATAATACAAAATACTTCAAAGAGGAATGAGAAGTTAAGGTATGTTGCCATTTTTAAAGTAGAGTTACAGAGAAAGAAATTAATTTATATGGGAAACTTTGTGCTGAGTTGAAATAAAACAATTAATTTTGGGTTTTTTGTATTGTGTATGATTTACATAGAGAAACAACTTCTCCCAGAAAATTATTAAGTTCACTTACTATATTGGTTATTTGATAGATTACTATGAGACAACTATGAGACAGCATTAATGGAGTTATGTTGGAATTGGTCACTTAAGGTCTTTAGCCTTGGATTCTAAAATCTGTCCATTGCATTTCTGGTATGGACTGGATAGCTTGTTAAAGTCCTTTATAGATAAAATTCTATGATCCTACAATATAAAATAATTTACCTGCTTGGCTAGTTACATCTATAAAATAAACTGTAATTACTAATTATTATTACATAGAGGTCTGTCTTATCTATCCCCCAGAATACACACAGGAATTTTATATTGAATTTTATGTTGAAGTCACATTACTCTTACTAAAAATGTTATTTTTAGTGAGAGCAAAAAAGTTCCTTTTTCTATTAATTTAAAATACTTCTAAACTATTGCATGTTAAAGTGCAGTATTGAATACTTTTAAATTCTATTTTTTATTTGTGGTACACAGTAAATTACTGTTCCTAATTCTTTAGGATATTTAGAGTTGGAAAGAACCTTTTGTCCTTTTATTAGGTAGATAAGATCATTTTATCCTTTTATCATTTTATCTGGACCTCTAAGGGTCAAGCAAGTTGCTCTAAGGCAATTTAGACAGCAAATAACTGAGTCAGATTTTTGAACTTGTGCCTACTGTCTCCAAATCTAAGGTTTTTCCTATTGTACTGTTTTCTTGCTTTAAGGTTTGTTTGCAAAGGACTTTTCTTCACAATTTTCCTGCTAGATAAGTCTTTTATCTCTTTTTCAGATGAAGAAATTCAGACTTGGAGAGATTAAGTGATTTGTCTAGAATCACATAACAGTTTCTTGAATCTAGATTTGTTTACTCCAAGTCTAGCAATTACTAAAACTTGTATTCTATTGAACTGAACCACTTTCCTTGGAATATTAAATGAAATAACATTTACCTTTTTTTTTGCACATTTATTTACTTCTTGATTTGCTATACTTTGTTATGAATTCTTATTTTTTGGTTATATGGAGCATTTTTATTCTAGATTAGCCCAATTGCAAACTGTTTCTTCTTTCAATCTATAATAAACCATTTCCAGTCAGTACTTAAAAGCCTCTTGAACTTGACTGGACAGTTTGGTTTGAATTTTTCTAGGGCAGAACAAAGAATCCTTGGTCTTCTGCTGTGAGGTATAGTATTTTGGGCAGAGTTGGTACTTGACCCTGTTCAAATGGAATTGAATCCTATTTTATTTGGAAAGAAGTTAAACTGTGACAAGAACAAAAAGGAGTCACCACCTTGTATACTAGACTCTGTTTAGGGAAGAAGAATGGGAACTCAAAAGGCAGTCCTAGATGTAGAAGTGCTTATTAAACAAGCACCTACTTTGTGCCTGGAGCCCTTTACTATGGCCCTGGGGATTAGGTGCTATTATCTCCATTTTACTGAAATGGAAATTGAGGCAGGCAGAAATTAAGAGACTTGGTCAGAGGCACAGAGCTAGGAAATGTCTAGATTTGGATTCTGGTTTTTTTTGACTCTAGACTAACCCCTTCCTCTTATGATGGGAAAACTGAAATCCAGTAAGATGAAGTAATTTGACTAAATTTAGATTGTATATAGGTGTCAGAGTTTGGATTTGAATCCAGATCTTCCATACCATGTCAGTAGTCATTTCACTGTATCACATTTGACATATTTAGATTTCCTGCTTGATGGTCAGTTTGTTGTCAGGAAAAAATTGACAAATGTAGTTTTGGGAGATGGTAGGACTCCTTTTCTGGAAGAGGTTTCAGGAGAAAGCTACCAATTGATTGTCTTTGGAACCCTGGCCAGTAACCTCATATTGGACAATCTGACTGCTTTCCTTGGGATTTTTAGGAGAATGGAGACTAGTTATTATGATTACTTTCCAGGGCAAATTGTCTACCAAAATATGCTTTAAATACTATGCTTTTTGATTTTATGCAGTTGGGGAAATTCTTTGATTTGCTTGAAGTGTGTGTGTGTGTGTGTGTGTGTGTGTGTGTGTAATTCATTGTCACCTCAAATGATTTTTTTAAAATCATGTCCCAGAAGTCTCCACATATTGGGAGGTGCAGCTACAATAAAATCTTTGACAAATATGATTTATAATGATCTTCTTAAGCTCTTTGTGATCATGATTGGGAATTGGTACAAAATTCATTGAGGCCCATTTTAGTTGCTGTTGCCCATATTTGTCTGTTTTCTACATACCTCCTTGAGGAATGTAGAACTGACTGCCCCTTTTTTCCACTGAGGAGTCTGAGAAAGGGTTTTTATTATTCTGAGTGATGGGTAAAAAGAAACAGGAATTGTATTCTTTGGGACAAAGAATAAGAATCTGCAAAGGAGACCACTCATGGCAGCTGTGCCCTCAATGAAATATGGAGGCAGAAATTAGAACAATAACTTTAATTTAGGTCATTGCATCACTTTGTGATCTAAAAAGATTTGCTACCTTTTGTAGATAAATCTCCATAAAATGGGCTTCAAAATATGTGTTCTGTAAAGTTTCAAGGACTATTCCCTTTAATTTAGGGGAAAAAACCCAGATATCTTATTGTCTGATCTTGTTATCTCTTATACTTTTTGTTTCTTCCTTAAGGATATGATTTCTCTCTCATCACACTCAATTTGGATCAGTGTACAACATGGAAACAAAGTAAAGACTGACAGATTGCTTTCCGTGGCAGGGTGGGGGGAGGGAAGTAAGGTTGGGGGAAAAATTGTAAAACTCAAAATCTTTAATAAAAAAAATGTGTTCTGTAGTTTAAGGTCCTTGGTTTATTCCCAATATTAAAATTTTCTCTTACTATTTTCATTTGAACACAGATGTTTCCTTTTTAAGTGTGGAATACAATTCCTGTGATATCTTGGGATATAGCAGTGTGAAAAGCTGACTTTCAGTTCTCCCTGGGGAGGAAACTTGTAGGGAAATTATTCATTTAGGATAAAATGGCAGTAGGCAGAGAAAAGTATTTTAAGCCAAGAGGGAAGGTGTATACCAGGTCTGAAAATACAAAAATGTATTTTTATTAACAGGATTTATGTCAAGTATGAATGAATGTTTAAAAACACAACTGCTGAACTTGATTATGGCAAGAGCACTGGACCCTTTGGTAGTGAAGATTCAAGTTCAAACACTAGTGCCAGTATTTGCTGTGTGACTGTCACTGTCTTTCATGTGCAATTTGAACATGTTGACTCTTTACCCCCCTATGAAGGAGAGTTATGAAGAAAACATATTTTAAACTTCAAAAATAAAAATGTAATCTATTTACATTCTTATTTTTACAAATGAGGCATAAAGAGCATTGATTTGGAATTTTGAAGACTTGTCTTTGATTCCTGTATTTGATTACTTAATACATACTGGATATGTTTTCTCATCAGTAACAGTAATAATTTCTGTCTGAGGTAGATAGTGCAAATAGTATCTTCTTTGTTTCATACGTGAGAAACTGGGGTCTTGGAGAGATAAAATGTAACCTGTTCTTGGTTACATAACTATAAGTGTCTGAGATTTAAACCAGCTGTCTAAACTTAGTTTTTACTCCTTGCTGTGTTCCTCTACATACTCATTGATTGACAATATTATTGTTGATTTACTGGTTGCCTGAAATATGTTTTATTGTCCTTTAAAAGCTTGTATCTAGGAAGACTACCTTGAAGGTTGATCAAGCAGAGAGAGCCCTGTCCCAGGAGTCAGGAGACCTGAATTCTAGTATTGGCTTTGCTTTCTGACTCACTGTGTGACCTTTGGGGTAAGTTTCTACATCTTGGTTTTTCCAATATGTAAAATGAGGTGGTTGTTAGAGCTTTAATATTTATTAGGCTATTTACAGCTCTAGTATACATATGTCTTATCTAAACCATTAGATTGTATTATGTATGATAGCTCTGAGTTGTTAGTCAAAATAAGGTAATTATAGTTTTTAATGTCTGTTTTTTAATTAGGAAAAAATTAGTTAATTTTTAAACTGCTCAGAAGTAGCCTCTGGGAAAAAAGTTAGGCCAAGACACAATAGACTTTTAATCCTTTCTCCCTTTTGCTTTCAGATTCCAGCTAATAATTAGGAACTTTGTTTTGGTGTTAGATTCACTGGAATAAAATCTCCACTGATTTGATCTTTTCACTGCTTTCTTTTTCTTTGTAATAATAACATAATAAATGTTTTAGTCTCCAAACTTCTAATCTCTTTGACTGATTTTTAATCAGAATATTGTGAAGCTTAGATATGATATACCTAGTTGGTTCCACAATTTGTGCCAGAACTTTTTGAAAGTTTCCTTCATACTTTGGCCACTCTTAGAATTTCTCTTCAACTTAAAGAACAGGGTAAACTTCACTTTGAACTTAATGAAAGACCAAGCAGGCATCTGATTTATCTGAATAATACACTTTTCATATTCAAATCTTGCACAATTGGCCTTGTGGATGGAATGACAGGACATTCAGTTTCAATGGGTAGAGAAGTCTCATTAGCTGTTTCTGATGTGGTCAAAAGTGATACTGTGAACAATGTTGGCATCAGGTGGCCATAATTAGATTAGAGTTAAAACCTCATTAAAATTAAAGCTGGGAGTTCAGTGGACACAGCTTTATTAATTGGCACATTGTATAAGCTTTCCCAAGTACCTTAACATTATGTATTTTTGAAATTCAGACTTTAGTTTTCACTGTCTTCCACCAGTCAAATACAATCTAGTTGTCTTGTGGCTCAGTACTTTCTATTCTGATTTTCCACCTCTGATTTATGTTCAACCTTAACATTTTGGATGCTCAACTTAACAAAAAGCTTTTGACATTTTGTCTAGATGTATGGTAATTGATAGTTTTTACTTCAATGATCTACAGTTTCTTCTGAGTTCTCTTCTCCTATACCTTTTTTTAATTCAAGGTTATGCAAGAATTAAATAGCAGAACTATATCTCAGCTCTAGTAACAAAACCTTGAATACCTTCTTTGTACCTTATTATCAGTCTAGGTAATAGCATTCAAGTGGAGGTATTTCCTATAGAACTGTCATTATTTCATAGGTGGTGTACAGAGAGAGTTTTGTATGGGGTTATTCATGGTAAAAGACAGACCCAGACTACTTCAGAAGACATAGAAATTACTATTCAACAAATAATCATGAATCTTCTTTTTTCAGGGCCATATCCTAACTGTTATGGGATATAAAGATGAGAAAAACAGACCCTCCTAACTATGTGATCTCTAAGGTTCATTCCAGCTCCAAATCCTATAAAAGATCATGGAATCATAGGGCTAGAAGAAACACCTTAGAGGTTGTCCAGGGCAACCTAATAATTTTCTAGTCTCACCTCCCCTATGTTGTCTGTTGGGGAATAAAGACAATACATAAATGATAATAGAAATTCCACTATGTAAAGACTGTAAGAGAGTATATTGTTTTGGTTTGGATGAAGGGGGAAATCATCTGATTGGGGGGATTAAGAAAGTTTTATTATAGGTTGAAGAAGATTAGGTAAGGTTACTTAATGGAGAGAAACATTTTCCAGATGGCAAGAATGGTGTGAATAAAGTTCACATGGGGTTTGTTAGCAAATACAGTGAAGTTCAAGCTGCCTGGGGGTTAGGTACCTTTATAAGTTATTTTTTAAAAAGCAGAATAGCAATAGAAGATGACTTTGGTCATGATTTGGAGATAATTCTCAAACTATGAAGTTGTGACACACAAGGTCATAGGGAGGAGAGTAGCTGATAGTGAAGAGCCATGGTGCCAGGTAATATTTGTTCTTGGGAACATATTTGGAAGGTAGAGAATGTCCAGTCTCCTCCCAGGCACAGGAAGTAGAAGATTGGTCTGTGGCCTTGAGTTTGCAAAATGGTTGGAGAAATGACATTCATAATATAAATGTATGTAATGTGGGGGAGGGAGGAGGGAAGACAAGGAATATATAGTGCCTGTTCTATGTCAGAGCACTTTACAGATATTCTCATTTCGGCTGTTATTATCTGAATTCCCAGTTAAGGAAACTGAGACAGTCAGAGTGTTAATATATAGGGCAGAAGTGTCCTTATAGGAACTTTTAATTGGAACACATTTAACAAAACAAGTGAGCCACAGTAAAACCTAGATAATGTTAATTTGTGGTTTTCTAAGTCATTATGCAGCTCATCTCTTTGAATGATACTGAAGTGTGGTACTGTTGTGTGCTTATGGAGAGGCTGGAAGAGTTGAGAGAGGGCTCCTTAGCCTGGACTTTTGACCTATCTGGGGGAGGTGGCAGGTAGGTGAGCTGGGTCAAGGTGGGGCAGTATATGGATTAATGAGAAAAACTCTGACTTTGCAATTAGAGCATCCGACTGTTGTTAATCTTGGCTGTTTGCCTATGTGCCAGACTTGGTGCCAGAGCTGGCATATAATTATAAAGAAAAAGAAAGACTGGTTTTCCCCTCAGGGACCTTAGAGTCTAATGAGGAAGAGAGTTGAGAAAATAGGTGATTTCTGTGACACCTGTACATGCTGGGCGCACTGTGCTCAACCCCTCAGAAATAGGATTTCATCTCATTAGGGGAAGGGAAAGGAATAAGCACCTATTAATGCCCAAGGTATTTTGATAAGACACATTATAAATATTATTGTGTATAATAATTTCACAACAATCCTGGAAGGAAAGTGCTATTATTATTTTCATTTTATAGTTGAGGAAATTGAGGCAGACAGTAGTTAAATGACTTGTCCACGGTCACCCAGCTCTCATCTAAGACTTGATTTGAACTTCTGTCTTCCTAACTCCAGGTCCAGGGCCCTGTCAGATGCTGTGTGCTGCCTAGCTGCTGTTAATGGTGAACTTGGAATCAAATGACAAATCCCTCTTGTTCTAGTTTCCTAATTGTAAATTGAAATAAGTGGTTATGAAGTGCTAAACATGGGACTACAAATCTAAAGGGAGATAACATGGTTTCTGCTCTCTTGGAACTTAGATCCTAAGGGAGAAGAAAACACCCATTGGAGAGTGGTGACCAAGGAGTGGAAGTTACTAAGATAGTGCCTAGGACTACAGGAGAGTCCATGACTCAACCACTCCAGAGGCAAGGACAGTGTGGATTTGGTGATAATTCTCAAACTATGAAGTTGTGACACACAAGGTCATAGGGAGGAGAGTAGCTGATAGTGAAGAGCCATGGTGCCAGGTAATGCTTGTCCCTGGGAACATGTTTGGAGGGCAGACAATGTCCAGTCTCCTCCCAGGCACAGGAAGTAGAAGATTAGTCAGTAGTCAAAAAACAGAACTGTTTTTTGAGTGTTAATATTCTGATAAACTGGAGAGGTGGTGGTGGGGGTATGATGTAGAAGTCCGTATGTCCTGAAGAGTTGCAAGGTGAAAAGTGAGTTCTGAACTGCGCTTCCTTATTTAAGAAGGAGGTTTTAAATGGAGAATTTATGGGTCCAACTTCCGGTCAGAGACTGTGGGCAGTGATGAAGTGGTGTGCCTAAGCTGATGAGATCATATAGGATGAAGTTTTATCTATAATGAACTTATGTTTGGGTGAGAGGTGGGAAAGATGTCCCAGAGTAATGTAGTTCTAACTCCATTGAATTTATGAATAGCTAACATTTATTGAGTACCTTTTTTAAGGACTGTGAGAGAGATAACATTAAATAAAAATCTCAATGCCTCTGTAAAAAAGAGGTTCCCGTTTAATTGTCCAACTGAAGCAGCAATAACAACTTCTGTACTTCTTATGTTCCTTATGTAATGCTTAAATATAATGTTATATAAATTATTTGGGACAAATTAAATTAAATTTATTGATATAGACTAAACTTTAAAATTTTTTATTTTTTTATTTTTAAAAATTTATTCATTTATTTTGAAGTTTACATTTTCTCCCCAATCTCACTCCCCCCCCCCCCGAAGGCAGTCTATTAGTCTTATTAGTTTCCATGGTATACATTGTATACATTGTATACATGGTATACATTGATCATATCCTTAAGGAAAAAAAATAAAATATAAGAGATAGTAAAATTGTATAATAAGATAATTTTTTTTTTTAAATTAAAGGTAACAGTCTTTGGTCTTTGTTCAAACTCCACAATTCTTTCTCTGGATACAAGATGGTACTCTCCGTCTCAGCTCAAAATTGTCCCTAATTCTTGCACTGATGGAATGAACAAGTCCATCAAGGTTGATCATCACTCCCATGTTGCTGTTAGGGTGTATAATGTTTTTCTGGTGCTACTCTTCAGCATCAGTTCATGGAAATCCTTCCAGGTTTCCCTGAATTCCCATCCCTCCTAGTTTCTAATAGAGCAGTAGTGTTCCAGGACATACACATACCACAGTTTGTTAAACCATTCCCCAATTGAATGGCATTCACTTAGTTTTCAATTCTTTGCCACTACAATAGGGCTGCTATGAATATTTTTGTATAAGTGATGTTTTTAACCCTTTTTCATCATCTCTTCAGGGTGTAGACCTAGTAGTGGTATTGCTGGATCAAAGAGTATGCACATAACTTTTTATATTTTTAAAAAATTAATATACAACTTTTTTTGCTACAGTTTTACACAATATAGCATCAGGTTCACAAAGATTTTGACATTTTCTTTAATTCTTCATAAGGAAAATCACCCTTATTACATTAGATATTAATCATAGCTTTGAACAGTACATTTCCCCAAATTTAGCCCATAGATTTTATTCTTTTCCTTTCATGACTGTTTTAAAGCTATGCTTAAATTCAAAATAGAATGACATTGGCATATATATGTGTGTGTGTGTGTGTGTGTGTGTGTGTGTGTGTTTATATATATATATATATGTATATATATATATATAAATGTATATGTACCTTTAGATCTCTATGATGTATGTAGCTTGCTTTTCTTTATAAGTATAAAAGTTAAATCTAACTTTTAAAGCTATCCTGCTTGTCTGGGGTTCTTTCTGGTCTTCCTTCTCTGCTTTGAATTTTTTTTCAAACAAAGATGTTTTAATGAGCCTCATGGAGGAAGGGATTGGGGGAATTACTTAATCCTTGCTTTCACTCTAACTCTACTCCCCTCCCCCATAAAAAAACAAACAAACCCAAAGCTCTATTTTATATATATATATATATATATATATATATATATATATATATATGCATTGTCATGCAAAAGATTTCCCTATTGATTGTAATTTGAAAATGTATGCCTTATTCTGTGTCTTTGAATAAGGTTAGAGTGCCAAATCAGGAAGACCGATTCCTACTTCAGATTATATTAGCCATGTGACTTTGTCACATCACTGTGCATCTGTTTCTTATATGTAAAATGATCATATAGCTAGTAAGCATCCTTTTGACTCCAGGACCAAGCACCACCTAGGCTGTTCCTCTTTTCCTAATAATGACAAAGTTCTTAGTGTTATATGTATTGTCTTCCCATCTAGGACTATAATGAGTTTAACTTTATTGAATCCTTTATGGTTACTCTTTCTTGTTTTTCTTTTCATGTTTCTCTTGAGTCTTATTTATGAAGGTCAAATTTTCTATTCAGCTCTGGTCTTTTCATCAGGAATGCTTTAAAGTCCTGTTTCATTTCTCTTGAAGGATTATGTCCAGTATCACTGGGTAATTGATTCTTGATTGTAATCCTAATCTCCTTTACCTTCTAGAATCATATCATATTTCATGTTTCTCCTTTAATGCGGAAGCTACTAAATCTTGGGTAATCCTACCTGTGGCTTTGCAGTATTTGAATTGTTGCTTTTTGATTGCTTACGGTCTCCTTGCCTTGGGAGTTCTGGAATTTGGCTACAATATTCTTAATTCTCTGGACCAGTGATTTTCAGTAACTTATGCTAGTAGCAACATTATTGGAAGAATACTGATGTTTAAAAGATTCCTTTGTCTCAGGAAGAAATTTTGGTTTATTAAAAGCATAAAATTTCCCAAAGACTGAATTCAAGTCACTCCCCTAAAGTGCTGATTAATTCTAGGCTTCACTTGGCTCACTAGCTTTCTGCAATGTCCATGATGTAAAATTCCATAGATTGCTTTATGGGGTGTATTTTCATCCTGATAAAAGTCAGCTTCCCATCTTTATTTTCTTTAGTGCTATTTCTTCTTTCTAATTAAGTATATAAGGGATTGTGATGTATCTAATTGTGGTAGCTTCACTGTCACTAAAAAGAGAAAAAGAATTTTTTTTATAAATTTCTCTTCTGTTTCTTTTTTTATAAATTTAATTTTTTTTTTTTTTGGTTATTTATTTAAGGCAATAGGGTTGAGTGACTTGCCCGAGATCACACAGCTAGGCAATTATTAAGATTAAGTGTCTGTGGTTGTATTTGAACTCAGGTCCTCCTTAATCCTTGGCCGGTACTCCATCTACTGCGCCACCTAGCTACCCCTTAGTTTCTTTTTAAAATACATTTAAGCTCACTTGAGCAACCATCTTTCTTGTAAGCTTGTTCCTTCACTACTTCTATCAGTTTTTAGATTTCACTGCTTTATTGTTACCCTAAAATGAGGGAAAAAAATCACCTAAATCATAGGAAATGTCACAAATACGAATAAAGTCCTCTACAAATTTAATGGGCTCCAAAGAATTGAAAATTGGATGCTGACTATTGTCATAGAGACAGCAAAGATATTCTTTCTCAGTGACTCTGGTCTTGCACCTTGTTGACAAGCCTCTCTTTGAAGATATGCTGTTTTTTCTAAGTGTGATACCATTTTTATCTCTTTCTTGACATGTCTGTTTCTTCTTAATCTTCTCTGCTCTCCTATCTTTCATAGCTCTTCCTACCCCCCCCCCACCCCCACCCCTCTCCCCAACTTTGCCCTGAGCCTTCTCTGCTCTCAGGGAACTCAGAAAGATATATAGCTGACTGATTTTGAACTCTAGCTTCACATTATCGGTTACCTTTTGGACATTTCCAACTTAGACAACTTAAACTCAACAGAACTCATCTTTCATTGAAACTTTCATCAATAGACGAGATTTATTAGGTAGTGTTGTGGAGAGAGTGGGCACAGGTCTTAAGAGTCAGGAGGACCGGAGTTTATTTCTAACTTCAGATACTGGACGCTTAACTAGCTGTGTAACCTTGGGCAAGTCACTTCACCCGGATTGCCTTGCATCCAGAAGTATCTCCAGTTGTCCTCATTCATATCTGGTCACTGGACTCGGATTGGCTCTGGAGGAGAAAGTGAGGCTGTTTACTTAGCACTGCACCTCCTCACTCAAATCCAAATTATGTGCTTGTCATCCCATCACCTCCCAGATGTCTTGGTCTTCTTTGAGAAGGAAGGACAAAAAACAAAAAATAATATTCTTGGGAGTTTTCATTTTGGGAGCTCTTTCAGAAGATATCTACCCTCCCCCCTTTTTATGAATTTCAACTAGTCTAATAATTCTTAAAGTCTCTCTCCTAGATCTATTTCCCAGGTCAGTTTTTCCAAGGAGACAGTTCTTATTTTCCTATTACTTTTTCATTCTTTTCACTTTATTGTTTCTTGATGTCTCATGGAGTCATTAGCTTCCACTTTCCCAAGTCTATTCTTTTTTTTTTAGGTTTTTGCAAGTGGCTTGCCCAAGGCAAGTGTGCCCATGGCCACACAGCTAGGTAATTTTTAAGTGTCTGAGGCCGGATTTGAACTCAAGCATTCCTGACTCCAGGGCCGCTGCTCTACCCACTGCGCCACCTAGCTGACTCCCTCCAATTCAAGCCCCCCAATTCTAATTTTTAAGGAATTGCATTCTTCAGTGAATTTTTGAACTTTTGCATTTGGCCTGCTTTTTAAGGAGTTCTTTTCTTCAGTGAATTTTTACTATTAGATCAGTTCTATTTTTTAAATATATATTGTTCAATATTTTTAGTGCCTTTTACTAAACTGTTTATTCTTTTCATAAATTTTCTTGCATCACTCATTTTTCCCCTCTACTACTATTATTGCTTATTTTTAACTTCCAGAAATTCATATTAGGCTGCTATCCAAATAGCATTTTTCTTTGAGGGGCTTTACTTATAGCTATTTTCACATTATTTTGTTTTGAGTTTGTTTTGATCTCTGCTATAATAGTTGGTTTTTTATGGACAAGTTCTTTTTTTTTTTGTTTGCTCATTATTTTAGCCTATTTCCTGATTTTGCGCTTTTTATATTAACATTGGACTCTGCTCTCATGAGGGGAGACATTGTCCCAAGCTTTAGGCATTTTTGTATTGCTATTTTTTTTTTCAGAGCTAAATCTTGGGGATGTCTAAAAGTTTTTTGTTTTTGCTTTTTTGCTTTTAGGGTGGTGTAATCTGGGGAGAGCTATGGTCACTGCTCTCACCTACTTTGCTCTTTGGTCTTTACCAGGAAGGGTCTCTGCTCCTTTGCAGTTGCAAGTGTTAACACTCCTTTCTGCCTTGGAACTGTGACCAGGATCTTCATTCCCCAGTGACTGACTACAAGTGGTTTCTCTTTCCCCTGAAACAGTGACATGGAATTGCATATGGTCAATAGAGTTGCAAATCAGAGTTAGCTGTACCCATTATCAGCAGAGAATAGAGCCCCCCCTAATCTTTTTCTGATTAGTTGTCTGAGTCTGAGCTTGAGAACTCCTCAAGCTGCTGCCTCTATGTATATGTACTCACCAGGATTCCATTCTTTGCTTTTTTGTTGTTGTTGTTGTTGTTGTTGTTGTTAACAGCATTTTTCTTGTGGCATGGCTTTTTTTATTTTATAATTTTTATGATAGTTTTGCAGAGTTGTAAGAAAGCATTGAAACAGAATAATAACCCAACTAACTACCAAGTCCTTTTGAAAGTCTTTGCTTCTTTTGAAAGAATTAATTAGACGCTTTGGTAACAACTATACCAAATCTTGGGAGTTTTTGTTTCTATCTGTATTTTTTTCGGTATGGTTTTTTTCCTGCTTTAATGTAGACTTGAATTTCTTTAAAAGGTTTGAATTCCCAGTAGCATTGTCTCTCTAACAGTCTACCAATTCTTTTTATTATATTTGATCAAAGTCAGATATTCTGATTAACCTTCTTGTCAATAGCACAATATTGATGTTGCAAAATTAAACCATATCAGAACTATTGCTTGCTCCAGACACTTTTTTTTAAAGGTTTTTGCAAGGTAAATTTTCTCTTTAGGATAGATAGAGGGACAGCTAGATGGCCCAGTGAGTAGAGCCTTGGGTTTGGAATCAGGAAGACTCATCTTCCTGAGTTCAAATCTGGCCTTAGACATTTATTAGCTGTGTAAGTTTGGTCAAGTCATTTAACCTTGCTACCTCAGTTCCTCATTTATAAAATGAACTGGAGGAGGAAATGGCAAACCATCCAGGATTTTTGCTAAGAAAATCCCAAATAGGGTCACAAAGAGTTGGATCCGGCTAGAAAACAACTGCACAACAACAATAGATAGAACAGTTATTAAACACTATGTGCTTGGCCTTGGGGATACCAGTAAAAGTTAAGAAGATAGATTTTGGTCTCATGAAACTTACATTTTAACAGAAGACAATACATCAAGGGGAACTGGAAAATAGAGGAAGTAGTGTAGAAATCTGATGCAAAGCCATGAAAAAGTGAAAGTTTATTTGATCCAGAGCCCATATATCTCAAGGACAAGTCTTAAAATTGTAGTGCAGGTGTATAAGAAATATGGAGATTAGCATAATGGCCTGTATACAGGAAGCAGAGTAGGGAGTTATCAGGAAAGTGACATGAAGTCCTAGAGGAAAAGGAACCAAATCTCTCTAATTTTTTGTATTCCTGGGGCCTAGCCTTACCTTGGTACACTATACACAGTACATCAGTTTATTAGTCATTCAACAAATGTGTATGGTGTGGAAGGCATTGTTTAAGGCATTGTGTGGGACACAGAGATCAATATAATGATTCCTATTTATATAGCACTTTTTTCATAATAACTTTGTGAGACAAATGCAGAGATTATTTGTTCATAGTCATAGCCAGGACATGAACCTGGATCTTCTGATAATAAGCTTCTACCCTTTCAGTGATTGATTTGCTAGACAAGCAAAAAAAAGGGAATTTGGAGAAGAAAGAATCTTCCCATGAGAAATACATTTAAATATTGTTGTTGATCTTACCAGCTTTCTTTATCTCGATGATTCCCTTACCTTATTATCTAGCCCTAATCTCTCTTCTTCACCCATTCTCCCATAGTAAGTGCCTCTTTGGAGTGGAAGTTCTTTGGTATATTAAATTTAAACATGACTAAAACATCTTACTGTTCTCCCCCCCCCCCCCAGTTCTTCTCTCACTGAACTTCCTTATTTCTGTCAAAGGTACCATCATCCTCCTTCCCTCCCACCCCAAGGCTTGCAACTTCTATGTCATTCTCAGCTCCTCACTTACTCATCTCACATCCAAACTGTTGTTAAATCTTATTATTTTTCCTTTACAGTAAGTCTCCCCTTTACTTACTACACAGTTGCTACCCAAGCACAGAATTTCATCCTCTCAAACCTGGTCTATCACAGGAAGTCCTCTACTTGGGCTCCCTTTCTCATGTCTTTTCCCTCAACTCCAATTGATTGTTCAGTCAGCTTTGGAGATCTTTTCTTTCTTTTTCTCTTCTTTTTTTCAGTTTTGGAGATTTTAATGTTTCATGATTCATAGATAGCTGTCTATTGCTATATCATTATACTATTATGTATATAGATATCAGTGAAAAGAATATTCTTCATTGTCATCATCAGCTAGCATATATGTACTTGGGACTAGAGGTACAAAAAAAAGAGCAAAACCATGCTTTCTACCCTCATGGAAATTGTATTTCAGTTGGGAAATAACTTGCAAAGGACTAGAAGGGAAAACAGGGATGAGGCTTGAGTGAGGACTAGGACCAGGAGGCTTCTTGTAGTAGCAGGTGGGATCTGAGCTGAATTTCTGAAGAAAGCCAAGAAAGGGGGAGGCAAGGGGAGGAAGAGACAGGCAGGAAAGGGGTTGGAGTGTGTTATGTGAGGGACAGCAAGAAGGTAGATTCTGTTGTGTGTGAAGAAGTATAAAATAAAAGAATGTTGGAAAGAGTCAGATTTGAGATGAGTCAGATTATGAAGAACTTTAGATATCAAAGGATTTTGCTTTTGGTCTTAGGGGTAATAGGAAGACCCTGGAATTTATTAAGGGGTGGAGGATAGGGCAGCATGGTCAGAGAAAGCACTGAGGTGCTGATAGAAGTAGTTTTTGATGACATACCTGAGATATTTCAAATTGTTTATATTCTTGTTTTATTCTTGGGCTAGAGTGTATTCCTGAATCAGGGATTATGTCAGAAATCATTTATTAAGCACTAAGTAAATGCCAGGTTCACAAAAGCAAAATATACATTTCTTCCCCTCAAGGAGCTTACATCCTAACTAGGGAGATAACTTGTAAACAACTCTTTACATACCAAGTAGATATACAGTCAGTGGAAGATAATCCTGAAGGGAGGGAGAAAAAAGGGAAAGGAGACTGACCAGGAAAAGGCTGTCTGCTGAATGTGAGTGTTGAAGCCAGGAGAGGGAATTAAGAAAGAACGTTCTAGGTATAGGTGATGGCTAGTGAAAAGCACTAGTTTAGAGTTGGAGTGTGTTTCATATGTAAGGAACAAGAGGAAGCAGGTATTGCTAGAGGCTGGTAAAGTATAAGAGGGTTGTGAAGGTCTTTAAAAAACCAAGCAGAGGTTTTTATAATTTGTCCTAGAGGTACTAGGGAGCCACTACAGTTTATTAGGTGTGGGTGTTGATGTGATCTTGAGGGAGATGCCTCAAGATATGCATTAAAAATATCACTTTGGAAACTGAGTAGAAGATAGATTGGAGTAGGAGAAGGTTGTGGCATGGAAACTAACCAGCAGGTTATTGTAGTGATTGGGAAGATGATGGTGTCTTTAACTGTACAGAGAGAAATTTAGATAGGGTTTTTGGTTCAAAAAATGATTTTGAGTTTGAGATGCCAAGTCCAAACAGCTTGGTGATGTAAGACTGGATGTCTGAGAATCATCTATATAGAGATAATGATTAAACATGTGGGAACTAATAAGATCAAGCAAATGAGATAATGTGGAGACAGAGCTTTAGCTTCCATTATTAGCACACATGACCTGAATGAAGAACCAATAAAGAAAACTGAAGAGTACTCAGAAAGATAATAGGAGAACCAGGAGAGAACAGAATCTAGAAAGGAGAAGACTGTACAGTAGAAGAGAGGGATCAATAGTGTCAGTGGCTATAGAGGGCAAGAAAAATGAAAATTCAGAAAAATTATTAGATTTGGCAATTAGATTATTGGTAACTTTGGAAAGGACAGTTTCAGTTAAATGATAAAGTTTGAAACAGGGTTTAGAACTAAGGGAGAGGAGTGGAGATCAAAGTGGAACTTTCAACTGAAAATGACTTTCTTGAGATTTGCCATACAAGTTATATACAGAATAAATAGGAAATAATGGAGGAAAGGCACTAGAATTAAGAGGGTTTGGGAAAGGCTTCTTGTAGACAGGAATTTTAGTTGGGTTTAAGGAAATTAGGGAGGTTAACAGAGCAGAGGAGAAAGAATATTCCTGGTCTGGGGGACAGAGAGAATGCTGGGAGCAAAGAGATGGAGTGTTGTTTATGAAACACCCAGGAGATTAGTGTCACTGGATCAGAGAGTATTGTTGGAATGTAAAGTATAAAAAGACTGGAAAAGGTAGGAGGGGGCTTTGAATGTCAAATAGATCATTTTGTATATTATCCTGGAGACAATAGGAAGCTACATGAGTTTATTGAGTAGGAGAATTCTATGATTGGACCAGTGTTTTTAAAATAAATTACTTTTAGTGACTACATGTGGGATGGATTGGAGAGGGGAGACATTTGAGGCAGGCCAACAAGTAATTGCAGTAATCAAGGCATGAGGTAATGAGGGCCTGCACTGTGATGGTGGGGATAGATCTATGAGTTTCTTAGGGTTGTGGAAATTAGGGTCATATGTCCAGCAAGTTAGAAAATTAAATCCTTGCCTCTCAAACCTTCCTAAAATAGGAAATTTGCTCAAAAGAATAAAACAGTTTCAGCTGTCTCTGTGGTCTAAGAACCCAATCCAGTTAACATTAATCAACTAATAACAGAGAAAATTTAATGATCCTTAACCCCTTATTCAGGCCAACCAACCTATTCCTTGGCCCACCATGCTTCAGGGCTGTACAAGCCCAGGGCTGTACAGAGATCTGTAAGGGAGAAACTTGTTCAGGCAGCAACAGTGCAGCAGCATTCTATGCCTCAAGAGAACTCAACCAGAAAACTGAGGAACAGAGGACAATGAAAGAGAACACACATGTGACTGTGTAGTCCTCAGCCTAAGGGAGAGTCTGGCATCCAGCTGGGGCCTGGCTCTATTCTCATGGAAAGTCAGTTGGGGCAGAGACCAAGACTGAACTGTGAATTGCCCACTATGGGAGGAGGCTTACTTACTTAGATGACTTTGAGATTCAGACCCCAGAGAAACCACACTAAAAGGGGAAGGAGTCTGAAAGGAAGTCCTAGGGAGCTATTAAAAAAAAAAAAAAGACTGAAATTACCCCAGATATTTCAGAAGGAAAAAAACTCGAAGACCTTGAGCAAGAGCACATATAGAAGGATGCCTTGGCAAGGGGGATAGAGAAAGGGAGATCTCAGTAATCAGTTTTGGTAGTTGAGGAAGCAAAGCCTCAATGTAGAGGATGGGAGGGGTGGAGATTAGGGGTAGATTTAAGGGAAGAATTGCTCTGATGAGCTAGTTTGCAAATGGCTTAGAAAAGAATTGGCTTGCTGCAAGGAGCTCCAAGTTGATTTTATGTAGCATAAAGTTGAAAGGGATTCAGTATTTAGTGAATTTCTCCAAGTCTGTTCAGCTTATTTGAATATGAATGAAATACTGAATGGCAGGAGGAATCCAAACTTGTCCAGGATAGGACAGAGGGACACAGAATTCAAGTGTAGTTGTTATTGAACTGATTACAAAGTGAATGTCCCTAGTAACATTGTACAATGTACAATGATCCACATTGAGTGTGATGAGAGAGAAATCATATCTTTAAGGAAGAAACAGAAAGTGTAAGAGATAACAAGATCAGACAATAAGATATCTGTTTGGTTTTTTTCTAAATTAAAGGAAATAGGTCCTTGAACTTTTTTCAAAACTCCACGGTTCTTTATCTGGATACAGACAGCATTTCCCTTTGCAGACAGCCCCAAATTGTCCCTACTTGTTGCACTGATGGAATGAGCAAGTCCATCAAGGTTGATCATCTTCCCCATGTTGCTATTTGGGTGTACAGTGTTTTTCTGGTTCTGCTCATCTCACTTAGCATCAGTTCATGCAAATCATTATCTTTAGGCATGCAGTGCAGCCAATTCCACTTTGGGGAAATTCTAATTGTTAGAAAATATTTTTTGGCAAAAAAAGAAATTTCTGCAACTTTCAATCATTCTTCTAACTCCTCTTTAGATCAAATAAAGTAAGACTTATCCAACTTCTCCAAACCATGAAAGTCTTTTAGATATTAAGAGTTGGAAGGGGCTTTCTTTCTAAGTCTTACTTTCTACTTTCAGTATACTTTTTATGTCATAATTTCCAGATCACTCAACAATCCCAATTGCCCTTCACAGAGTATACTCCATCTTAATATGTAAGCTGAGGAAGAAGATTTTGACAATATAACATTCCTGTCCCTAAGCAGTTAAGTGGTACAGTGGATAGAGCATTGGTCTTGTAGTCAGAAGGACAGGAGTTTGAATCAAGCCTCAGCTTGACTTCTAATAGCTGTGTGACCCTTGGATTAGGTCATTTAACCCTGACTGCCTCACATCCAGGGTCCTCTCCTGACATCATCTGACCACTGGACCCAGATGGCTCTGGAGGAGAAAGTGAGATTGACTTAGCATAGTATCCCCCTCACTCAAAATCCAGTGCTTGTCACAGCATCACCTACCTGATCTTGTGGTCTTCTTTGAAAACAAAGGACAAATATTATTATTCCTGAGTATTAATGTAGTCCAAGATTGCCTCAACTTGTGGGCAACTACCCCACGATATTGTACTGTACAGCTTATAATTCTTTAAAACAGTTAGCTTTTATTTAGGACTTTAAAGTTTGCATAGCCGTTTACATAGATTTTATTGGTTTTTGCAAGGCATTGGGTTAAGTGACTTGTTAATGGTCACACAGCTAAGCAACCTTATTTGAACTCAGGTCCTCCTGACTCCAGGGCCCAGTGCTCTGTCCACTATACCACCTAACTGCCTGCCCCTAGGTTATATCATTTGATCCACATGACAACCGTTGTGAGGTATGTTATTATTTTCCTTCACAGATGAGGCAACTTAGTCTACTAGAGACTCAAACAGAATTTTTATTTCTATCTTTTCAGACTCTACATTCTATCCCACTGCTCCATCTAGCTATCTCTTAGTTCACTAAGATTCTCAGGTCTCTTTCTCTTACTCTAATCCTAGGCTCCTTTTATCCTATGCATAGCCCTAATTCGTATACAGATGCTCTTTAGGAAGTAACATGGTACAGTAGAGAGCTGAACCAGGAAGGCATAACCAGCTAACCTTTAAGGTTACTATCTCTGGACTTTAGATTCCCTACCTGTAAAATGAGGGAGTTAAATTTGGAAGATTTAAAAAAAATTTTTTTTATGTTTTTGCAAGGCAAATGGAATTAAGTGGCTTGCCCAAGGCCACACAGCTAGGTAATTATCAAGTGTCTTGAGACCGGATTTGAACCCAGGTACTCCTGACTACAGGGCCAGGTGCTTTATCCACTGCGCCACCTAGCAGCCCCAAGATTTTTAAATTCTTAAACATTTTAATTGTTCTAGGTTGCGGCAATTCAGTTTTCACAAATGAAGTTGGTGTGTGGGCTGTCTGCATTCAGTTCTGAATAGGCGTTCAGAATCAGTATAAAGAAGAAAGATGCCCTTCTTGCCATATATAATCAGTGATCAAATCTTGCCTAATTTTTATTAGTGAAGATAGATGCCTTCCTTAGTAATCTGAACACTAGAATTTTGAAGTTTTTTTTAAGAGCCTATAAATTTTTTGTAATCTCACCTCCTCCCTCCAGGTCATTGTCTAGTATAAAACTGTAAAATTCAGGGTAGAGGGGAAAGGGATTAGGATTTATATGACATCCACTTGGTTCCAGTAACTTGGTAAGTGTTCTCAAAAACTATGGGCAGTAGGTCTTCAATTCAGCAGTTGAAGAAAGACTTGCTTAGCATCACCAGCTAGTAAGTGTTTGATGCTGGATTTGAATCTTTCTGTCTGTCTCTATCCTGAGTAATTGGAACTGTTTCCCCGAAGACCCTCCAAGTAAGTAGTCTTTTGGAGGTCAGTGGACTGGAAAGTAATTTTTACAAAATTTTTCTTAAAGGTATAAGAAAGAAAACAATTTTATTTGATCTCTGGCCTTGCCTCTCTGTAATTTCATTTCTTTATGAGTATGACTAGAATTTATATTTATTACTTTTGACCCTTTCCATGGTGACATGATTATTTTCTAGCACATTTTTCCCATGAATTTTCTCTTTGAATGAGAGAACTAGAGAATGTTTAGTTTTAGTGGGTCATTTCATACCAGGGACATGGTCTCTGAAGAGCAAGTGACCATTATAGAGTGTGGGTCTTATTAAACTGTCCCCCCCACCAAATGCTATAATTTCTTTGTTAAAAGCAATTTAGGGTCAGATAGACAGTACAGTGGACAAGAGTATCAACCCTGGAATCTGGGGAACCTGAGTTCAAATGTGGCCTCAGACACTTAACACTTACTTAGCTGTGTGACCTTGGCCTTGCAAAAGTCCCCCCCCCCCCCCCCAATTTAGAAGAGTTACAGAGAGAGAGAGAATTATTGACTCCAGCTATTTTAAATAAATAATATGTGGAAACTTAATTACTCTGAATTGTTGTATGGATTTATTTTTGAAGGCATTGTATGTAATGAAAGTAGCCTAAGAAAACATATTGCTGATAAAACATAAAACAGTGTTGAGGAATTTGAGGGTCTAGATCTGCTCACAAAACTACTTATTTAAGTTAGTACACAAATTGAGTTTGTATGGCAAATCATTTGACTTAGCTTTCTGATGCCTTCTGGTCACTCATTCTGTATATCAGGTGAGACTGGTTAGAACTTGAATGGGAGGGAAAAGTCAATTCACTTGACTAGCAAGGGAAGGAGTCAATTTTTTTTTATTTTAGGTTTTTGCAAGGCAAATGGGGTTAAGTGGCTTGCCCAAGGCCACACAGCTAGGTAATTATTAAGTGTCTGAGGTCAGGATTTGAACTCAGGTACTCCTGACTCCAGGGCTGGTGCTTTATCCACTGCACCACCTAGCCGCCCCAGGAGTCAGTTTTAAAATAATTTCCCAAACTCCTTATGTGGTACATAATTAATAAATATTGCATTATTATACTATATCTGACTTTTATATAGGAGGAAATTGAACCCTCAAAAGGGTTTATGACTTTACAAAATAACAAAATAACAGATCCTCTGACTTAGTAAGTCAGGCTCATTCTGCTCTGCCACCACCACCTCTTTGTGTGAAATGTGTCTAGTTGGTTAGCAATTGATGAATTGACACTTGAGAAATCCATCTGGTGCTTATTTCTTTGTTATGCTATATTTGGGAGTTACATTTTTATTATTTTAAATGACTACATCCATTTGCTTGAACGGCATCCTTCTCAACCCTCTGTTATATCTTTGAAATTACTATGTCAGAGCTATCTTTGGAATGATATAATATACACATTGCCTTCAACCCTCCTGAAGTTTGTTAGGTTGACTTGCTGGCAACAAGGTCATTCCTCTAGTTTGAATCAGTCACTAAGCTTTTGTTAAGGACCCATTATGTGCCTGTGGAGGTACCAAGCTCTGGAATGTGGGAACCAAAATGAAATAATCCTTGATCATTATGACTCAGGAAGGACACCTCACATTAAAAAGTATTTTCACTGACTCTAACTCTAGGCACCATTGGAATTGACCCATAGCTTTCTATTGACTGGGTTAACTGCTTCAAGCTTGTCCTCAAGCTCAGTCTGTTGTCCATAGCAAACAAACACTTGAGGACTTTTCAGAATTGTTTATATTTGTCATTTGTTTTAAGTTTCAGAAATTCTTGTTCCTTTTCCTTTCAAGACCAAAAGTGGGCTTTTCTTTTTTTGGATAACTGAAGCTAAAGAAAAGGGAGTTTTCCTTAATATCTTATGTCCCCTAAATGGTTTAATTTAATGATGGCCTTAAAGTTATTTAGTTTTAGAGAAAGACAGGACTAGGTGGTCAGGAGCTGAATGTGACTGTAGGACTCAATCTTCTCTTTTATAAAATGAAGTAGTTGATAGGATATCTCAAAAGAATTCTCCAGGAACTGACTTGTTTATGTTTTGTTGACTTCTCTGCCTTTGAAAGTAGTGTATGAAAAGGACTAATATCAAAGAACCTAAGCTATTTTCTGTAAAGCATCACCCCCTATTGCATCACAGGTATGGAAATTGCCTTCACATATGAGGAAACCACATTTACCCAAAGGACCTTTAAGGCATCAAACCCATTCCATAATTTTTTAATAGATGAGAAAATCATTGGTCCAAGAAGAAAGTGACTCTAGAGAGGGTACTCATTGCCTCTCTTGTGGAAGATATTGGATGTGAAGACATTAACCTTTTTGGTGATGGCTCTTGATGCCTGGATGCCAACATGACCATAGCTGATTGGTCAGATTTCCCAGAGCCTGGATTTCATTGACTAAGCTTCAGAAGGTAGGGTTGTGGCATGGTACTAGAGAAGGACACTGCCCTTGTAGTCTGGAGGAACCTGGGTTGTTGGCAAGACACTTAACTTCTAAAAGTCTTACAGTATTCACCTGCAAAAAGGGGGTAATAATTGTATTTACCTTAGAAATTAAAGTTTTTTTAAAGCACTTTTTTGCAAATCCTAAAACTATGTTAGTTATTCTCATTATTTTAGTCTTTGTATTTGGATTCAAATAGAAATTACTCTGGGACAGATTGTTATCCTACACTGTTCTTTTTTGTTTACTGTTCAGTGAATAATTGGGCAGGTGAATGAAAGATTTCTTTTAGTGCTTGAATAAAAAACATTTGCAGTATAAGCTCATCTTCTGTAGGATAACTCAAAAAAAGCAGTTTTAGCACAATTCCAGTTACAGAGAGAATGATGAAATGTTGAATATATTATCCTGTTCTCATCTGATTTTGATTTTTTTTAAACTAGGCCTTATATTTTGAGAGTTTTTCCTTACACGTAGTTTGGAATTATTGAGGATTAAAACATGGTGACAATTATTAAAATTGTTGTTCAGTTTGGTAACTAAATTAAACAAAACAAAAGTAAACAAACATGCAATTACAACTGAGTGATATTATGTTGGTAGAAGCCTCTATGTAATGCTTTCTGTAGAATTGGTGCATTAGTATCAGCTACATAGCCTTTTTACATCCAGAGATTGCTTTCTTCAGTGATTGAGGCTGCATCACTTAAAATAAGACTTAAGTTTGCAAAGCACTTTGCATGCCATTTCATTTTAGTCAGATAACATCTCTCTGAGGTAGATACAGTAGGCATTTAATTCTTTTTTTATAAATGAACAAATTGAGAACTTATTTGACCACACTGGTCATAGAGCTGTCAGAGGTAGGATGTGAAATCCAATTCCAAGTTCAGTACTCTAACCAGTACAACAATGGAAGTAGACAATGATTGTCACTTTGACTTGAGTACTAAAACACTCTGATTTTCTTATGGGGAGTTAGGAAATGTTTCATACTTCTTGGTACCCTCAATTTTGTCTCCAGTGGAGAATCACAGACAGGTGGGTGGGGAGCTCTAGCAAACCTGATGGTATCCTTCAACTTAAACCTTCTTTTAAGAGCTTAGTATTATTTGGTAATTTGTGCTATCCCCTCAATTTCCATTTCTTTGCCACTAAAAACGAACTACTTTAAATATTTTTGTTCATGTGAGGCTTTTCCTTTTTTTTTTTTTTTAATAATCTCTTTAGAATACAGACCTAGGAGTAGTATTGAGAGATCAAAGGGTCTGCCACAGTTTTATAACTTTTGGGCAAATGACTTTCTAGAGCAGTTGAATCACTTCATAACACCAACAGTCCATCAGTGTCTCAGTTTTCCAACATTCCCTCCAACATTTATCTTTTTTCCTTTTTTGTTCATATTAACCAATCTGATATGTACTCTTAGAGCTCTTGGTCCTTTATGTTCAGGAAGCTTTTTTCTATATGCTGAAGGAGAGCTGACTTTGCTAAAGGTTTGCACTAGCAAGTTTGTGTAATTCTGTATCATTTACATATACATTCTTACTAACCTGGTAGGTATATAGTGCAAATATTATTAGTTTTATAGAGCAGGAATATCTGAGGCTCATACCTAGCTCAGAAAAGTAATTACTAAAGAGAAATTTATGAAGGGGATGCCCTTTTATATTTTTACCTACAGGGTACAACTGTATGTTTTGAGATCTCTCGAAATGTCTTTTGATAAGATTATCAAGATTGTCAAGCATGAGGCCAAGTCAGGGCTTAAATTCAGATTTCTTAACCTAAATTCTATGCTCTAGACCAGAGCATTAAAATGATGGTTGATGAACATAGGAAGAGAAGCAGTAATTCCATCTCACAAAAAGCCATGATCTCACTAAGAACAGATTATACCAGACTATGCTCATTTATTCTAATAGAATCACTAAACTTATAGATGAGTTTGATAAATCATTTCTGTTCTGTTCTCCAGAGCTATGTCTTACAGTTAAATAGATATAGTTAGATGGGTATCAAAGGAGTTGTTAATGGTTTCATGTCAGTGTGGTAAGAAGTCTCCACTCAAGTGCCCTAGGAATCTCTTCTTGACCCTGTACATTAGGAAAGGGTATGTTCTTCAAATTTGCAAAAGACTGGGTAGAATAGCTAACAAAGTGGATAACAATAAAGATTCAGAAAGATCTTGACAGTTTGGAGTACTGAATTGAATAAGGTGATAGCTATAAAGTACAAAAATCAACTTTACAAGTAGAAGAGAGGAGGTATGGATCAGACAGTCGTGAAAAATGATCAATATGCAGCACTGATGATATGGATATGTATTTAGGGAGCATCGGGTTTGATTAGAGCATCTGATCCCTAGGAGAGTTGGAGATGAGGTTAGAAAAGGTAAGTAAGGGGCGGCTAGGTGGCGCAGTGGATAAAGCACCAGCCCTGGAGTCAGGACACTTAATAATTACCTAGCTGTGTGGCCTTGGACAAGCCACTTAAACCCCATTTGCCTTGTAAAAAAAAAAACCTAAAAAAAAAGTGTCAATGGGACTGGTGAGAAAAGGGTCCTTGAAAAAGACTTTTTAGAGATAATTGTCATTGATTTTGTTAGGGTGGGAGATGATTCTGAGGTTTTGAATTGGCTAGGAATATGTCTTTTAGATATAGAAGTAGGGAATTCAGCAAAGTTTACTGGTTGTGATGGGGATGGGAAAGTTTGAGGTGCCAGTGGTTGAAACTCCAGGTTAGTGAAAATGGGATTTTAGAAAAGTTTACTCGCTCAGGACAAGAGGGCTAGGCTGAATGTATAGATACTGCAGCTACCTTGATACATACAGAGGTGAGAATTGAAAACTGCAATTAGTTGAGGGGAAAAAAAGGTAAAAAAAATAGCTTTAGGGGATGGGAAAGTTTGCAAATACATATTTAGTACATATGAGTATGGGGCAAAGAAACCTGGAACTAGATGCATGAATGAGGAATAAGTATGGATTGTTGACAGAACCCTGAGGAGATTCATCTGACTGGAACAGAGGCTTCCTTTTGGGGAGTAGTGTGAGGTCAATTTATAGATGGGAAAAGAGGAGGGATCAGATTATGAAGGACTTTGACAGAGAGAGCTAAGATTTAAATCTAATTCCTGGGAACAGATGGGCTTTTTCTTAAGGGACAGCATGAATCTGTACAGACATGGGTTCCCACTGAAAGAAGCTTCTAAGTCTGTTGTTTTTACCCATATTTTTTTGGATTTCAGCCTTTGAACATACAAAGTGTTCTGTGGGATTTAGGTAGAGAAACCTTGTATGACCAATGTCTCATTTCACCTAAATCATAACAGTCATTTAAAACAGGAAAAAAATTCTTTTAGTAAGCATCTCCTCTTCTTGGGTAGTTAATAGCTGCCATGGAATATTAAACGTTGTTACATTTTGATGTGTATTTTCCAAAATTATGTAGTTTATGACCCTTCATTTACAACAAGTTGGAACTTTACTATAATAATAAAAACAATTAATGAATCTGGTGCTGCTCTTGAGTTACATTTTTTGAGTTATAGCTTTAATAAATGTCTTTTCTTTTTTTATTGAATTTTACAACTTTCCCCCAATCTTTGAGAGCTTCTCTCCCCTCAACTCCCACAGAAGGCCGCCTGATAGTCTTTACATTGTTTCCATGCACTGATCACTGATCAAAATTGAATGTGTTGAGAGATATTATATCCTAAAGGAAAAAAAAATATAAGAGATAGCAAAATTACATAATCCATAAGAAATTTTTTATTAATTGAAGGTAAGTCTTTGGTCTTTTTTTAAACTCCACAATTCTTTCTTTGGCTATAGATGGTATTCTCCATCACAGATACCCTAAAATTGTCCCTGATTGTTCAAGCAAGTCCATTAAAATTGGTCACTAACCCTATGTTGCTGTTATGGTGTACAGTGTTCTTCTGGTTTTGCTCATCTCGCTCAGCATCAGTTCATGCAAATCCTTCCAGGCTTCTCTGAATTTTCCTATCCCTCCTGGTTTCTAATAGAACAATAGTGTTCCAAAATGTGTCTTTTCTATAAGCTCTCTACTAGGTTCTGTGTTTAGAATTGAAGGTACATTAGATGTCAATGTCAGGCAACTTCTTTGTTTTATAGATGAAGGTACTAATTTAAGTGACATTCAAGTGATTTGAATGTGAAATAGTAGATGGAAGGAGTTGGAAAAAATACCTTTTAATTGCAGATTTTGTTTTTCACTATTTCTTACTGCCTCCACAATGATAGATCATACCTTTTTGAGTTTTTTTTTCTGGTAAGGCAATGGGATTAAGTGACTTACTGAAGTTCACACAGCTAGGTAATTCTTCAGGGTCTGAGACTGGATTTGAACTCAGGTCTCATGCTATATCCACTGTACTACCTAGTTTCCCCTAGATCAGGGCTGTCCAAAATGTGGCCCCCTGGCTGAATTCAGGTAACAGTGTGATTTTTATGTGGTCCCCTTTGTGTTTACCAAATGCTTTTAGTAAATGAAACCAAGCAACTGCAGAATCAAAATATATTGTCAGTTGTTTCAATCAAAACTTTTATTTTGAGGGGCAGCTAGGGGGCGCAGTGGATAGAGCACAGAACCTGGAGTCAGGAGTATCTGAGTTCAAATCTGGCCTCAGACACTTAATAATTACCTAGCTGTGTCGCCTTGGGCACGCCACTTAACCCCATTGCTTTGCAAAAACTAGGGAAAAAAAGATTTTGTTTATTTTGAGTTTTACAATTTTTCCCATATTCCCCCCCCCCCCCCCCGAAGGCAGTCTGTTAGTCTTTACAATGTTTCCATGGTATACATTGATCTAAGTTGAATGTGAGGAGAGAGAAATCATATCCTTAAGGAAGAAAAATAAAGTATAAGAGATAGCAGAATTACATAATAAGATAATGGATTCTCCCCCCCGCCCAAAAAAAAATTAAAATTAAAGGTAATAGTCTTTGGTCTTTGTTCAAACTCAACTATTCTTTCTCTGGATATAGATGGTATTCTCCATTGCAGGTACCCCTGATTGTTACACTGAGGGAATGAGCAAGTCCATTAGGGTTGGTCATCTCCCGCATGTTGCTGCTAGGGTGGACAATGTTTTTCTGGTTCTGGCTCATCTCCCTCAGCATCAGTTCACACAAATCCTTCCCTGAATTCCCATCCCTCCTGCTTTCTAATAGAACAATAATGTTCCATGACATACATATACCACAGTTTGCTAAGCTATTCCCCAATTGAAGGACATTTGCTTGATTCTAATTCTTTACCACCACAAACAGGGCTGCTATGAATATTTTTGTACAAGTGATGTTTTTACCCTTTTTCATCATCTCTTCAGGGTATAGACCCAGTAGTGGTATTGCTGGATCAAAGGGTATGCTTATTTTGTTACTCTTTGGGCATAGTTCCAAATTTCTCTCTTGAAAGGTTGGATGAGTTCACAGCTCCACCAACAATGTATTAGTGTCCCAGATTTCCCACATCCCTTCCAACATTGATTATTGTCCTTTCTGGTCATATTGGCCAGTCTGAGAGATGTGAGGTGGTATTTCAGATACTTTAATATGCATTTCTCTAATAAGTAATGATTTAGAGCAATTTTTCTTATGACTATTGATCTCTTTTATTTCCTCATCTGTAAATTGTCTCTGTATATACTTTGATCATTTGTCAATTGGGAAATGGCTTGTTTTTTTGGAAATTTGACTCAGTACTCTGTATATTTTACAAATGAGTCCTTTGTCAGAAATACCAGTCGCAAAAATTGTTTCCCAATTTACTACTTTTCTTTTGATCTGGGTCACAGTGGTTTTGTCTGTTGCAAAAGCTTTTTAATCTAATGTAATCAAAATTGTCTAGTTTGTTTTTGATGATATTCTCTATCTCTTCCTTGGTCTTAAACTGCTCCCCTTTCCATAGATCTGACGGGTAAACTACTCCTTGATGTTCTAGTTGGCTTATAATTTTTTTATGTCTAAATCTTGTATTAATTTTGATCTTATCTTGGTATAAGGTATGAGGTGTTTCTTCCATATGAACTTCCAATTTTCCCAGCAGTTTTTATCGAAGAGAGAGTTTTTATACCAATAGCTAAATGATTACTATAATAATTTCCTGCTGTTGTACCTAGTCTATTCCACTGATCCATGACTCTATTTCTTAGCCAATACCAAACAGTTTTGATGACTGATGCTTTATAATATAATTTTAGATCTGGTAAGGCTAAGCTACCTCTTTTGCACTTTTTTTCATTGAATCCCTGGAAGTTCTTGGCCTTTTATTTCTCCATATGAATTTACTTATTAAAGTAAGCTTTTGGAATTTGATTGGTTAGGGCACTAAACAGGTTAGTTTTGGTAGAATAGTCTTTTTTATTATACTATATATTTTATTATATTAGCTCGGCCTATCCATGAGCAGTTGATGTTTGCCCAGTTATTTAAATCTGATTTTATTTTTATGAGAAGTGTTTTGTAATTATTTTCAAAAAGTTTTTGATTCTGCCTTGGCAGATAGACTTATAAATATTTTATATTGTCTGAGGTTACTTTGAATGGAATTTCTCTTTCTAGCTTTTTCTGTTGTATCTTGCTCGTCATATATAGAAATGTTGCAGCTTTCAGGGGTATATTTTATATCCTGGGACTTTGCTAAAGTTGCTGATTATTTCTAGTAGTATTTTAGATGACTTTTTGGGATTCTCTAGCTATACCATCATGCCATCTTCAAAGAGTGAGAGTTTTCACAATTCTAATTCCTTCAATTTCTTTTCCTTTTATTGGTGAGACTAACATTTCTAATGCAGTATTAAATAGTACTGGTGATAATGGACATCCTTGTTTCACCCCTGAGCTTAGTGGGAATGCCTCTAGCTTATCCCTATTGCATATAATGCTTGTTGATGGTTTCAGATAGATACTTCTAGTGTTTTTAGTAGGAATGAGTGCTGTATTGTAAAGTCAAAAACTTTTTCAGCATCTATTGATATAATCATATGATTTCTGATAGGTTTTTTTATTCATATAATTAATTATACTAACAGTTTTCTTAATTTTGAACCAACCCTGCATCCCTGGGATAAATCCTGCTTGGTCATTGTGTATTTTCTTAGCAATAACTTGTTGTAATTGTTTTGCTAATATTTTATTCAAGATTTTGGCATCTATATTCATCAGAGAGATAGGTCTATAATTTTCTTTCTCTGTTTTAACTCTCCCTGGTTTAAGTATCAGTATCATATTGATGTCATAGAAAGAGTTAGGTAGAGTTCCATCTTCAGCTATTTTTCCAATGAGTTTATATAGAATTGGAACCAATTGTTCCTTAAATGTTTGATAGAATTCTATCTGACCCTGGAAATTTTTTCTTAGGGAATTCAATAATGGCTTGTTTTCTGAGATAGGGTTGTTTAGGTTTCTAATTTCCTCTTTACTTAACTTGAGCGACTTATATTTTTGTAAATATTCATCTATTTCACTTACATCATCAAATTTATTGGCATATAATTGGATAAAATAATTTTGAATTATTTAATTTCCTCCTCATTAGTGTGAGTTTACCTTTTTCATTTATGCTACTAGCAATTTGGTTTTCTTTTTTTAAATCAAATTGATCAGAAGTTTATCAATTTTACTGGGTTTTGCATACAACCAACTCTTGGTTTTATTTATTAATTCAATACTTTTCTTGCTTTTTTTAGTTTCTAATTACTTCTGGGTCTATTTCTCCCTGGCCCAGTATTGCATATGATTTTTATTGCATTATAATCTGAGAAAGATGTATTCACTATTTCTGCAATTGATCATTAGATTTTTATGCCCTAGTACATGGTCAGTTTTTGTGTAAGTGCTGTGTACTGCAGGAAAAAAGTATATATTCTGTTCTATCCCCATTCAATTTCCTCCATGTCTAGGTTTTCTAACAATCTGTTTACCTCCTCAACTTCTTGTTTATTTTATGATTAGGTTTATCTAAATCTGAGAGTGGGAGGTTGAGGTCTCCCATTAGTAGAATTTTGCTATCTCTGTCTTCCTGTAGCTTTTCCAACTTTTCTAAGCATTTGGATG
Organism: Macrotis lagotis; assembly: GCF_037893015.1. Lineage (NCBI taxonomy): Eukaryota > Metazoa > Chordata > Mammalia > Peramelemorphia > Peramelidae > Macrotis > Macrotis lagotis. Next base: position 632,800,234 of record NC_133666.1, on the reverse strand, counting down.
TTATACCATTGGGTACATAACATATTTAGTATTGAAATTGCTTTATATCCTCCTAAAAGGTTCCATTGACAGTAGTTTCCTTCCTTATCTCTTTTTATTTATTTAATATTTATTCTCATTTTGTACAAATGTTTTTTTTACATTAGTAAAATATTCTTGTTTAAGAGTAAACGAAATACTCCCCATAGATATAGACTTGCTTGAGCAATAAAGGGGAAAGAAAAAATTAAAATTAAAAAAAAATAGTAATAATTGTAGATATGGCCAGGTGGTGCAATGGATGGAGCACCAGCCCTGGAGCCATGAGCACCCAAGCCCACATCTGGCCCCATACACCCTACTATCGCCCAGCCATGTGACATATAAGCCACCCGAACCCCACTGCCCTGCAAAAACCAAAAAAAGAAAAAAAAGACCCAAAATAAAATAAAATAGTAATAATAGTAGGGGTAGCTGGGTGGTGGACAGAGCATCAGTGCCTGAGCCAGGAGCACCTGGGTCCAAATCCGGCCTCAGACACCCAACAATCATCCCGCTAAGCGGCCCAGGCAGGCCACCCAGCCCCACCTGCCCTGCACCCCCCCCCCAAATAATAACAACAAAAAATGTGCTTGAGTCTTTGTTCCAACACCAACAACTCTGTCGTGGATGGATCACATTGTTTATGATAAGTCCATGGCAAAAGTTACTTCCATATTTTTCCACCCTTGCCATTGATGATCACAACTCCCTCCTTTTGTATTTCTCCACTACCATGCACTATATTTTCTCTCTCCTTTCACTCTGACTCTGCTGTAGGGTAGCTGAGTGGCGCAGCAGACAGATCCCCGGCTCTGGGGTCAAGAGGCCCTGAGTCCCCATACCACCCCTTAGGCCCAGCATCCACCTGACCCTATGGTCCTGGGCAGGCCATCCAATCCCAGCCCCTTGCAAGAAGTAAAAAAAAAAAAAAATGTGTTATATCTGACCACTCTCCCCCCATGGTCCATCCTCTCCTCCATCACTCACATCCCCCTTTCCCCCTGTCCCCCCCCCCATTCTTACTCCAGATGTCTTTACCCCATTGAGTATATATGCTGTTTCCTCTCCTAACCACCTCTGATGAGAGTGAAGTTTTCCTCATTCCCCTTTGCCTTCTCCCCTTCCATATCATTGAAATAGCTTATTGTAATAAAGAAAAATCTTACTATATGAAATATCTTGACCTATTCCTCCTCTCCTTTTTATTTCTCCCATTACATATCCCTTTTATCTATTGACTCCATTTTTACACCATATTTTATCTTCGAATTCAGCTTTCTCCTGTGTTTCAAGTATAAAAGCTCCCTCTACCTACTCTATTAACTGAGAAGGTTCATATGAGTATTATCAGTGTCATTTTTCTATGCAGGAATACATGCAGTTCATCCTCATTAAGTCCCTCATATTTTCCCCTTCTGTTCAGCTCTGGCCATTCCAACAGGAACATTTGAAATTCCCCTGGTTCGTTGAAAGTCTATCTTTTTCCCTGGAAGAGGACATTCAGCCTTGCTGGGTAGTTGATTCTTGGTTGCATTCTAAGCTCTTTTGCCTCAGAGGTTTGCTTTTGAAGATCCTAGAGGCTTTTTTCACTTTACTTAGTAATTCCAAGGGCCAGTCAATAGGGGGTGCTGGTTGCTTTCTCTGGAGTGATTGAAGCCCTCTCTCAATCCTGAAGGGGAGTGAGGAGGGGCAGCAAGAGCTGAGTTGACCTTGAACAATGGGCTGGAAGCCAATCTCCCTTTCAGCTGAGTCTCTGTAGTGCCTGGGGGTGGGGGGCTACCCTTTGTTCCTGGACTAATGCTCCAAAATTATGGAGGTCAGGTTCCTCATGAGTTGGAAGAGTGAAGACCTCCCCTCCCTGGCCAAAAGACTCAACTTTTGTAAACTTGGTTCTTGACCTGCCTTTCACCAAAGTCTCTATTGCTGATGCCTCTCACCAAAGTCTCTGCTGCTACCACTGGTCCTCTGGCTTCTCCAACCGCCCCCCCCCCCCCCCCCCCCCCCCCCCGCCCCTGCGCTGACCCTCTGGTCTCTGCTCCTGCTTCGCCCACGATCCTCTGAGACAGACCTTGTTGGTAGGTGTTCTTCTACTAGTTTCTTTTTCTGGGTTTTGTTGATAAAGTTTCTGTTAAGAGGTTTCTTTCATGAGGGGACACAGGGAGCACTTAAGGCAGTGCCTGTCTTCTCTGCCATCTTGGCTGGAAGCTCTCAATCAAAACTTTAAAAAGTAAGGTTGGACAGCCCTGCCCTAGATCATATCTTTTGAGATAACTTAAATAGTTCAGGATATGTAGAAATAGATTGGGAACAAATCCCTCAAGTGTTCCTTTTTTAGTGATCCCATGGTCTTTTTGGTGGTAGAAGTAGGCAGAATTGCCCTTGGATAGGAAGCTTGGTTATATACAGTGTTATAATGGAGATCTTGTGGCATTGCCGCATTGCCATTACAATTGACTCTCTTTAGATAGTTAGACTTAATAGCAAATTCCACAGTGTTTAAAAGGACATTTTCAGATATCCTTATTTTAAAAATCTGGTTCTAAGATCTGATAGCAGCAGTGTTGGGGCTGTGTATATCATACTGGCCCTGGAGTCAGGAGAACCTGAGACATTTTGTTACTTACCTTGGGCAAGTCACTTAATGCTTATTGCCTCGAAATGGGAGTAGTTTTCAATCATCCTGATTCATATTTGTCTAGTGGACCTAGATGACTCCAGAGAAGAAAGTGACAGGGACTTCTGTGATTTTAACATTGTATTCTATATTTTAAAGATTTTTACATTAGCTTTGGGAAATGTATTGTTAGGCTTCATTGCCTCATCTGTAAAATGGACTGTCTGCTTCACATTACTTATGAGAAATGATGGAAGTCTTATCTTTGAAGCAGTGGAAGTGGTAGCTATTTTAGCTGTTTATGTTGAGTGTGTGCTTCTTCTATAAACCTCAGGTGGACAAGAATTGTATCTATTCTCGAACTTGTACCTCTTGCTCTTCTCTTGCTTAATTGTTTAAGTCCTCCACAGCAAATAGACACTGAACAGTATTAGAGTGTGTTGTTCAATTGAGCTACCCAAGCAGAAGGAAGAGTGTCATGGAAAGAATGACAGACTTCTGAGCCTGGAGCTCTGTCAAGTGCTTTGTGACTTTGGGCAAGGGAGATAAACTCTGGGCTTTTGTTTCCTTCTCTCTATAATAGAACTAATAATACCTCTTACTTTGCTAGGACCGGATGATTTAAACAAATTTATAGAAATAAGATCTATTAGCTATTATCTGAGGAATTATACTCTTAGTTAACTCTCTCCAATGCAATACAATTTCACATTATATAATTGACAAAATAAGTAAACATAGAATAAAACAGATAAAATTATGAAAATCATATGATGATTTCTTAACTTCAGGGCTCTCCCATTATTGAATGTAGACTGTGTAATTAAAAGGACCAAGAAGCTTGGTCCCTCAAAGAAGAGTTAAGAAAACTCTTCTTGGCCAATGGGAGAGACTGGTTGTGAAATGCACTTGTCAGATACTATTTAAGAGGTTGTTGGTTGGTTTGACTAGGAGAAGGGAAGAAGTGTAGTCAGTTGCAAATGAAGATGATGTAAAATCAAAAAGGTTAAAAGAAAGTTAACATTTACATGTTAAAAACAATTTAACATTAGTTGAAAAAAAGTTGAAATTCTTAGCTGGGCATGTTTTTGCCCTTTGTCATTATCATTGAACTTCTCAGTTCAAAATCTTCTTTCTATCATAGGAGTCTTAAGCTTGGGGGGGCCAGAGATAAAAGTATTGCTATTCATAAATCTTGGGCCTGGAGTTAGGAAGATTTGAGTTCAAAACTAAGTTAAATACTCATTAGGTGTGAGATTTTAGCAAGTCACTCCACCTCTTTTTTTCAGCTCTTCAAAAAAAATGGGAATAATCATGGCACCTACAGTTATATCTTATTTGTAAAAAAGTGCTCAGCACAGTGCTTGGAGCAGGTGCTGTAGAAATGCTAGTTCTCTTTCCTCCTATATTATAAAAGGTACCATCCTGAAAATTGGGAGAGCTGGCTTCTAGTCTCTGCTTTGTCATTTCACTGTGTCACTTTGGGCAAGTCACTTCATTGTTTTGAGGCTCATTTTCCCATCTGTAAAATATATATTCATTTATTTACTGAGATTGTGAGGAAAGAGATTTACAAACTTTAAAACCCAAAAGCTTCCCAAAAGCTTCTGTTCAAAAAGCTCTCTGAGCAAACAGCTTTCTGTTCTTTTTTAATCAATTCTATTCCTGGAAGAAACATGATGCCCCCTAGTGACTTCAGTGGGAGAATACTTGTGGGGGGTGGGGGGACCTTTGTTTTTGCATAAGGCTTGGGGTGAATTTTTTCCTTCTTTCATAGAGAACAGTCTTGCTTTGAATAATTTTTCAGTGCAATTAAAATATATGTTGATAGAAAAGATTTTATTCTCATACTAGTTGATTTTGTTTCCTTCTAAAAAAAGCAATGTAGTGCAGTGGATAGAGCACTAATCCTGAAATCAGGAGGACCTGAGTTCAAATGAGTCCTCAGACACTTAATAATAAGTGACTAGCTGTGTGTGACCTTGGGCAAGTCACTCTTAACCCTATGCCCTTAATTTAATAAAATTTTAAAAAATAACTTAACCCATTTTTGTCAGTTTCACTGACTTTCAGTTCACTTTTATTTTAGTGCTAAAATACCTGAATATCTGTATTTAACAAAAAACTGGGTAGTCATAAACCTTTGTCTAGTGTTTTTGTATTTGTGTATACAAATCTGAAGATAGAGGAATTCAGTTGTATGTTGTCTGTAAATATAGACCAAATCCTTAGATGCCAATAATCATAATTTAACTCCTCACATTTGTAAAGAATTTCAGTGCTACCAAAATATTTTTTTTACTTTTACTTTCATGATATCCCTGTGACATAGAGGTGATGGTATCTTCAGCATTAAATACCTGTGATCTAGCAGTGTCTGCTCTCTAGAAATTTATTTATTCTACATGTAAGTAGCTAGCTGTCTTAAAGGAAGAAAGGGATTCATTTCCAAGGCTTTAAAACACTATTTGAGGATTTTCTGTTCAATTGGAGAAAAAATATGGAGCCATTGGAGTTAATCCACCCAGGGTGGATTAAGCCACTTTTACAACTGAGAAAACAGATTCAGTGGTAAAATTTACCTATATTTAAAACCCAATGTGGGGGGGGGGGGGGCACATCTAGGTGGATAGAGCTCCAGCCCCTGGAGTCAGGAGGACCTAAGTTCAAATATGACCTCAGACACATAATAATTACCTGGCAGTGTGACCTTGGGCAAGTCACTTAACCCCATTGCCTTTAATGGCTCTTTCTGCCTTTCTAAAATTTGAGGTTATAGCAATTATAATGAGGTAGATGATACACTTACATATTCAAATCTTACAGACTTGTTTATAGCTGACATTATATTAGGGGATATTTTGAGCCTTACCAAATCACCAAAGTTTACTGAATTGGACCTAGGTTAATTAGTTCAAAAATGCTCTTTTGAAGTGCTATTAGCCTCTAGAATAGCAGCTACCAGTTAAATAAACAAATCATTAGGTAGAAAACAATTGTGAGGACTGGCAGAATCCATTGTGACCTGAATGGATTATGGTAGATAATTTGTAGGAAGAAATTAAGACATACACAAAAGACCATCTGCCTCTCCACTGTGGTTCCTGATACTATCTCCTGCCAAAATCCAATTAAGAAGTGGCTGAAGGCTATTGATTTCAAGATAATAACTTGAGTATAAGTGTGTGCTGTGAAAACCGAGGGTGCCTTTAACTGTCAAACTATACTTGTTGTTCTTTCCTACACCATATTTCTATTTAAAATAGGAAGCTTTTCTATTTTTAATTCATTTAAAGTTATCTTACGTCTTTTATCTTTTTAAGAAAAATTAATTAGTGTTTGTCTTTTTTATAATTTTATATATATATATATATATATCATTATATAAGTTTGACTGTCTCTTATGCTCCATCAGTCTTGTGTTAATTTTAGGAAGTTTTTTTAAAAAGATTCAATGATAAAATTTATATTAAGGTGATGTTTCCCTTAATAACTTGTGTATTTTTTTTTCCTTGTAGATTTGGTACTGAGCCATTTGGAATCATGGGGTCCGAGAATCCAAGTCCACAAAATCCTAGCTGTAAGATCATGACCTTCCGTCCTACAATTGAAGAGTTTCAGGACTTTGGGAAATATGTGGCCTACATTGAGTCCCAAGGAGCTCACAGAGCAGGACTTGCTAAGGTTAGCTTGTTTGAGTACTTTCCCCCTAGTTCTCTTCCTTACCCACAACTTCCTTACCCAGTTTCAGCATTTAGGTCTTAAGATTGTTTTTTTTTTTCTTTTAAACACTTCATTTATGTAATAAATATCAAATTTCTTCTATATTCAAAGCATTGTGTTAGACATGGTCTTCAGTAGAACTTACATTCTAGGAGGGGAGACAGTTCACAAAGGAAGTAATATAAATGAGTGGAAGTCTAAGGTAGAAATTGTTACTAACTGAGATTGGCTGCATTTAAAGGACTTTACTTTCTAAATGTAGAAATTCACCATATGAAGAGAGGAAGAGAGGGCTTTCTAGGCTAAGGGAATAGTATGTGTGTAATGGTGGGAGGGGAGCAGAGTTATTTTTTGACTGAGTAGGGGGAAAGGTGCCTGATTGTCATGAATCTTAAAGGCATGCATAGGCTTTTGAGCTTGTTTTGTATGGGTAGCAGGGAGCCGCAGTAGGGCTCTTGAGGAGCAAACTGGGGGTTTAGGTGAGTGTTCTCTGGACTAGGGGAAAGAATTTAAATCATTGTAAAATTGTAAAATACAATTTGGATTGCACAATTAATTTGTTTTTCCCACTGTCTCAGTACTTTTTCCCCAGTATACCTTGTGTCCTGTGTAGTATTTTGTGAATTTAGAAACCAGCTTGTCCATTCTTCTGCCACCTCCTTCCACCCCCAAGTAAAAACATAAATTTCAAAAGAGTGTTAAGGATAGCATCATAGAGCTAGAGCTAGAAGGAACCTCAAGGACCATCTAGTCCATTTGACTTCCTTACTTACAGATAAGTCAAGTGAAGTTAAGGTCCCCAGTCATACAAGTTAACTGTTAGCATCATTGAGTTGAGATTTGAATCCAAGTCAGTGTTTTTCCTCACTGCTTTCCCCTTCCCAAATTTTAGTTGACCTCACTTTATGAGAAAATCAGTGGAATGTTGACTATTGACTGTCTTCTTTCCTAGTCCCTTGTGAAACTCTACTATGTAGTTCTTTTCTTCTTTAGTTCAGTCTCTTGAGGAAAACATAGTTCTTCGTTTTTTTAAGGTCATGCTCACTTAATTCCCAGTGATTTTCTTGGCATCCCAACAGAATTCTCATTTGTAACAAATACAGGCAAACAAAACTTGGAAAAATGTGCCTGCAGATTTGTGCTTTATTTTGTATCTATATCCATTCTACCACCTCTGCTAAGAAGCAGGAGTAATGCTTCCTTCTCAGGCCTCATATCATATCTCCTCCTGCTAACCCATATACTTCTTTTTGCTTTATGGCCATACTTTATGCATACTTGCATGTAAAGGAATCCAGTTCTTTTTTCTTTGAGTTTTGAGCTTTGCAATTTTTCTCCCAATCTTACTTCCTTCCATGCCCCCCACCCCCGAAAGCAATCTGTCAGTCTTTATTTTGTTTCCATGTTGTACACTGATCCATCCACTGATCCTTAAGAAAGAAACAAAAAGTATGAGATAACAAGATCAAACAATAAGATATCTGGGTTTTTTTTCTAAATTAAAGGGAATAGCCCTTGAAATTTGTTCAAATTCCACAGCTCTTTATCTGGATACAGATGGTATTCTCCATTGCAGACAGCTCAAAATTGTCCCTGGTTGTTGCATTGATGGAATGAGCCAGTCTATCAAGGTTGAACATCATCCCCATGTTGCTGATAGGGTCTACAGTGTTTTTCTGGTTCTGCTCATCTCACTCAGCATCAGTTCATGCAAATCCCTCCAGGCTTCCCTGAATTCCCATCCCTCCTGGTTTCTAACAGAACAATAGTGTTCCATGACATAGATATACCACAGTTTGCTAAGCCATTCCCCAGTTGAATGACATTTACTTGATTTCCAATTCTTTGCTACCACAAACAGGGCTGCTATGAATATTTTTGTACGAGTGATGTTTTTACCCTTTTTCATCATCTCTTCAGGGTATAGACCCAGTAGTGGTATTGCTGGGTCAAAGGGTATGCACATTTTTGTTGCCCTTTGGACGTAATTCCAAATTGCTCTCCAGAAAGGTTGGATGAGTTCACGGCTCCACCAACAATGTATTAGTGTCCCAGATTTCACAAATCCCTTCCAGCAATGATCATTGGGAAATGGACCAGCTCTTGCTATTGCTGCTGTTCTTCCTGTTCCTTCCATTTGCTCTAGCAAATTGATAATTTTTGTTTGTTATAAATGATAATTGACTGTAGAATGAACTGAGTTTTCCAGTACACCTGGACATATTCTTCTCATGTTCTATGTATGCCCATGAGTCTTGAGTATAAAGAACTTTTGTGAATGTCTCTTCCAACAATGATCATTATCCTTTCTGGTCACATTGACCAGTCTGAGAGGTGTGGGGTGGTACCTCAGAGAAGCTTTGATTTGCATTTCTCTCATAATTAATGAAGGAATCCAGTTCTTACTTTGCTATTTCATTTACCATCTGTGTGATCTTTGGTAAGTCAATGAACCTTTGTGCCTTTGATCTTATTAGTGAAATAATACTAGATAAAACTAAAGGTCCCTTCTAGTTCTAAATATATTCTCATTATTTATCAAATTTTATAATGAAGAACTTAAAGAATATCATTAACAACAAGAGAAGCAAAATTATTGTAGGAAAAACCTCTGATCTTGGAGTCCTAACACCTGAATTCAAGTCCTGTGACCTGAGATTATTAAATTTACTTGATTAAATCTTGTTTCCTTCTTTCTTTCAGATGAGAAAATCACTTTAAACTAGCTCCACACATTCTTTGTGGAGAAAAGGAAAAATATCAGCTTTTGTGAAACTTATCATATTGGGGGAGATAACAGCAACCTATATTTTTATATATATATATATATGTTATATATATATATATATATATTTATATATATATGTACAGAATACATTTAAGGAAGATACAAGGGTCTGATGGGGTGATTACCAGGGAGGATGATACTTTGGGATGAGTCTTGAAGGAAATTGCTGATTCCATGAAGAAAAGGCTAGGAGGAAACATATTTTAGTCACGGGAAAGAACCTTTGCAAAGGTGTGGTTAAGTCGAACCTGGTGACCTTTAAATGCCAAACATTCAATCCTAGATGTCATTAAAAAAAAAAACACTTTTCATTAAATAGAAGTTCATTAAATTAGGAGAGTTGCATAATTAGATCTGAACTTTAGGAAAATCATTTTGGCAGTTGTGTTTTAGATGGATTGGAGTGAGAAAATATGAGCAGGAAGGCCAATTGGTAGTTAATGGAATAGTCAAGTGAGGCTATAAGCTAGGATGGTAACTGTGAAAGGAGCCAGGGAAATCTATGTAAGAGATTTTATTTTGGTAGAAATGAGATTTGGCAAGTGATTGGATATGTGGAGTGAATGAGCAGGCCTACTAAGATTATAAACCTTATAAAGTGACTGAAAAGATGGTACTTTTGATTAAAATGGAGAGGTTCTGAAGAGAGCTGTCTTTGGCTAGGGTTGGCTAGAGTTCTGGAGTATGGAAAGGTGAGCTCCACATGGTTCATTGACTTTGAGATGTGTCCAGGTCATTTAGTTTGAATTATCCAGTAATCTCTTGTTGTTTTGGGGTTTGAATTTGGGTGAGAGACTAGATAGATAGAAAGCTGAGTTTGTCCTTCATTTTCTTTCTTTTCTTTTTAATTCTTATTTTGTACAAATAATGTTTTTATACATTACTAAAATATTCTTGTTTAAGAATAAACATAATACCCTCTCCCCCCCAAATATAGACCCACATGAGCAATAAAGTAAAGGGGAGAGAAAAATTAAAATTATTATTAATAATAATAATAATAATAGTAGTAGGTATGGCCAGGTGGCGCAGTGGATGGAGCACCAGCCCTGGAGTCAGGATAACCTGAGCCCAAATCTGGCTCTGTACACCCAACAATCACCCAGCTGTGTGACTCCATGCAAGCCACTCCAACCTCATTGCCTTGCCAAAAAAAAAAAAAAAAAGACCCAAAATAAAATAAAATAGTAATAATAGTAGCAGCAGCCAGGTGGCGGACATAGCACTGGCCCTTGAGCCAGGAGCGCCCAAGTCCAAATCTGGCCTCAGACACCCAACAGTCACCTAGGTGTGAGGCCCTAGGCAGGCCACCCAGCCCCATTTGCCCTGCAACCCCTCCCACCCAATAAAAATAAAAAATGTACTTCAGTCTGTGTTCCAACACCACCAGCTCTGTCGCGGGTGGATCACATTCTTGATGATAGGTCCATCACAAAAGCTTCTTCCATATTTTCCACTGTTGCCATTGCTAATTGCAACTCCCTCTATTCATACTTCTCCACTGCCATATACTACATTTTCTCTCTCCTTTCACTCTGTCTCTGCTGTAGGGTAGCTGAGTGGCACAGCAGACAGATCCCTGGCCCTGGGGCCAAGAGGCCCCGAGCCCACATACCACCCCTTAGGCCCAGCATCCACCCAGCCATATGGTCCCGGACAGACCATCCAATCCCAGCCTCTTGCTAGTAGTAAAAAAAGAAAATGTCTTATATCTGACCACTCTCCCCCCATGGTCCATCCTCTCTTCCATCACTCACATTCCCCCCCCCCCCACCCCCCTTCTTTCCTTCTTACTCCAGATGTCTATACCTCATCTAGTATATATGCTGTTTCCTCTCCTAGCCACCTCTGATGAGAGTGAAGATTACCCCCTTGCATTCCCCCTTACCTTCCCCCCCTTCCATATCATTGCAATAGCTCATTGTAATAAAGAAAAATCTAGTATATGAAATATCTTAGACTATTCCCCCTCTCCTTTTTCTTTCTCCCATTACATTTCCCTTTTATCTATTGACTCCATTTTTTACACCACATTATATCTTCAAATTCAGCTTTCTCCTGTGCTTCATCTACCTGCTCTATTAATTGAGAAGGTTCATATGAGTATTATCAGTGTCATTTTTCTATACAGGAGTACATGTAGTTCATCATCATTAAGTCCCTCATATTTTCCCCTTCTCCAATCTATGCTTCACCTGAGTCCTGTATTTGCCTTGCAAAAAAAAAAAAAAGCAAATTTACTATTCTCTGCCTCTTTTGCTAGCTAATAATCCAAACCATGCCTTCTACCTGTGGATGTTACCAAAGATTCTGCCCCATGTTCCCCTCTTTTCTTCCTCTAATCTTGCCACCCTATTTCAAGGTAACCTCATCAGCTTCTATGAGTTTTACTACTGGCCCTAGGGAGAGTCTTGAAATCTATGTATTCAACTCCAAACTCTTATATAAATTTCAGTCCCACATCATTAGTTGCTCATTGGACATTTCAAACTAGATGTCCCATTGACACTTAAACTTAACATGTCCAAAACTGGACTTTTTCCCACTAAAGTCTCCCTTGTCCCAAACTTCACCAGAATACCACCATCCTTTCTGTCTCCTGGGTTCTTGATCCTGGTATTATCCTCAACTCCTCCTACATATCCAATCAGCAATTAACAAATCTTGCATTTACTACCTTCAGATCATTTCTCACATCTGGCCCCTCCACTCATATAGCTACCATCTTAGTTCAGACCCTCTTTATATTTTACTTGTACTACTGTTAACAGCATGCTTAAGTGGTCTTTCCATCAAGTCTCTCACTACTGTAATCCATCCCATACTGCTATCCAAGTAATTTTCCTAAGTGTAGGATCTATGACTCACTGTCACTCCTGTACTCAATTTCAATGTTTCCTTATACTTCTAAAATAAAATAGCAACTCCTCTGTTTAACTTTTAAAGCCCCACAGAATTTGGCCCCAATCTGTCTTTTCAGCCTTGATATACCTGGAGTCTCTTCAAACTAGCCTCTCTATATTCCTCACAGATGATACTCATCTCCCATCTCCATACCACTCATTTCCCCAAGATTAGAATGCATTCCCTCCCTCCCTCTGCTTCAATCATTCTCTTTCCTTAAGACACAATTCAAGTACCATCTTCTTCACGAGCCTTTCCTGTGTTCCTCCCCCCATTCACAAATGATAATGTCTGACCTCCCTCACAAACTATCTTACATATATTTAGTGCTCTTTATTTTAGGCTGTACATACACATATGCACTTGTCTCACCCCTTTAGAACGTAAATTGTTCAAAAACTGGAGTTCTTTAAACATATATCCCTAGTATTGGGCACAGATGCTAAATAAATGCATGATTAACTGGTGGATATTCTGGAACTTCCCAAAGGATATGGCACTGTATCAATCCACTCCCTTCTATAAAACCATTGAAACTCTGCTCTCTATTGATTTTTCCTCCTTTGCTGAATCATCTTCAATATAATATCCCCCATAAATGTGACATATTCATAGGCAACTATCCTAGACCCTCAATTCTCTTCTCTCTACTTCCAGAAAGTGAGACTGGCAACTTAGTTCATCACCCTCTTACTCAAGTCAGTTCACATGCTTGTCATGGCATCACCTCCCTGATGTTGTGGTCTTCTTTGAAAATGAAGGGCAGAGCCAAGATGGCGGTGTGAAGGCAGCACTCCCTGATAACTCCAACCCCCCCCAACCCACCCCCCAAAAAAACAAATGAGGGCTCTAGCCAAAATTTAGAGGGGCAGAACCCACAAAGACTGAGTGATACATTTTCCCAGTCCAAGATAACTTAGAAGTTTCAGGGGAAAGGTGTGTTTCACCAAGACCTGGGGTGGGAAAAAAAGCCACAGTGCAGCCCAGCCCAACCCAGCTCAGAGATCACCAGCAATAGCTTGAAGGGAAGTGTGGAGTGAGGAGTACAGCCGCAGAACCTGCAGCGAGAATCAGGAAAAAGCATCCTGCACCCCCCAGAGAAGGTAAGGGAAGTCTGCAGAGAAGATCAAAACATATACTCTGATTATGATAAAATCCAAGCTTCTGTATCCAAAACCTCCAAGAGAAATAGAAAATGGGATCAAACTGTGGATGAGCTCAAAAAAGACTTTGAAAAAGCAATTCCGGGAGGTGGAGGAGAAATGAGAGCAATGTGGGAAAATCATGAAAACCAAATCAAAAGCTCAGTGAAAGAAATATAAAAAAACAATTAAAGAAAATAATATGTTAAAAACCAGTTTAGGCATAATGGAAAAAGCAAAACAAAAGGCAAATGAGAAGAATGCCTTAAGAAGCAGAATTGGCCAGCTGGAAAAGGAGATAAAAAAAAGCTCTCTGAAGAAAGTAAACTAAAGGAAGCTGATGACTTTGCAAGAAATCAGGAAGAAATAAAACTCTTCCAAAAAAGCTAAAAATTAGAAGAAAATGTGAAATATCTCATTGGCAAAACAACTGACCTTGAAAATAGATCCAGAAGAAATAATTTGAAAATTATTGGACTATCTGAAAGCCATGACCAGAAAAAGAGCCTAAGCTTAATTTTTCAAGAAATAATACAGCAAAATTGCCCTGAGATCCTAGAAGCTGAGGGTAAAATAGAAATTGAGAGAATTCACTGGTCACCCCCTGAAAGGGATTTCAAAAGAAAAACTTCCAGGAATATTATAGCCAAATCCCAAAACTCCCAAATCAAAGAGAAAATTCTAAAAGTTGCCAGAAACAGACAATTCAACTACCGAGGCTCCGTAGTCGGCATTACACAGATCTGGCAGGATCTACATTAAGGGCTCGTAGGGATTGGAATATGATATTCCAGAAGGCAAAAGATCTTGGTTTACAACCAAGAATGAATTACCCAGCAAAACTAAACATCCTCTTTCAGGGGAGAAGATGGATTTTCAATGAAACAGGGGACTTTCAAACTTTCCTAACGAGAGGACCAGAGCTGAACAGAAAGTTTGATCTCCAAGTACAGGACTCTGGTGAACCATAGAGGGAGTGGAAGAGAGGGACTAACTATGAGGAACTTGATGATGTTGAACTGTCTGTATTCTTACATGGGAAGAAGATAATGATAACTCATGAACTTTTTCATTTATAAGAGCCATTAGAAGGAGCATATATAGACAGGACATAGGAAGGAGTGGAATATAATGGTATGATGTGGTAAAGGTCAATGGGTGATGGGGGAAAGTATTGGAAGGAAGGAAAAGGAGATGAAGAAGAAGCTAAGAGATTTCACATGAGTCAAAAAAAAAGCTTTTTCAATGGAGGAGGGGGGAAGGCAAGGGGGAATGAATGAGCCTTCATTCTCATCGGAAATGGCTCAGGGAGGAAATGGCATACACAATAGGGTGAGGGAATCTTGTCTTGTCCTGGAGAATGATAGGAGGAAAGGGATGGGATGAGGGGGAATGAGAAGAGGGAAGGGGGGAATACATGACAGAAGAGAGGCAAGATCAAGGGAGAGGGTACTCAGATGCAACATGCTTTTGGACAGGGCCAGGATGAAAGGCCAGAGCTGAACGGAAGCAAGTGGCTTGCCCAAGGCCACATAGCTAGGTATTTATTAAGTGTGTGAGGCTGGATTTGAACCCAGGTACTCCTGACTCCAGGGCCAGTGTTCTGTCCACTGCACCACCTCGTCTCCCCAAGAATAGTAAATTTGGAAGAGGGTATGTCAGTTGAGTAATGATAGGTTGTTTAGAAACCTGAGATACATAGAATCATAACTTGAGGAACTGGTACTGTCTAATGAGGATTTTTTAAGGGTGAGATAGCCTTGGGTATGACTGTGGGGAAGGGACCATTAGAGGGAAATGTTGAAGATTTGAGAAGGGAGGAATTATGGGAGCATAAGTCTGTTTGAGAATTTGTGAATGTAAAGGTGTTAGCCTTGACAAGAAGGGCTCTCTGTTAGAAACTGAATGAAGAGTGAGGTCAAGGGATTTTGAGATGAAAAGAATAGGAGATGGGGAACCATACTGAATGGCCTTAGCTTTTTCAGTGAAGTAACAGACAAGGTCCTCAGCTGAGTGCTGCCCAGGAGAAGGATGGGAGACTCATGAGGATTATGGAAAGCTTATTAGCTTTGACAATTAAAAGATATTGGGTAACTTAAAAAAGTAATTTCAGTTGACTTATGAAGTCTAAAGATAGATTGTAAAGAATTGAGAAGTGAGTTAGAGAAGAGGGTAAATAGTGGGTGCTTTTTCAAGGAGTTATGACTTTAACACTTCTGAGTCTGAAGTTTAGAACCATTTAAAGTCTTATAGTTCAGGCTCTGCCTTCATCTTTTCTGAGGGATTTTAATTAACAGCAATCAGTGAAAAGTGTCTTTCTTGCTCTTCATAGGAAGCATAGGAAGTTCATATTTTCATTTAATGATCGGACTTACCAAACTTCCTCGTGTGTGGCTTATTATTGTTTATACCATCGTGTACAGTAGAATGAACCCTCTGGATTTGGAGTCAGGAGACAGGTTTAGTTTCATATCTGCCAGACACAGCTAGGTATTTAAGTGTCTGAGGTCGAATTTGAACTCAGGTCCTCCTGACTCCAAGGACAGTGCTCTATCCACTGTGCCACTTAGTACACTTAGAGGATACAGTCTCAAATCCAGCTTGACATTTATTATTTGAGTGACTGTGGGCAAGTCATTTAAACTCCCTCAGGTTTAGTTTCCTCATCTGAAAAATAGACTTGAGACCGGGGTTATCCATCTTTGCTTTTTCTCTTGTTATCTGTCAAAGAGGGCATGCCCATACTATGTGTGTGACAAATGTTTATTTTGTAGTAAATTTTGTTCAGAGTACTTTTAAGTAAACCCATTATCATTGGCAAATACTTTTCTAGTTTCCTGGTGACCAGTTTTTCTGTTTCTTCTCATTTCTGAAACTGGAATAAAATATTATCTAACATGGGATACACTGATTTTTTTTAAGCATGTTTTCAATATGAAACATTTGACATCAAAGGCCTTTTATAACTTAGCCCTCTCCCACTTTTGCAGTCTTCTTAGGTCATGCAGGGATTCTTTTTAATCCGCTGACAGTTTCATAAATAACATACTCTGTCTCCCGACTCAGGGCATTTTCTCAGCTTGTTCCTCCTGCCTGGGATACTCTTTCTCTTCATCTCTGTTTTCTGAGTTCCTTCAAGTCCCAACTTAAAATTCCATTATTTTTTGACAGAAAACTTTTCCCAAATCCTATTTATCTCTTGCTGACCCCTTTTTAGGACATCTCATTCACTTTTGATGTTCACCTTTCATCCATCTCTTCTGTGGCTTCAAGAAACTGTAATATGTGTAGCAGTTACACCTCAGTAAAATTGTCTCAGCCATAATGGGATAAGTTGAAGGTAACCAATAGGCAGGTCCATCAGTGAAGTAGGAGAATGGATAGATTGATCATGAAGGTGCCTGAAGCAAACTTGAGAGTCTTGAGAACTTGAACAGACATCAAAGACACCAAGGTCATCCACTGCATTCCAGGTTATCACCACTTGTCTTCACTTTTGTCCTGCGCCTGGACTCTGGTTAGAAGATGACGACTGCACAACTTTGATATACTCTGATTCTCAGGATACCACCTTCAAAATGAAGGAGAAACAACAATTTTATTCTGTATATAACTTGATTGTATTTGTATACTATCTCTCCCATTGGATTGTGAAATCCTTAGAAACAAGGATTGTCTTTTGCCTTTTTTTGTATCCCTAGCACTTATCGCCATGCCTAGTCTATAGGAGGCACTTAATATTTATTAGTTGATTTTCCTATGTGAAGAAAGTGATGATCACTTGTTCTGTTTTGGGCAATATTGTCATTTCTTTATCTTGCATCTGGGTTTGTTTTAACTTTTCTTTTTCCTCTTTCAGGTAATCCCACCCAAGGAGTGGAAACCTAGGAAAACTTATGATGACATTGATGACATGGTGATTCCAGCTCCCATTCAGCAGGTGGTGACGGGACAGTCTGGTTTATTTACTCAGTATAACATACAGAAGAAACCCATGACAGTGGGAGATTATCGACGCTTGGCCAACAGTGAAAAGTATGTTCATCAGCCTAGAGATTTATTATGAGCATTTTCATTGAGTAGTAAGGAAACAGTGCCTGGGTGTTACTCCTCTGTTGCCAAAGGAGATGGGGTGGGTGGTTAATTAGTTTTGTCTTCATTAATTAAACACAACCCCCCCCTCAAAATTTTAGGATGAGAAGAGTTCAAATCTCACTTGTGATACTTACTGTCTATGTGACTTTGGGAAACTTACTGGACCTTATTATTGGCAAGGAATTATATAAATGTTATTACCCTTTCTCCTCTTCCCATGAGTGTTTTGTCTCTTAACAATTAGATAATTTATGTTAATAATTTTTTTATTATTTGTCTTTATGACTCAGCAGTAAGGGCTGAGTGACAAATTTGTCAGAATGCTTTGAAATAGAATCTTCATGAGTTGGGAAGTTGCATAAGAAGACCTCATGTTTTTCTGTTCTCAGATTTTATGGCGATAAGTTTTCTTCCTTTTCTATGAGAGGACTTTTGACAAGTACTCAATAGTGCTGGTTCTTCAAAAAAAATTTTGATTTCATCCTTGTGGGCCTTTCTAGTAGATGTTATTTATGAATTAGTCAAGGATGGGGGAATGAGAAAGAGAGGGGAGTTGTGAGGAATTCCTAATCTTCCTGGTCAATTTTCTAGTTATACAGGCTGATCTTTGGGTGACAGGGCAAAAAAAAAGGCCATTTTTTTAGTAGAATTTGTATTTTGCTGGCATACTTTTTGAGAAAGGAGAGAGCACTTCCAACATGTTGAGGCATCTGTAGGACCTGATGGTATATACTAAATCATAGGAGAAGAGAGGACATTTGAATTCATATATTGTGTTTCATTTCCCTGGCCAAGACTCAGACTGTACCATTATGTCAGTCTTTGTCATGATGGAATTTTATTCAAAAATCATTCCACATTTGGATATTTATGTAATATAGAAAAGAACATATGTAGCATAGCTATATAGAGAGAGCAGAGGTTAACCTGAACTTTCTGGGGTTTTTTTTTTTTTTTTTTTTTTGGTCTTTTTTGGCAAGGCAATGGGGTTAAGTGGCTTGTCCAAGGCCACAGAGCTAGGTAAGTGTTTGAGGTCAGATTTGAACTCAGGTACTCCTGACTCCAGGGCCGGTGCTGTATCCACTGCGCCACCTAGCTGCCCCAACTTGAACTTTCTAACAAAGTTTCCTTATTTTGAATAATAGAATGGATTTCTTTGAAAAATGAGCTCTCCACCACTGGAAATGTTCAAGGAGAAGCTTGTTAGTGATATTGTACAAGGGATTCTGGTACTAGTTGGGAGCTTTGTCTAAATCTTATGATCATAGGATTTAGCCCTGGAAAAGGCTTCCTGTTCCATCCTTCATTGTACAGAGAAGCAAACAGAGTCCTTAAAGGATCAAGTGACTTCTCAGGATTACATTGGTACTGAATAGCAGGATAAGAATCAGGGTCTCAAACTTAGATCCCAGGGTTTTGGCTTCTGTATCATGAGACCTCTGTGGGGGAATCTAAGGCCTGATGGTATATCCTGTCCAAGGCTTTGTTGGCAGCAGTCTTGCCCATCTGTCTGTTAGCAAACATGAGAATCCTCTGAAAGGACATGACGGTAGCTTTGTCAGGAAGAATTGAGACCTCTTTTGGAGCAGTAAATTGCAAATTCAGCTTAAGGGTTACTTTCAGCAGCATATGTGTGAGTGAAGGTCATGGATGGTATTGAAGACAGAGACAGTTTTGAGACTTGATGACTTTTTTGGTTCTATTTCATTAGGTATTGTACTCCTCGACACCAAGACTTTGAAGATCTGGAGCGTAAATACTGGAAGAACTTGACTTTTGTATCACCGATTTATGGAGCTGATATCAGTGGTTCTTTATATGATGCAGTAAGTGTGCTATATAAATCATTTCCAGTGTCTGAGCCACTGAACAGATACATTTTTTTTAAAGATGTCCAGTTAGAAATTATTGACATTTAACCAGATTAGATCACTCATTAGCTAGTATCAGTCCCTCTTTTCTCTCCTTGAGGGAGGAGGCTGGTTTCTAGGATCTCTCCACTGCCATTATCCACTTAAAAAAACAAGTTAGTGTACATTGCTCACAAGGAGCTTGCCATTTAATATGGGAGGCAGCACATAAAAGGAAGCAGAGGGGCTGGGAGGGGAGGGCAGGGTGGTGGAAACAGTCACATATCCTGAAATGCGGATTCTGAAGGAATCTTCCATCTCTGTGCACTCTTTCAGTCCTAGTGCTGTATCTTCTTGCAGAATGAAGATGTTCTAGGACATGATGAGCTACAGAGAAGTATCATCAGGTGGGAAATGGGCGAAAATAAACGTAACAAATATCTGTTAAGTCAGGAGCAGGGATCCACCAGCCTGCATTGGTGTTGTATTACCAAGGCAACTGCAAGTAGGACTTGAAATTCAATAAGTCTAGGAGCTTTTTTAGGGGTGAATTAGACATTTGACCAAATATATAGCCAGTCTATACTGTAATGAATATCTAAATGGCCCTTGGGCAGGAAAAAAGGTTTCCCATCTCTGCATTAAATGCATACTATGGGAAAAACATCTTGTTGGCTTTCTGGACACAGATTCCAATTTATATAAGACAAGTTTCTGCTCTGAGTTCTTATGGTTGGATTAGGAGAGAGGGATAAGATGCCAATACTGAGCCAAAATACAGAACTTGTTACAATGGCTGCATTAAGTGCTGAATGAGGCTTAAAAAAACTAATGGGGCATGTGGGAATGGAAAGGGCTTCTTTCAAAAGGTGATATTAGGTATTAAAGGTGGGAATTCAGTAGACAAAAAAGACATTTCAGATACAGAGAACACGGATCAAAAGCATGGGGGAGGAAAGAATGCAGAATAGTTCATTCATTGTGACTGAATTATTGAATGGTAAGGTAGGTAGGTGTAGGAAGTAAGGCTGGAATATTGCAGCCTTCTTGCAGATTGTGGTGGTCTTAAAATACTAGGTTGGACTATTAAAATGTATTCTGAAAGTAGTAGGGACCCACTAGAGATTTTTAACATAGTGGTGACATAATTAGATTTATCCTTTCAGTGACAATGATGGATTGTAGGAGAGAAGTCATCGAGCTGGCTACTCTAATATTATAGACATGTGATCTTGAGGTCTTTTTTGTTTTTGTTTTTTTTAGGTTTTTGCAAGGCAAATGGGGTTAAGTGGCTTGCCCAAGGCCACACAGCTAGGTAATTATTAAGTGTCTGAGACTGGATTTGAACCCAGGTACTCCTGACTCCAAGGCCAGTGCTTTATCCACTAGGCCACCTAGCCGCCCCCAATCTTGAGGTCTTTTAAGAGAATGATTGCTATAAGAATAAGAGAGGAAATGATTTTCCATGCCCCTGCTGGTTTGCATACTTATTCCTAACATAGCTTATTAACAAAGCACTTATAGTAGAAAGTTTAAGGGAGCTAGGGTAGTGCTGATCTGTGTCTTTGACTCAGACTACTCTTTTTTTGGGGCGAGCGGGTTTGCAAGGTAAATGGGGTTAAGTGGCTTGCCCAAGGCCACACAGCTAGGTAATTTAAGTATCTGAGGCTGGATTTGAACTCAGGTACTCCTGACTCTAGGGCCGGCGCTCTATCCACTGCGTCACCCAGCCGCCCCTATTTTTAACTTTCAATTAAAAATTTTTTTGTTTCAAATTCTTTCCCTTATGAACCCTTTCCCCACCCACTGAGAAATAAAGTTTATGATATCAGTTATGTATGTAAAATAATGCAAAGCATATTTTCATCTTAACCATGTTGTTAAAAAAAAAAGATAGAGTGAAAAAAGTATGTTTCCATCAAGAGTTAAGAGTTTATCAGTTCTCTGGAGGTAGGTAGCAGTTTTCAACATGAGTTCTTTGGAATTGTCCTGCATCATTTTCCAGATCAGAAGAACCAAGTCACTGCTTATCATTGTTACCATATTATTGTTAACTGTATACAATGTTCTGGTTTTCCTCACTTCATTTAGTATTGGTTTATATATGTTTTTCTGAAATTATTCCCTTCATCATTTCTTACTGCACAGTAATATTCCATCACAATCATATATCACAACTGGGTATCCCTTCATTTCCAATTTTTTGTCACCACTGAAAGAACTGCTATGAATATTTTTGTACATAGAGGTCCTTTTTTCCTTTTCTTTGATCTCATTGGGACATAGATCTAGTATTTCTGGGTCAAAAGGTGTGCAGTTTTACTGCCCTTTGTGCAGAGTTCCAAATTGATTTCCAGAATGGTTGGACCAATTCCCAGCTCCACCAACAATGCATTAGCACCCCTGTTCTTTCACATTCCCTCCAGGATTTGTCATTTTCCTTTTCTCTAGTTTTTCATCCACATTTTGATTTGCTTTGCAGATGGACAGTTACTTTATTAGAGGAATATTCAAGCCCATAATTAAAAAACATTTTTAAATATTTGGTAGGCTGGAGCATGTTGTCATTTTTGTTGGGTTGTTTCAGTTGTGACCCCATTTGAAGTTTTCTTTGCAAGAATAATGGGGTGCTTTGCTGTTTCCTTCTCTAACTCATTTTACACATGAGACATGAGGATACTGAAGCAAATGGGGTTCAGTGGTTTTCCTAGGACCACCCAGAGATCAAGTTTGACTTGAGAAGGTAGTCTTCCTAATATCCACTGTGCCACCTAGCTACCTTGTAGAGGATATAGCTACAATAATAATTGATTGAATTTGTATTTTAGAAGCTCTCACTTGATTTTTTGAGATGGAGAATGTGAATCTAATCACTTGTATAGATGAGAAACTTGCTAGAAGAGGAGGTAAAAACCAAGACAGCAGGTATCCATGTGCCAAGGGGCTTATTCTAGATTTGAACTCTCTTAGATCAGCCCTCTCATTCATTTGATCTATCTCCTGGTTTGATAATGTCATTTCTTTGGATCATAGTTTCTCAAGACATTAAAATAGCTGAACTCTTTAGGGATAAAATCTGGGCCTTTTTTCTCAGCAGTTCAAAGTTGAGGCTTGCTATGAGCACCCCATATCATTATTTCTCAATAATTAAAGTAATAATTCACATCTATGTGCTTATTTATAAACCAAGCACTTCACTGATGTTTGACAGAAGTCAGGGGTTGGCATTTGGAAACCTCAAGATTTTATCTTCCAATAGCAAAGAGGGAAATGGACTTTTGGCCACCTAATAATCGCTGTTTGAGGTTAAAAATTTTGTTAAAAGCAAAATTTTTTTTTTCAAGGAATGAATATGCTTTTCTGTTCATTCAATTTACTTTTCAGTTCAACCAATATTTAAGAAATGTTTGCTGTGTGCGTAGCATCTACAGAGTTAAGATAAGACAAAGCCCCTGTTTTGGATTTTTCTTGGCAAAGACAACTAGAGTGGTTTCCCATTTCCTTCTCCAGCTCATTTCATAGATAAGGAGACTGAGGCAAAAAGGTCAAGTGACTTGTCCAGTGTCACCTAGCTAGTAGTGAGTGTCCTAAGGGTGTCTTCCAGACTCGAGGTTAGAGAATTAGGCTGGCTCTCTGTCTACTGCAACACCACCTAGCTGGCCTGACCTGACACTCCTCAACATGGCTTAAGCCTGACTACCATTCACTTCACACACACACACCCTGTGTTTAACCAAATTCAACCACTTCACTGTACTTGGAGTTGAGAAGACCTTCTCTCCCTCTCTTCCCTTCCCCCACCCATTTTCAGAAGCATTTCCCATGCTTGAATTTATTCTCTCCTCTCCTTAAAGGGAATTCTTGATTCCCTTTAAGGACTTGTCTGATCCAGCTGCTGTCTCTTATAGAACCTCTTCCCTAGGCTCCAATTCTCCTGTATTTGCTTATTTGTGAGATGTTAGATGGAGGCTGTGTGAGGGGAGAAGACTGTGGCTATGTGTTATGACAAGTCAGCAAGGATTTATGAAGTACTCTTTATGCACCAACCTGGGGCTGTTCTCCACTGGGGAATGGAGAAAGGAGGGCAACCCCTGTTCTTAGGGAACTTCTAGTTTACTTGGAGAATTTAGTACCTCTAGGGAATGGAAAAAGGAGTTTGAGGAGACCCCTGGGAGAAGGTAACCTGCCAGATGATCTGTAGGGTGGTCCTGAGAAGGAATGAAGAAATGTGGCTGACATGGGCAGAAGTGGCCAGTCTTCTGGAAAGAGGCTGCAGGGTCTTGTTAAACCTCTAGGAGCAAACAAGTTGTACATGGGGAAGGTGTCTGGAGAGTCAGACCAAGAGCTTGGCCTAGAGTCAACAAGATCTGGGGTTCAACCTTGCCTCTGGCAAGAGCTTCAGGAACCTGAGCAAATCATTAAACTTCTCACTCAGGCAATTCCCTAAGATTTATCCACTAAATCTGGTGGAGGGAGCTGACAGAATTATAATTTCCTAATGTGATATGCCCCTGTGTGCCCTCTCATTTTGCTGCCCATTTTTGTCTTTTTATCCCCAAGGTCTAGCGCATTGCTATGTGAATAGTAGGGGTTTTAAAAATTGTTGAATGTTACCTTATTTGGTGGTAATGAATGATAGATAGCTATTGTAAAGGTAGCATTAGCAGGTTTTTTTAACTGAGCACAATCAAAAGTCAAAGGGAAGGATTTTGATTGTCTGCCCTTTCTTTAGGATGTAGAGGAGTGGAATATTGGGAATTTGAACACCCTTTTGGACATGGTGGAACATGAATGTGGGATTATCATAGAAGGCGTGAACACCCCCTATCTGTACTTTGGGATGTGGAAAACCACTTTTGCTTGGCACACAGAAGATATGGATCTCTACAGTATCAATTACCTGCACTTTGGGGAACCGAAATCTTGGTGAGTGAATTGAATCTTGAATTGGTCTGAGATCTGCTGTTACTGAATTATGTGTGTTGGCTTAATCTAAGACAGGGTGGGGGAGGAGGACTGAGAGCATAATAATACCTTGGATTATTGGAAAGGGGAGATGGGAATTAGTTGCTATCCTTAGTGTCCTTCTCTTGTAGGGACTTGGATCAGATAAGGCTTTGGTGGTTTCTGATGGAGGAGGAGGTGGGGTGTGTGTATGTGTGATAGTAATGCTTTCTTTATTCAGCAGTATCAAGAATACAGATGTTTGTTAGAAGACAGCTAAAGTTACCTCTTATCCGAGCTATTTTTATTTCTTTCTATTTATTTTCATTGTTAATTTTATTTTTTTCCAATTATATGCAACCATTTGCAAGTTTTTGAGTTTCATATTTTTTCTAGAACTCTCTTCCTTCCCCTCTCGCCATGGAAGTGAACAATCTGGTAAAAGTTGTTTTACATACTTCTATATAAAGCTTGTTGTGAAAGAGGAATTAGAACTAAAGGGAAACAAAACCATGAGAAAGAAAGAAAAAACATAAAAGACCTTTTTAGAAAGTTGCTAACAAGTTGTCTTTGATCACTGAACTCCTGTGAAGAGCTGCATCCATTATAGTTGATCATCTCACAATGTTGCTGGTAATATGTACAATATTCTTCATTCTTCTGGTTCTACTCACTGTCACTTCTTGCAAGTCTTTACAGACTTTTCTAAAGTCTGGCCACTTGTGATTTCTTACAGAATGATAATACTCCATAGGATTCATATACCACAATTTGGTCAGCCATTCTCCAGTTGATGGACATTCCTTCAATTTCCAAATTCTTTGCCACTACAAAAAGAGCTACTTTAAATATTTTTGCACAATGTAGGTCTTTCCCTCTCTTTTATGATCTCTTTGGGATGCAGAACTAGTAATGGTGCTGTTTTTATTTCTTATTTGACAGTAGAAATCTTCATAAGATGTGATCACATTATTTTCCTGTCTTATTAAATAAAATATGTTGTCCTCAGTGGCTGTTGATGCTATACTCTCTGGTATATAATCTTGTATTTCTAAATTTTTCCTGCTCTCACCTCCTTTTTTTCCCCTCACCTCACTTCTTTGACTTTTTCTTTTGCTGACAAGTTTTTTGCCACTATGTAAAAAGCTGTTTTAAAACCTTGTTGCCCAGAAGTGCATCTAATAGATACTTTTACGTTGATATTCTCTTGATGATAGCCTGAGGTGGCTTTATGTTTTAAAAACTATTTTCTCCTTGATGGGTGGTGGGCATTGTCTTGGAATTCTGAGAAGTCACTAGTAGATTTCTCAGCTGTTCTATTTTGAAGAATAAGCTTCTTTATGTTTTTCATCAAACTATTTATTATTTTGTCCTTTGATGGAAGACTTTTGATTTTTGTTGCCTTTCCATAGGCATCTTCCAAGGATTTTATTATTATTCCAACTTGGAGGGAAAAAGGAAGTAAAATGCTTAATATTTGCCATATGGTTCATGGGAACATGATTTGGAAATAGAAAGGGTTTTAGAGATAATTTGTCAGTCCCTTAGTTTTACAGATGCAAAATATGAGGCCCATAGTTTGTGATTTTAAATTAATTCAGGTAGTAAGTGCCAGTGTGACAGTAGGAAGGATCTTAAGCACTTTTGTCTTCTTGTATGAATTCATTCAGTATTTATTTAATGCCTTTGTACATTGGATTATTTACTTGGTTCTAGAAGGAGACAAAAAGTTCTTATCAGACAGGATTGATACCTTCAGGGTTTCTACTTTAGTGAGTGATAAAGCACCTACTTGGTAAGTTCCCAAGAGAGGTGCAGAGTAAATACTGTATTGGGAGATGTGGGTCATGTTATTATTGGCCTAAATGGCGTTTTGGTTCAGGCAGCAGTCACTATGTTTATTTTGTGCTATGTTATTTAACACTGTGAATACAAATCTGAACAGGAAGTGTAACTTGTCAATAAATAAGGAGGCATAAGAAGAAAAATCAGGGCTTTGATGGTGGCAGGGAATAACATGGTGGTGGAGAGTCAGGGGTGAAGGCCAGGAAGAGTTGAAGAAAGAAAAGAGACTGGTCTGGGTTGACAAGTAGCTTTAAACGGAGGACACACAGGAGCAGAGGGAACTTGGTAGAGTAAAAGTTGGGAAGGAAAAATATTTCAGGCTTAGAGAACAAAATGAATGGAAATTATAGAGGGTGGGGTTTAGTTTGTCTGGCCAATGACCTATGTGGAAAGGGGCAGAAGAGGAGAGAAGGCTAGAATGGGAAAATAAATATGCATTTATTAATCACCTACTAAGCATTGTGCTAAACTTGTTACAGATGTTACCTTATTTGATCCTCACAACAACCCCAGGTGCCATTATTATCACCATTTTACAGTTGAGGAAACAGAGACAAATGTAGGTTAGTTGACTTGCCCAGGGTCATACAGCTAGGAAGTTTCTGAAGTCTTCTTGATTGGAGACCATTGTCCCCTTCCCACCTAGATTCTTCTAACTGACCCTGTAGATAATCCTATTGCAATAAATAATAAACTTTGGTATAATATCTATCCTGGCCACATGTTTAGATTATAGAAGACCCATTATGTTAGACAAGCTCTCTTTAATCTAATATCAGTCTAAATTTCTCTCTTTTGACACCAAAACCATTGAGTGGCATCTGTGGCGGTTTCATCATCTGCTGCTAGCATAGACACAGATAGGAAAACAGTGTCAACAACAGGTATTGGTCACCTTGGTATAAATTAATGAATGAAAAAGCTTACTATATACCCAAACACTGGAGGTACAGATACAGGAAGAAGGTCCCTGCTTTAAAGGAGCTTCTGGCTCATAAAGATATGGCGTTAGTGGCCAGACTCATGGGTTTTGCCTGGGATTTCACAGGGGAGATGTTGAGAAGAATCTTCTGACTTTGACTGAGAATATGTCTGTAAGCAGTGGGAGGATGGATTTGCTTATGTGTCCTTGGATAAGCAGGTGCCTGGACTTGGCTTCGAGATGGTGTGCAATTTAACCTCAAGATGGGAACTAGAGGGCCAGAGTCTTGATTTTGGGGGTGGGGTGGCAGGGCAGGAAGATGGCCTGTCAGCTCTTGGGCTGCAACAACAACACAGGTGGAGAAGCAGAGATGACCTGCCTAGCATTGCACATCTTCTCATGCATGAAGATGGCTACTACACAGCCATCCCTACAAATCTCACCGAAGTAGCCAGTCACTTTAAAGGCTGGTCTTCCAGATGGTGGTCTCTTCTTCCTCCCCCCCCCCCCCCCCCCCGTGCTTTCATTGACTTTCTTTTACCCCATTATATTGAACTATATTGATTTTGTTTTAATTTTCCTTCCTTTTCATCTCTCTTCCTTTGGTTTCCCTTCCTCCATATGCCTAATCTATGACCTTTAAAGTGTGGCTGCTGCTGTAAGGGATAACAATGTAATAGATGTTTTCAGTTGGTCCTCACATATACCCATATAGCATATACCCACTAGCAAAGGGTCCAGATGATGTCAGATTTTGTGGCATAGCAATCATCTTTGTCATTGTTGGCAAAATGGGTTAATGCATAGGATATAACATAAGGAGGAATTGTCTTTTGATCTGAATTGTCTCTTGATCTCACCTTAAGACCGTTCTCTTTCGAAACCTTATAGTCATCCACCATCCCAGAAGTATCTATTTTCCCTGCTTTCAACTGTTGTGTATAGACCGCTTGGGGAGGGGCTGATGCCCTCAGTAGGGTTATTGATACTAGATGCTGTTTTTCTTCTCTTACAACTCAACTGACCTGTCTCTTGATTGTCTAAAAACAGCATCCTGGAGAGGGAGATTTGCTGGCCGGTTTAGAGTGATTGAGTAACATCTGTAACTAGGAATGCCACTTTATAAGCTGAGAGATAGAAAAAAAATTTTAATACTTATCTTTTATCTGGTTTAATATTAAGTTCCTGTTTTCCTGCTATAAAATAAATAGAATGATATTTATATAACACTGTAAAGTTATTAGGGAAAAGTACCATGAAGCTAATTTGATATCATTGATTTTATAGATCCTCATGGAAAAGAATTATGACAATGAGTTGCAGTTTGATAATAGTAAGCAAACTGGATTCTGGTGTTGACTCAAACATCAGTTTGATGTTTGACTTGGGTACTTAGTTTCTCTTATAAATTTAAAGAGATTTAAACTAAATAATGATGATAATATACAACTTTCATTTGTATAATGCTAAGTTCACAAAATGTCTTTCTTCACAGCATTCTCATGAAGCACAAATATTATCATCCTTATTTTAAATGGGAGGGGTGTGTGGCATACATGCATTCACATAGGGAACGGAACTGAAACTCCCAGGAATTCTCTGTGTAGCATTGCTGACAGTGGCCTTTGCTTGAACTCCCAAAGCAACCCCTTTCATTTGTGGACAATTTTAATAAGTAGTTTTTCTTAAATCAAGTTGAAGCTTGCAACCCTTGATCCTAATTTTTTCCTTTGGGGATAGGAAGAAGTTTCATTCCCTTTCTATTTGAAAGATGTTTAAATATATGAGGAATTCTACTATATCCCCTTCATCCAAAGGCCTCTTTGTTAGGCTAAATATTCCCAATTTTTCAACAGAAGCTCATATGAAGCCCTTCACAATAGTGGTTACCCTCTTTTGGATTTGCAGCTTTATTTCTAAGTGTTGACCTCAGAACTGAATATAGTACTTCAAATGTGATCTCCCTCTCAGGTAACCTTTCATTGAGGCGATCTCACTGTTGCTTGATAGGATGTCTCTCCTTGTAGCCTTAGATCTCATCATCTCTTTTGGCTGCCACACCACACAATTGACTCATTGAGTTTTTTTGTAATCCACAAAAATCCTGAGGTCTTTTTCAGAACTGCAGATGTAGCCCTCCTATCTCTCCTTCCCTCCCATAGTATGCTTGTGAAATTTATTTATTTTTAAATACTTTATATATATATCCCTACTATCTTTCATCCTCGATTCAGTACAGTATTTAGGCTCTTTTAGGATTCTGACTTTATCCTGCAATATTTGTGATCCCTGCCAAGTTTGTGGCATTTTAAAATTTCTTAAGTGTCATCTGTATCTTTTGTCTAAGCTTTTAATAAAAATATTAAATAATGCAGAGTCAAAGACAACCTTGAAGCATTCCATTAGAAACATCTTTCACATTGGACCATTAATACCTCTTTGGGTCTGGTCAGTCAATTATAAAATCCACCAGTTCTTTCTTTTAATTCATATATTTCTATCTTGTTCACAAGGATAATCAGTGAGACTGTCAAATATCCTGTTCGAGCTTAAATAATATTGTTGTATTTATTTCCAGGGTACTTGATAACCTAAATTGTTGCCATTACTTCAAATGATCTTTTCTAACTTAAGTACCCAGTGTGAGATTGTTTTATTGGTTGAACACGTAAAGTTTTTCAGTGAGAAACATTTTTTCACTGAAGAAAATCAAATAAATGAACAACTTGGTTCCGGGTGCTGATGGGCCTCAGCTCCACTAGGTGGTGCCATGGGCACACCACCACCAGGCCTCTTCTGTGATCAGAGTTGGGTTGCCACGCCACACCAGGGATGGACTGAAAGGGCCAGTTTGGATGTTTTTCTGGGTAATCACCCTCTGCACAGGGTTTGTCTCCTGACCTCTGTAACCCCGAAGCCTGTGCAGAGCAGTTGCTGGTGTAATCTCAAGATTTTTAGGCTGGAAAATGACTTTCATTCCTCATTGGGATCAAATGCTTCCACAAGGACTGTGTCTATTTTATCTTTTTGAGAGTTGGCTTTCCATTTATTGACAAGGAACTTTTTGTAATTTTCCATGAGATAAAATTTTACCAATCTCATTCCCATGTTTGGTGATGTGAGTTTTTGTCACCCTTGCCTGTATTCTTTATGAACTAAAATGAGAAAACCTTTTATTAAAAACAGTTAGGAGCAGCTAGGTGGCGCAGTGGATAAAGCACTGGCCCTGGAGTAAGGAGTACCTGAGTTCAGGTCCGGCCTCAGACTTAATAATTACCTAGCTGTGTGGCCTTGGGTAAGTCACTTAACCCCCATTGCCTTGCAAAAACTAAAAAAAAAAAAAATTAAATTTTGCTTTCAGAGCCACATTCTTTTTCTTCTATTCATTTCCCTAGTTGAGGAAGCCCTGTCTTACCCTTTTAGTATTTCCCTTCATGCACTCTGTGATCAACCATTCTCATCTTCCTGCCGTTCTATAACAACTACCACTTCATTGCTTTTGTCCTGGCTGCCCCCTCTGCCTCAAGGGTATTCCCTCATCACATGCCAGTGGCACAGTCGCTGTTTCCTTCGAGATTCAGCTTGCGTACTTTTTGCATGAGGACTTTTTTTAGTCCATGCATTTGCAATGCCTTCTTTTCCAAGGTTGTCTTACAAATAAGATACATAACCATGCTTTGTTAGTGCATATATATGTACTTGTCCTCTTCCCCAATTGTAATGTAAGTTTCTTGAAGAGCAGGTACTATTAAATACTTTTTCAATGTTTTAATAGTAGTTAAGAGAGCAGAAACTTCAATAAATGCATCACTGTATTAGGATGGTAACAATAAATACCTAGCATAGTTTCTCTACATATAGGAGATTAATAAATGCTTGATGTTTAATTGCTTCTATTTTCTTCCCTTGCGTGTCAAGCAGAATGAGTCCAATCCCCTTTACGTGTGGCAGCCCTTCAAATATTTGAAGATGGTATACCTCTCCTTCATCTCTCTTTTTCAGGTTAAGCATCCTCATTTCCTTTAACCAGGCTAGCTATGGCATGGTGTCCCTTCTAAAATTGGGCATGTAAAACTGAGCGCAAGATGGTCTGATGACAGCATAGTTTCTTTCATGTCCTGGATAACTGTCCCTCAGGCTTTTTTTTTTTTTTGGTTGCTGTATCACATTATTGAGTCTATACTCCATTAATATCTCCAGCAGAAATGCTGTCTAACCATATTTTCCAGTTTGAATGAAGATAACTATGTTTGAGTATTCAAAGGACCATCTTATGGTAGCAACAAAATATAGACTTGTTCTTTTTAGCCTTTGATGACAGAGGTAGAAACAATGGACAGATCTCTGTAGAGAAGCAGATTTGGGTTAAATATTAAGAAAAAAATTGTAACAATAGGAGCTGTCCAAACGTGCAGTAGACTCTCCTTCACTATAGTTCTTCAGGCTTAGACTGGATGGCCACTTGTCAGGATTGTATTGTTGGGGAGCTTTTACAGCTCAGATATTAGAATAAAAAAGTTCTGAGGTCCTTTCCACTCCTGAAATGGTGAATTATATGTTAACATGACAATATGAGGTGCGAACAGCTGAAAATGGAATTCAGAATGGGAAAGCAATGTGATCTTTTGACTGGGACTCTTGTATTCTTGTATTGTTTTGGAGGATTCAATTTCATTCTTTCTTCACTAGTGGATTGTAACACATCTGGAGGTACCTGGGCAATGCCCTAGACAGAATTATTGCCTGGTAAAACCCAACCTCTCCCTCTCTGCCTTGAGCCATCCTTTAACTTTACAGCAACATCACCTGCTTCCTTCTCCCTTCCTTTTTTAGCACTCCAACCTCCCCTCATTCCCATCCTGATTAAAGTGCCTTCCCTACTCCAACTTCACCTCCTTCCTTTTCTAGGCTTAGTCCTGCTGTCTGCTAACAACCTTGCAGGTTGCCTCTAGCTGCATCCCCAGGCCCCCAGACTTCCTTTCTGCTCTCCTGCTGGGCTGGTTTTCCCAAGTAGAGGAAGTTCTTGGAGAGGAAGAGGGATTTTATTTTTTGTATCAACAGTACTTAGCACCATGCATAGCACTTAGCAAGACTTAATAAATTATTTTTTCATTCCTTCCTTAATTCTTTCCTTTGGCATGAAATAGATGCAAATCATTTTTCAACTTGCCTACAGGGCTGATGTTTCAGAGAGAAAAGGTAAAATATGACATATAAAGGAAAATTTAAAAGAAGATTAGCTTGGGTATGAAATTGACTCCTATGATTAATTAGCTCTAGTGAGAAAGACCCCCCTTTTTATTTTTTTTTAATTTTTTAAAGTTTAAGTTTTTGCAAGGCTAATGAGGTTAAGTGGCTTGCCCAAGGCCACACAGCTAGGTAATTATTAGAAGGCCCCTTTTTTTTAATGAGGCTGTAGTATCAGTAAGGTGCACCTGAGATTTGAAGAGAGGGGAGGAATACAAAGCCTGGAATTGGTGGAGAGAGAGTAGTGAACTTGCAGACCTTGCAGAGATGTAGATCCCCTGTTTTTGTTTTAATCATTTCTTGTTTCTTGATAATCCCTTTTATTTAATCTTGTTCATCTCCAATCCAAAATATATTTGATATCCTCCCTTTCCGCTCTCTGATTAGTTTTGCCTTATAGCAAAGATTAAAAGTGGAGAGAAAACATTTCACTAAAACAGCAGACAAATCAATCTTCAAAGTACTATATATTTCAAATTAATTTTACTTGATAGTTGTTTAGAGCTCTTTTTTCAAAAACTCTTGAAGTGACTGGAACTTTTGTCACGTCACAAAATCAAGATCTAAAACTGTTGGGTTTTTTGAGGTATTTTGCTTGTGAAGATTGTTATAACATTCCCATTACTTTTCTTAACAAAGAAATATTGACAGCAGCGTGTCTTAGTAAAGAAAGAGTCACCCCAGTGTGTCATTATCTTCATGATAATAAGGGATTAAGTCTATGTAAGAAAACCCCAGGTACCCTAAACATGTTATTTTAATTGTTAATTTGAATTGGCAGTGAATTTTTTTCCAGGTTCTTGGTGACTGCTAATAATTTTAAAATTATTTCACCTCTCTTTAGCATGTCTTCATCTCTAGTTTGGAACTTTCAGGAAAAGTTCAGCCTTGTTTCTCTGATAGAATAAGAAGGTAATAGAATCTCTGAAGGTCTTCTTTCTTTTTCCAAGTATTTACCTGCATGTGTCCTTTTGTCCTAGACTCAACAGGGACTAGAAGCTAGGCTAAAGAGTGTTTGATTAGTGTCACTAGCCTAGTGATAGGTCCAGATATGGACAGTTAGATATTTATTAACCCTTACTTAAACCCAGGCTTATTCTGTTTTACTGACTGATCTGGCTCAAACGCTGCCTCCTATGATTTTCTTTTCTTGTCTTCCTCCCTAACCTCCTCTCTCCCTCCCCAGCCTCCAGTAGTTCTTCCCCTGTTCCTGAAATTGCCTGGCATTTATTTTGTATATACTTTTGTGTATGTAGAATATAAGCTCCTTTTAGACTGATTAATGTTTGTCCTTCATTCTTGAAGAAATCCATACCATCAGGGAGGTGATGCCATGACAAGTACATGAATTGGATTTGTGTGAATGGGGGGGGGTGGTGCTGAACTAAGTCATCAGCCCTACTTTCTCCTTCAGAGCCATCTGGATCCAGTGGCCAGATATGAATCCAGAAAACTGGAGATGGCCCTGGATGAAAGATAGTCAGGGTTAAATGACTTGCCCAAGGTTGTGACACAGCTAGTAAGTAGTGTCTGGAGAGCAGATTCGAACTCACATCCTCCTTACTCCAAGGTCAGTGCTCTACTGCGCCACCTAGCTGCTTCATTTATATTCATAATACAGCAGCATATTGGCATTTTGCATAAATAATATCACTGCTGAATAGAGGTTTACTAAATGCTTGCTGTTTCAATAGCCTGTTGAGAGTACCCATGCTCTCTTCCTCATTCTCCTTTTCCAGTCCCTCCTTAAGGGTATTGCCAGGTTTCTCTTCCTTTTGTCTCTCTCTGCCCCAGGCACTCCAGTTCTGAACTCTTAGATGGAACCCATTTCCTCCTAAATCTGCATTTATTAAATGCCTGCTCTATGTAAGATAGGAGACTAAGTAAGCACTGGAGACAAAGGCAGCACTGGCACATAGTAGGGAGCTTAATCAGTGTTTGATTGCCTTATGCAGTATGGGCCTTTTGGGTCTAAAGCTGCCTGACTTCTTCAGATTTATTTTAGAACTGCTGTTCTTAATGTTTCATGCAAACTGGACTACAGTGTATCTTTATACTCTGTTTTTTTATGTCTGTGTTTTTGTTTCCTATCCTAGCATATCTTCCCTTTCCCTTTTTACTTTTTAAAAAACTTTGCATATAGCAGTATCGAGTGTACTTTATGAACATTGTTTTTATCTTGACTCTCTCCTAGATCATAGAACAATATCTTTTGTTTTGTTTTTAGTTTTTGCAAGGCAGTGGGGTTAAGTGACTTGCCCAAGGCCACACAGCTAGGTAATTATTAAGTGTCTGAGGCCGGATTTGAACTCAGGTACTCCTGATTCCAGGGCCGGTGCTCTATCCACTGCGTCACCTAGCTGCCCCCATAGAACAATATCTTAAAGTTAACAAAATGTTTTTGAACTAAATGATAGACTTCAAATAGTATATCTTATTCTCTTCCATATGTTGACTGAATCTTAGATTTAGAAGGAAAGAAAGATTTGAATCTGAACTCCTGCTCAATACTGATTTATGATCAAGGCCAAGTCACTTCATCTCCTTGGGTCTCAGTTTCTTTATGTCTAAAATGAAGGTATCAGACTAGATCCCTCCAAGCACGCAAATCTATGAACTTATAGTACCTGTTGGCCTTATTTAAATTTGAGTAATAGACTTGTATCTCTAGCATTCTGGTCCAAAACTCTGGTAGCTACCAGACTCCTCTTTCCTCATCCTCAATTTTACACTGTGAACATTTCCCTTCCACTCTCATCTCACCAGACAAGTCCTGCCTGTCATTCCTCCTTGCTGCCTCATATTTTCCCCATAACACAACCTTGAGTGTGGGAAGAGAATAAAGAATACAGCTTATCCGCAAACTATGGTCTCCAAGTAGTAGTTGTTTGGGAAGGTGAATCTACCCTATCTTCCTTTTGAGTGTTTTAAAAAGTATTTGTCTGCTACTTTGCCTTGAGATTAGAAGTGATGAGGATTTCATTAAGACTAACTGCACGTTGTTCAGAGAAAGGTGTTTTTTGACTCTTGGCAGTTTCCCTTCTCCATTGCCTGAGTTTGTGACAGATAAGACCCAATGGGGCTTCCGTCCTGGGGTTTTCCTGCATCTGTAGCTCAGTCCCCGGTAGGCTTCAAGTGCCTACTCTGGCATAAATTTCAGAAAAGGAGAGTATCTAGTGGTGAGACCATAGATTGGCAGAGATTCTCCTGTTCAACTCAACTTGTTTATGGAGATAATTTAGTGCAAAGGCAGATGTGTTGTGGCAAGATGTTGAGGTGGGTTTGGGCAGCCCCTGTCACTTGCGGGGACAGGGGCTGAGGCTGGAATGCACTGCTCTCCTAAGTCTCCACCTTTCCTGTGACATTTTGTGTGAATGAGGATTGGCTTCCCTTGAAGCCTTCACTGCTTCTGAGCCCACCTTATAATTTTTGACTCATACATTGATTTCTTTTCTTCAGTTGACTGAAGCAAGTAATCAGCAGGGGGAGCTCACACACTTCCCAGTCAGCTTAGTCACCTGTCACGGCTAATCTTGGTGGTTTCTGTTTTTCTACCTCTTACCTCTGTGGAAATTTCCCAGGTTTCTTCATCCTTTTTTTATAGACTCTTTGGCTCTGGCAGTGATCATCTTAGAGGTACCTTGGGGAGCAGTGCAAGTGAGAAGAGTTATGAGCTCTACAATGTGGGCCCTGCGCAGTGAATAGTGTTCGCCTTCTGTCTCTACATCACCCGAGCAAGTTTCCCTTTTTTCTGATTTCTCATTCAGGTCATCATTCTTCCTGTGGTCATCAGTGAAACATTTATTCAAGTGCAAGACTTAGTGTTAGCTACTGAGGAGGATACCAAGATGAGTAAGATAGTCATTGCCTTCAAGGAGTTTGTAGTCATGTAGAGTAGACCAGGCTGAAACCACAATGAAACCGAAAAATCCCATCAAACTAATGGTACTGTGTTGGTGTTCTGAATAAGAAGACTTAAATTACTGTTTGAGTCTAGAGGATGGAGACATACCTAGTGGGCCTAGTGGTCAGAGGGGGTGGGCCTTGACAGGTCAATCAAAGAATGTAGAACTGGAAAGTACTTTAGTGACTGATAGTACAGATTTCCTTGTATTACTGTGATAGTTGCTTTTCTCCTAGCTTTTTTTTTCTTCTCAAATCTACTTAAAGCCTCTCTATGGAAAATTCTTTTTTTCTTTTTAAAACCATCTCATGGGGAATTGACCTAGTTCTGATAAGGCTCCAAGTCTTGTTTTCTATCCATTGTAATTAAAAAACTACTCAGGTAGGTACTTTTTGATAAAGAAATAGCCTCTGAGCACTAGCTGTTACTAGAAGATGCAGTGTCAGAGCTGTAAGAGTTTTTAGAAATCAAATCTTCTTTCTTTATTTTACAGATGACAAAACTGAGGCCTAAAGGAGGCCCAACTCAGGTTTTTGGAGAAGGTGTGGGCAAAGGCCTTGTACTACAGGGCTGGTGGGAACAAGGACAGTCAAGTAGGATGGGATTATTTTTCTGTCCCTGTGTCTGCTTAGTGCCTCATTAATGAAATAATACTTTGCATAAGATAAAAATAATAGTGAACATGCTTCTTTGTGCTATGAAGTTTTTAATTGGTACATTTTATTTTTATATTACTTTGACTTCCTAATATTACCAGCTACTTCTTACCCATGCTCCTCCATGAAGTCCTCCCCTGTATTAGGAAAAAGAGGTAAGAAAATTAACCAACAAAGTAAACAGAGTAGACATCATACAGCATAGTGGAACATCATGATGGCATCTGAGGCTGACTATTGAGAGGAGGCAATATGTGTGGGAAGAGCATGAAGATCACTCCCCTTCCTCTCCCATGCTGACCTTCATGCCAGTGCCACCTTCCCCATTACTCTTCCTGATTGGATGCCCATCCCCTGTTCCCACCTCCACTGGAAGAAACTCTTGTACCTACTCTGTTTCAGCTGTAGGGGGCTCCAGTGTCTGTAACATCTTGGCTATTGGATAGATATAAGCCAGCAGAGAAGGTCCAGGGTTGTGGTGAACTGCTACTACAACAGCCTGTTAGTTCATAATGATTACTAACCACCCTGTTGCCACAGTCTCTGGACCCTTGGTCTTCTTCCCCCCAGCACTAGGATCTAGAGCCCTCTTACCTCCTCATTCTACCTCCTCATCCTTTGGAAACCTGGCACTTGCCATTTATCCTGCTGTGCTCCCTACCACGCATCCTGCACATGCCCCCTCAGATGGGTTGTGTTCCATTTTAGATTGTTGACTCCTTTATGCTTAGCACATAGTAAGCACTTGATGAAAAAATATTTATCAACATTTCACATTTATAGTCTTCTATTTCTATTTTGTCTTTAGAATTTATCAAAATTTCATTGCCCTCAAGTGTCAGTTTTCATTTACATGATTGTGCAGTCATTAAGTAACATTCTTATAGGTTTCATTGTATCAGTCCATACAGATCTTTCTTTAGTTGTCATTTCTTCTGGTGACATCTCTAATCTTTCTCTCACTCAGGATATATGTCCATTTGTCTAATTATCTAATAGGTAGAAGGATATGAACAGTTGAATCACCTTTCTTCCAAAATTCTGTATTTAGCATACATTATGTATCATGCTCTCATTTAGATGAAAGATATTATGAGAAATATACTTTATGTATGACATCTATCCATTGATGGTCTACATAGAACTTTATATATAATTTTACAGAGCTAAAAGGGAGCTTGAGATGGTTTTTATGGATAGTGGACAGAGTTGAGATCACAAAGCACTCAATTAAAAAGCACTCCTTAAAAAAATAAAGAATAATTTAAATAGCTGTAGGAATATTCACTGTTCATGAATGGTCTATAACTACCAAAGTTAGTTTATTCTTTTAGTGTTATATCAGTTAT
This sequence comes from Macrotis lagotis, assembly GCF_037893015.1. Classification (NCBI taxonomy): domain Eukaryota; kingdom Metazoa; phylum Chordata; class Mammalia; order Peramelemorphia; family Peramelidae; genus Macrotis; species Macrotis lagotis. Next base: position 632,762,230 of record NC_133666.1, on the reverse strand, counting down.
CAAGAGGATACTTTATAGACAAAGGAATTGATGAAAAAGAGGGACAAAGGGAGAAGAACACTTTCAGATCTCAAACTATTATTAAGCAACAATAATCAAAGCCATCTGCTACTGGTTGAAGAATAGAGAGATTATTGGAACAGTCTAAAACCAAGGAGAATCAAACTCAATGGAACTCAAATAACTCAGGCAAAAAAAAATATAATTTATCTTAACCCTCTTTATTTGATAAAAACTTCTGGGAAAACTAAAAAAGCAGTCTAAAAGAGATTAGGTTTAGACCATTATCTCATAACAACCTTAATATTAAAGATCATACTAGAAAAAAGAGAAGCAGGTTATATACATCTCACAACCCTATGCACTCTTTTTAAATTTTTTTCATTTTTTAACATTTTATTTATTTTTCTAACTCCATTCAATGGTATTTTTTTTATCAGCTTTTTGGGGGGAAGGTTTTGAGTTTTACTTTTTCTTCTCTACATTTTATAACCATGTTAAACAGTAGATTGATATTGAACATTTTGTGAGAGAAGAAAGAAAACTAATATTATTAGAGAGAGAGAAAATGACTTTAAAAAATTGAAGATAATAAGCTTTGAGCTTCATTTAAACTCTACAGTTCCTTTTCTGGATATGAATGGTATTTTCCATCATAAGTCTTAGGTTTTTTTTTGTTTGTTTGTTTGTTTGTTTTGCAAGGCAAATGGGGTTAAGTGGCTTGCCCAAGGCCACATAATTATTAAGTATCTGAGACTGGATTTGAACCCAGGTGCTCCTGACTCTAAGGCCGGTGCTTTATCCACTACGCCACCTAGCTGTCCCTATCATAAGTCTTTTATAATTGTCTTTGATTATTGTACTGCTGAAATGAACAAGTCCATCATAGTTGATCATCACCCTATGTTGTTAGTGTGTATGATGTTGTTCATGTTCTGCCCATTTCACTCAGCATCAATTCATGTAAGTCTTTCCAGGCTTTTATGAAATACTGTCCCTCATAATTTCTTACAGAGCAGTAGTGTTCCATCACAAACATATACTCCAATTTCTTCAACCATTCCCCAATTGATGAGCATCACTTCAATTTTCTCCAATTCTTTGCCACTACAAAGGGAAATGCTATGAACAGTTTTGTACATGTAGGATTTTTGCCTTTTTTTCATGATCTCTTCAGGATACAGACCCAGTAATGCTAGATCAAAGAATATGCTCATTTTTATTGTCCTTTGGCCTTAATTCCAAATTACTCTCCAGAAAGACTGGATTGCTTCACAACTCCACCACCAATGCACTAGTGTCCCAGTTTCCCCACATCCCCTCCAATATTAATATTAATATTAATCTTTTTCCTTTCTAATTATATTGGCCGATCTGAGAAATGTGAGGTGGTAACTCAGAGATGTTTTAATTTGCATTTCTCTAATAATTATTTAGAGCAATTTTTCATATGAATTTTTTTTAAGTTTTTTTCAAGGCAATGGGGTTAAGTGGCTTGCCCAAGGCCACATAGCTAGGTAATTAAGTGTCTGAGGCTGGATTTGAACTCAGGTACTCCTAACTCCAGGGCCGGTGCTCTATCCACTGCACCACCTAGCCACCCCTTGAGGTAATTTTTTTTCCAATTGATATTTTGTTTTTGCAATTACATGTTATGAAAGTTTTTCAACATTCATCCACATCCACATGCATATGCATTTTTTAAGTTCACATAATTTCCTTCCATCTTCCCTTCCCACCCCCCCTCTCCTTGGCAGGTGAATATTGTTCATATACATTTATGTTTAACATGTTTATAGATTGGTCATTTCAGTAAGGAATAAGAACTAAAGGAAAACAAAACCATGAAATAGGAAAGAGATACATAAGAGAAATCTTATGTTCATCTGTTCATTCAGATTCTGAAGGGTTTTTTGGTTTTGTTTTGTTTTTCTTCTGCTGGATGGGGATTGCATTGTCCATAGACAATTTCCCAGGGTTGTCCTTGCTCTCTGAACTGCTGAGAGGAGCTACATTCATCAAGGTTGAACAATTCACAGTGTGGTGTAATGGGGTTAAGTGGCTTGCCCAAGGCCACATAGCTAGGTAATTAAGTGTTTGAGATCGGATTTGAACCCAGGTACTCCTGACTCCAGGGCTGGTGCTTTATATCCACTGCGCCACCTAGCTGCCCCGACTGTGTTTTTAATGTGTACAATATTCTCTTGGTTTTGCTCCCTTTGCTCAGCATCGGTTTCTGATGAATGGTTTCTTATAGAACAATAGTACTCCATAACATTCATATGCCATAGTTTACTCAACCATTCCCCAATTACTGACCTCTTCTCAATTTTCAATTCTTTACCTCTACAAAAAGAGCTGCTATGAATATTTTGGAGCATGTGAGGCTTTTCTTTTTTTTTTTTTTATGATTTCTTCTGAATATAGGCCTAGTATTGGAATTGCTAGGTCAAAGGAGTATGATCAGTTTTTATTGCTCTTTGGGCATAGTTCTTATTGCTCTCCAGAGTAGTCTGAATCAGTTCACAATTCCATTAATGCATTCATTTCCCAATCCATCCACAACAACTAGGTAATTATTAAATGTCTGAGGCCAGATTTGAACTCAGGTACTCCTGACTCCAGGGCTGGTGCTCTATCCACTGCACCACCTAGCTGCCCCTGCTATGCTGCATTCTAATGACAGATACTCTTCTGGATTGTGTGGAGTAGGAGGTATGAATCAGGTGAGATAGCCAAGGAATTGTTTCCTGTCATTTGAATGGATGGATATATATTTTCTTTCTGTTTCAGGTTACTTCTTTAATTCTTCACCTCTTTTTTTTTCTTTTCCTCCTCTCAGTTAACTAACTCACATTCCTTCCATTTTTTCTTTCCTTCTAACTTCCTTGGTTTGTTCTTTTTTTCTTTTCTTGAGGCTTTTTCTAAGAAGGATATCTTTACCATTCTCTGTCTTTTTGCCTCTTACTGACTTTTATGCTCTGATTTATAGTCTATTTGCTTAATTTTTTTTTAAACCTTTGTGTTTCTCACAGGTTTAAAGAACCAGATTTGAGTTCTTCCTTATAGTTTTTCTATATTTATTACTTTTGTAGATCTTCCCCTCTTTTTTTTTTCTGTTATTATGCTAACTATATTCTTAGCAGTGTCAGTTTAAGTGGAAAGTTCTAAGGAAGTAAACACTGCCCCATGATGGAAATTTTCTTTTTTTTTTTTTACAAGACATTGGGGTTAAGTGACTTACCTAAGGTCACACAGCTAGTAAGTATCAAGTGTCTGGGACTGCATTTGAACTCAGTTCCTCCTGACACCAGGGCAGGTGCTCTGTCCCCTGCATCACCTAGGTGCCTCCAGAAAGTTTCTTGTACAACAAATTATGAGGTCCTCTTCTATTCCCTGGGCTTCCCTTGATTATTATCTTTTTTCCATTTGCCATACATTCTCCTTGTTGGACCCATGTCTTCCCACTTTTTGAACACTGAGTGTCCCTAAGAGGTCTGACATTATCTAAAGCAGGATGTTGTCTGTGGAAGCACAACTCTCAAAAGAAGTGGTCTTCCCATGTGCCAACTCTGTGAGTTCATTGAAAGGTTGGGTTGCCTTGTTTAGATCGCTATGGGAGTTCTTCCCCATCCTTCCCTTCCCCGAATGAGTTGAGATCTTCTCTGTTTTTTGTTCTTGCCTCATCTCTTTCTGACCCATTCCTCTTTAACTCCTCTTCTTGTTGAGAGATTACATGAGTTACCTTCCCTTTGTTGTTTACCCATTGACTTCATTAGGGTACATCAAACATTCCCTTCTTTCCCTTTTATAACTACTGATTCTGCACTTTAGTCTTAAAATCTTCATCAATTCATGTGCTTTCTCAATTCCTTTTCACTCTCTTTTTTAGGATTTTCATCCAGGTCAAGTTTATTAACCTTGGATATCCTCTCTTTTTTTTTCTCCCTCTAAACTATTTCCCTTGGTGATGTTGTTGACTCCTGTTGTTTCAACTTTCATTTCTTTGCAGATGTTCCTTAAGTATAGCCTTAACTTCTCTTCTGATGTCCAACTGCCTACTGAATATTTTGAACTGGATTCTGATAGACATCTTGAAGTAATTAGCATGTTTAAAACTGAACTCAATTTTCTTTCAAAACCTTTCTCCTTTTTGCTTATTTCAGTGGAGAATACCACTACTCTCTCAAACCACCCTTGTTTGGAGCCTAGCTGACATTCTTGACTTCTTTCTCTCAACCTGAGTCCCCATATCCAAGCTGCTATCAAGGTTTATAGATTTTGCCTCCACTACACCTTCTTTTCTGACACATATCTGTTTTACTGCACTAGCCTATGGGTTGGATTGCCACTAGGCTCACCTCTCTAGTCATTGGCCAGTGTGGAGGTTCCACCTTTGGGCCCCCAGCCCCTCCTCCCTATGCCCCCCCACCTTCTTTTCACCTCCTAGAACAAGGGTACGATCCTCTTATGGTAAAGCCCTTCATCACCCAACACCTTCCCTCACCTTTCTGGTGACTTTACTCCCCCCCGCCCCCATCCTCCTTCTATGAACTCTGCAACTCAGTGACATTGACCTCCTTGCTTTCTTGCTATACCTGATCCTTGATCTCCATTCTTTGTGTATTTTCTTTAGCTCATCTGCATGCTTGGAATGCTGCTGCTCGTCTTTCTCTTCCTCTTCTTCCCCCACTCCTCGTTTCTTTAAGTCTTCATTAAAATCTCACCTTCTGCAGGAAGTATATTCCAGACCTCTTGAGTGGTAGTGCCTTCAGCTTGTTGGTTTTCTTTCCATCCAGTATATGCTGTTTTTACAGGAACTGTCTGCTGTTGTTTTTCCTATCCTTAGTGCTTTGCAACACTGTGCCTAAGACTTAATAGGTACTTTAAAAATGCTTATTAAATGCCCTGTGTGAATGGAGAAGATGAGTTCCTAGTATTTAAAGCCTGACCCTCAATTGTGAGTTATCCTATTTCTTTAAATTTTTTTTTTCATCTTTAATCCCCTTGTATCTTTTTAAAAAAGTTCTCAACAGTTCTTCTGCTTTTATTGCAATCCAGTAGGTAGCTTTAATTTTCTTTTTGTCCCTTTCAAAGTGCTATAGAGACCTAATTTGTATCATTTTTAAAATTTTTCTTTGATATTTGTATTTATTTTATTGTGTTTCTATTTTGAGGTGTTAGAACGTTAAATGATCTGTTTATTTTTTTAAGTAACGCTTCGCCTGCCTTTGCTTATTGAATATCCATTTTCTTTTTATTGGTGATTATGCTTTAGGTTTGTAGAATTGTCATTTTGAATTACATCTTGAACTCCTTTGCTTTTCTGGATATTCCATTTCTTTTTACAGTTTTTGGTAGCTGCTGAATAGTTTTGTGTTATGGGTTATGAGGAGAATCAATTGAGATATGTAAAATGCTTTGCAAATCTTTTAAAGAGTTTAACTATTCACTTACTGTTAGCAACTGAAACCATCAGGAAAGACAGATATATAGCAGGAGTTCTTGTCCTGGAGTCTGTGAATTTTTAAAAAATTTATTTTGATAACTGCATTTCATTATAATGATTACCTTTGCAATATTATAAATTTTATATATTTTAAAACATTCTGAGAATGGGTCAAGAGGTTTTACCAGACTACTAGAAAGGTTCATTTCTTTTTTAAGAATGTTTTTAAGAATGTTTTGAAAACCCCTGGCATAGAAGGTGGCATGGAATTGAATTGGAAAGTCAGCAAGACATTCTAGAGTTGAAGATAAAGCAGAACATTTCACTAACAATGATTCAGGTGGCTGAGAAGTGTAGAGGAGACTTGAGAATAATTGATAAGGAATGGCATCTTTGAGAGGTGGCATAGAGAATAAATAAAGGATTGCCCTGCTAGGCTGGTAAAGATTAGGAAAAGAGTTGAAGTAGCAAGACCTTTTCATCCCCCCAGACCCTGATGGAAACAACCCAGGACCCTTAGCCCCAAGAACCCTGGGACCAAGGCCAATTCACTTAATCTCTCTGAGCCTGTTTCTTCATCTATTAAAAGAGGCTAATAAGACTTTCCCATACAAGGTTGTTATGAGGATAATATTGATAAAGTACTCTGTAGACAAATGATGTTTGAGTAACTGTCATCATTAGCTGTCTCCCATACCTTGCCTGTACATTCCATAGTCCTGCTTTTGACCTTTTCCCTGTAGCTCATCAAGGGAAGCAGTCAGACTTGGCAGGGACTCCTGCAGACGAGCTTCCCTAGTAGCCATACCTACCAAACACCTTGGTTTTCAGAATTTTAGAAATTGTGTTTCAACTTCACAAATGGATATTGTTTTATTAGTAGAAGTGACCTTAAAGGAAGCTACGTGGCCATCTGCTTTGCCTGTCGGGCCCTAAGGACCATGAGACATGTTGTCATTCCTTATTAAATTCTTCCTCCTTGTAAATGACCTGTCTGACTTTTCTCTTTAAGGCTTTATCCATATTAAGTGCTGAATAGAAGCTTTTCTTTTAGTCAAAATATATAATGGACCTGGTCATCTTGCTTGTGTGATTTTTTTTTTTTCCAGCTCCATTCAGTAGTATATATAAGTAGGAGCAGAGGAGGCAGATGATGGGAGTAAATTGTTGTTAAATTGTTGTTTAAAACTAGCTAGGGCTTAGGTCACCTGTGAGAAAGAATACTGAGAGATGGAAGGAGAAGAGTAGATTATGGGAGAATGAGAATGATTAGATTTATGATCTAATAAAAAATTTCAAAATTTTTAATTATGAAAGTCAAAGTAAGGTGATCACAATATCAAGTATGTGACTATGTAGTCCTATATATAATTGAGGTGGATTGGGAGTTGAGAGGCTAGGTATTTGGAAGGAACATGATGTAGTATATATACACCTGGGTAATGGCAGAAATGGCTGGAGGAAACTGAACCAGTGCGTTTAGAAAGAAAGAGAGGAGTGGGATAAATTTGGATAGAGTTCACCTTCAAAAGCTCTAAGTCTGCTGAAGGGAGCAGAGGGAGAGGGGAGAAGGAGAAAGTATACTGGGAGAGAGAGGCAGTGGCTGAAAGTGTGACCAGAGCAGTGAAAGGCTGGCTGGGGTGCAATCTAATGAGGGACGCCCAGACTGTTAGATGTGAACCTAGAATTCCAGAGGGCACAGTGGAATGCAGCTGCATTTATTAAACAATCATTATATGCCAATCACTGTGTGAAGTGCTGGGAATACTGATAGAAAAATGAGTCTGCTTTCTAAGAGCTCACGTTTTAATTGGAGAGACTGTGCATAAAGAGTTGAGTTTCAGGATGAATGAAGTTTTGGGGGTGCAGTGGCAGGACAGAATTGAGACTTGGGAGAGTTGGACTAGGGAGTTAAGAGTCAGAAAGGTTGTATCATACCATCTTCCTATCTTGAATCTTCTTTCAGACTCATAATTGGAATGCATAGACAATTGTGTGAGTATGAATGGGATTGTTGATTTTGAAGGGAAAATAGGCATAGGGCAGGGAGTAGAGAGGCATGGTTTTTTTTTTTCCTTGTTTCTTCTTTGCATTCATCTGTGCATGATTAGCAGAACGTTTTTCACCCTCCTTGAGGTATATTACAAATTTCAATGCTTAACATCTTCTGATGTCTGATTTTCATGGAGTGGAAAGTTTCTTCAGAAAATTGTCTTAGTACCTTAGACTTAACTCATTCATTCTGATTTTATAAGGATGCTTATAAAACATCTCTCTGCCGTTAATTCTGATGTCCTACTTCTAACATCTTCCTGTAGTCTCCTTCTTTGATGTGAACATGCTTTAGTTATATTCAGAAAGGCAGAGCCAGAATATCAGCTCTTCCTCTGAACTTAGAACATGAAATAGCTAATCTGAAATGTCTGGTAACATTATTTAGGATCACATATAGCTTTATTTAGGGAAAGATGGGTTTTGTGTTTTTTGTTGCCACTGGCATTGCCAGAGAAGGTGAAGTGTATTGTGTGTTGTCCCCTTCAATATTGTTGATCTAGAAATCACTTAGGCTATACATAGAACTGAATTGTGTGATATGGTATAGTGCTTTTGTCTAGCTCAACAGACTCTGTCCTAAGGTGACATCTTCTGTGTTCCCTACCAGGGTAGTTTAAATTAATAAAATTTCTTTGTCAGGTGTGAATCTGTGCTTTTATGTCTGTCACTTTCATAAAGATGTTCCTTTTAGTGAATTGTGAATACTTTATGGACTTTATAGACTTCTAGCAACTTTTTAAGAGGGTTGAGTCTATGCACTTTTACATCATGTATTAAATGAGTGTTGCTAGTTTGGTACTTATATTTGTATAGGATTTTGATAGAGCATCAAATAATGTTCAGAGACTAGGGTTGTGAAGTGTTCTTAGGATATTGAGTCTATTATCTAAAGCACTGTGAAAGCTTCAGATTCTTTTAAAATAAAGGTTTAAAATAGATCCAATTATTCTAATTACTTATATTAAACTCTTATCTCAAATGAAGAGATACAAATGCATATTTCTAGATGACAATCTGTAGTTGGACTGGCAGACCATTTGCTTCATTGTGTGTATGTGTGTGTGGTGTGTGTGTGTGTGTGTGTGTGTGTGTGTACACACATGTATATAAATAAAGTCTTGACAGACATTGGAGATCAAGTACAGGAAGAAGGAAGGAGGTGGAGAGTTAATTTGATTATTATTTGGGAAATTTTGCAGTACTTTTATGTTTTCTCTAGTTTGCTACCATTGTGATTGCTAATCATTATGACCATTATGATCTATGCAGAATCAGAATTTCAGATGATACAAAGAGCAATGTGAAGATGCATGGTGTGTATAAGGCCATAGTGTAATGCTAACGATGGCTTGAACAAATTTATCAAAAGATAGCATAAGTCAAAGAAATGTATTGAGAAGAATAACCTGATGCCACATTGATATATATTATAATAACCTTGTATGCATTGAAGAAAAAGATCATACATAATGAGAAGGAATAATGGTGTATTTCATACTGATAGAGGGAATATCTATGCTGATGGATTTCTGACTCCATTTCAAATAAAAGTTTACTAATACAGCTCTCTGTTAATTAGCAAATGACTTTTTTAGCTCTTTCTACGTTCAAGACATTACACTTGATCATGTAGGAAATGCAGGCATGCTTTCAAAGAGATTATGCTTCGGTTTAAAGAAACATGGCAATTGGAAAGTTAGTATAAGCCAAGTGCTTGTTGAAATTCTTTTTCTTCAAGGTCTGGCTCAGTTGCCACTAATGTAATATAGTAGAAAGAGCATTGGCTCTTAGAAGGCCTGTTTTGTGTGTCTCTGTGTGTGTGTGTGTGTGTGTGTGTGTGTGTGTGTGTGTCTGTTTGTCTAAGTGTGTACATACAGTTTAATTCATTCTGTAAAGATTTCAGTTTCCTTTTCTATAAAAACATTTGGACTATGTGATTTTTTTTTCCAGCTGTTAATTTTCCTTCATTCCTGTCAGTCAGCCTTGGAATTCAGATTCCAGAGGGCTCTTCTTCCCTTGGGACCCCCCCATCGGAGTGTGGAGAGCTCTGCAACCCTATCACTTGACCTCTCACAACTTCAGCTTCCTTGTCCCTCAGAGTTGTTTGTGGATCAAATGAGTTAATTTATGTATAGTGAGTTTTTTGGTTTTGTTTTTGATTTTTATAAGGCAGTGGGGTTAAGTGACTTGCCCAAGGTCACACAACTAGGTAATTGAGGCTGGATTTGAACTCAGGTCTTTCTGACTCCAGGGCCAGTGCTCTATCCACTGTGCCACCTAACTGCCTCCTATGTAATGGTTTTTAAATGGGATGGTGAGGTAAAGGGGGATTGACACCCTAGCTGTTAAGTGAACAGGAATCCCATCTGCAGCATTCTAATAAGATTTATAGGAACTATTCCTGAATGAAGTAATGAGAATTAAGAGAATAATCTTTGCAGTGACTATAATAGTGTAAAAATAACACTGAATTCAGTAGCAAAAATGAAACACATTTTCCTCATCTTGGTGGTGAATGTATAGAGTGTTATCATAATTTGTCACATGTGGTTGTTTTGTCAGTTAGTCTTACTTAACTTATTACAAGAGATAGTTTAAGGAATTAAGAAATTTTCCCTCATTGAACCAGAATTTACCTTTGCTGCAACTTCTATCTATTGCTTTTTGTTTCCCCCCTCCATCCCCCTTGGAAAAATTTTATACCTTTCTTCCACATGACACCCCAGTAAATACTTAAAAGCACATGATCCTCCCCAAATCTTTAAGGTTAAGCATCTTCATTCACTTTAATCACAAAATTTAGAAATCTTAGGACTGAAAGAGATCTCTGGAAGCTATCTAGTCCAACTCATATCTAATCAGTCTGCAAGCAGATTAAGTATGCAACTTTGGATAAAGAAACAAATACCTCAAAATGAGGAAACTTCATATTTGTCCAGGGTTGTATCTTTTGACTTAGGGATCATTCTGGGGCTAATAGAAAAGTGTCTTGTGTTATGAAAAATATTATTGTACATAGGTATTTAAAACTGAAATAGACTAAATGAATGAATAACGTGTGTATATATAATGCATGTATATATGTATGTAATACATATATCTTTATATCTATTTGTGTGTGTGTGGGAGAGAGAGAGAGAGAGAGAGAGAGAGAGAGAGAGAGAGAGGCATTCTCTTTCCTTTTCCCTAATGAGAAAATAAGAAAAATAAAATCCATTAAATATATCTATACTCAAACAAAACAAATTCTCCCATTAACCATGTCCAGGAAAAATGAAGCAGAAGAAAATATGCTTTTTTCTGCACTCTGAAATCATCAGTTCATTCTCTGTACATTGATAGCATGATTCATTATGAGTCCACTGAAATTATGGTTGTTGATCAGAATTACTAAGTCTTTCCAAATTGATGACATATAAATTGTTCTTCTGGTTCTATTCACTTCACTTTGCCCTCAGTTCAACCATATTTTCCCAGGTTTTTCTGAAATTCCTCTTCATCTTTTTTTTGAACAATGCAATAATATTTTTTTGCATACCATAACTTGTTTAGCCATTCTCAAATTCAATTTCTAGTTCTTTGTCATGAAAAAAAAAAGAATAGCTTTAAATATTTTTGTACATATGGTCCTTTTCCTCATTGATCTCTTTAGGCTATAGATTTAGTAGAATATATACAGTCTAATAACTATTTAGATGTAGTTCCAAATTAAAGTTTTTAGTTTCTATTCCAAGTTTCTGTATTTAAGGGATTTAACAATCTATCGGGAGGCATGCACTCACATTGATGATCCCTTAACTTCTCCAATTACTACTTTGTCCATCCTACTTCAATATACACTAACTTAATCATACCTCACAATTGAACATCTTTTTGAACCTGAACTTTGAAATTCCATTTTCTGATTATAACCCTTTCTCTTAAAAATTCTTTTGTTTTAATTCACCTTCATTTCCAATTATACTCCACTTTCCTTCCATATAGTTTCTATACAGTAAGCCACTCCTTATTTAAAAAGAAAAGAAAGGAAGGAGAAAAAAAACAAAGGGCAAAGGGTTAAGGAAGTAAGGCAGTAAAACCAACCAACATTTACAGAATCTTAACTATACAGTATTCCCTGCCCACAGTCCCTTCATCACTATGAAAAGGGGTCATTTTAATTATATATCATGTAGGATTGTGATTTTTTTTCCATTTACATTGGATGTTTTTCTGGTTCTTACAAAATAGATCATAGTTGGAATGGATTTCAAAGATCATTTATTCCTAACCTTTCATTTTACAGATGAGGTAACTGAGGCCTGAGGAGGTTAATTGACTTGTCTGACACATAGCTTTTAAGAGTCAAGACATAAACTAGGGTCCTCTAACTTTGGGGAATCAATTTTCTTTCCATATTACTACCTTTATTCAGTTCATATCCCTTCTTAGAAGTAAGATATTCATTGTTTTTGCTTGTGCAGTAATGTAATGTTAATATTGTAATAATGTAATGTTAATATTTCAGTGTATACAGAACCTTTCTTTTTTGGTCAGTGATCTGTGTATGTGGGATGACATGCTGAAAGGGTTTGGACTCACAGGGTATTCTTTAATAAATACATTTCTGCAAATATGAAGTAGACCAGCTTCAACAGTGGTATGTCTTCTCATCTTTTTTTCTTTTTTTTATCTTTGCTGGTTTTAGGGAGAACACAATTATAAATTCTTATTAAATTGAATTTGTTAATCTTGCTCTGATGAAAGTAAAGATTAGTAAAAATATAGTTATGAATGGCACCCTTATTAAAAATTAATAGCTTATTAAACTTGGAATTAGACAGAATGCTGGAATATTAGACAGAATGCTGGAATATATGTTACAGTACAGAATATAGCTGTAGTGCACATTTTTTTCCTTAATACTTCTCAGTCATCTATTTGGCTTGCTTTTTGGGCAGCTGTTATTTTCATTCAGCTTGCTTGTGCCTTTTATGGATGTTTGACAACATAGAATGTGAGTACTAGGTTGACCATGTTGTTAATTTGAAGGTGTGACTCCTTTTGGGTTTTTCCTGGCAGAGATACTGGAGTGGTTTACCATTTTCCTTCTCCAGTTCACTTTACCAATGAAGAAAAGAAAGTAAACAGCATTAAGTGACTTGTCCTGGGTTTCACAGTGTCTGAAGTCAGATTTGAACTCAGGGAGATGAATCTTCTTGACTGCAGGCCAGGTACTCTATGTCATTTAGCTTTTTTTGGCAGGAACCTTCTCTTTCTCTCCTTTCTGGTTAATAACATGGATCCTCCATATTCTCTCTCTTTTTTTTTTTTTTTTTTTTTTGCAAGGCAAATGGGGTTAAGTGGCTTGCCCAGGGCCGGGTTTTCTTTCTGTTAATTTAGCTCTTTGTTTTCATGAAACATTTTGGTGAAGTAAAACCCCAGTCAGCTATGATCACTAAGCTTGCTAAAGTACTAGAGGGGAAAGCAGATGATTCTCAATGCTAGAAATGGCAAAAAGCTTGTCCTGCTTGGTGACCTTTAAGGAGATGAGATCACATAATCTGTTGGTGCATCCCTCCAGTATCTGTTCCTGGGGAGACTGAGATTGGTGGTACCAAAATAATGAGCCACTCCTGAGATAGAGGAGTAGGGGGTCCCTCAGTGAGCTGGCCCAAATCAAGAGGAGAAATTCATCTGTAGTGGAGTCAGGCTCATGACTGATCTTCTATTTCCAGCCTGGGCAAGATAAGGAGATCTAGTTTCTCCCTCTTTATATTTTTTTTTTCCTTTCCAATTCAGTTCTCTCTCATGATGGGAAAAACTAGGAAAATCCAGTTGGCTAAATTCCATTGTTTAAAAAGGGGAGCTAGATGCATGTATTTGGAAGGGAAATAAAAGTCAGAGGTAGGAAAAGGAGAATTGGGGAAATCTATTTAAGAAGCCTTCAGAGCATGAGGCTCTGAAGGTTATTCTCAAGAAAGTAACAGTTATGATATCTTTGATTTATGAATCTGACTCAGTAACATTGACTTCTGGAAAAAGGGGAATCTGCAGAATCCTCTTCATCCTCTCTCTCCTTTTAATTAAGAAAAGGGTGTGGTAATAAGCAACATTACCTTACTTTTCCCCTTCCAATGTCACCCTGAATCCATTATATGTTGAAATAAGAATGATTTTAAGTTTTATAGAAATGTGACTCATCTGGGAAGTGCCCAACGATGTAAAATGCTTTTCATTTGCAGGATTGCAGACTTTGCAGAATCTCCTGCATGGAGATTTCCCTCTTCTCCAGTGAGAGGTGGGGAATAGTGGATGGGATCTAAGGCCCCAAGGCAGTTTACTGCCTCCAGGTGGGGCTCTTGGGCAAGATGTCTGAGTGCACTGGACCAGAGACCTGGGTGAGAGTGAAACTGGAGGGTGGGTAATCAGTGAGTCATTTGACTGGAATTCATAGTGTAGCCAGGGACTTGAGAAAAGGGCCTGCTGGATTACAGTCATTATGCTAGTAATTGCCTCATTTTGCATACTTGTAATTCAAAGACTGTCCTAAATATTCATTTCTTGTGCCTTAGTAGGTTAATCAAGTTGGCATATTTGTCCTAGGCTTCAAGAAGCTTCTTGATGTGTGGGCATGGGCGAATCTCTCCTCAGTAGGAGGGAGAAGGTTTCCTTTCCTCTGTCATCTTGGTTCCATAATGCATGACCCACCTCTCCCAACAACAGCTGAACTGTGTATTCTAAGGCTGCCAAGAGAAGCTTCCTTTTGAGATAATGCTTAGAAATGAAAGTGGTAGCTCAAATCTTAATCTTGGTTTGATATGAAGAGCTTTGAAAGGGTGACAGGTTTACAGATTAGTTTTAATACTATAGGCATTTGAACAATGAATTCTTATTGATACAAGATGATACAGAGGGAAACAGATAGGTTTTCCCTCTGACTTTCTCAGCCTGAATTAAGTAATGTAGAGTGAAAGCCAGCACTTTGGGATCATCACTGGCATTGTGACTCATCCATATTGAAAAGACCCACAAGGACAGTGAACAATTTTCATTTGTGCCTCAACACACCAGGGAAAATTCTTAATGCATTCATCTTTCAGAAGTGGAAATTGATTCCCGGTGACTTAGGCACAAAAGAAAAGTTGTGTTTAACATGTGAAGAAAGATCTAGTGTGAGGAGCGCATATTAAAAAAAATATTTCATGGTTTAGAAAAGTGTTTGCTTCCGCCTTATGGAGAAGCTCTGTAGTCATTTTTTTTTAGGGTTTTTTCAAGGCAAATGGGGTTAAGTGGCTTGCCCAAGACTACACAGCTAGGTCTGAGTATCTGAGACCAGATTTGAACCCAAGTACTCCTGACTCCAAGGCTGGTGCTTTATCCACTATGCCACCTAGCTGCCCTCTCTGTAGTCATTTCTTGAAGGTTTATGCAACTTTCTTGTCTCACTGTTTAATACCTCTGCTGTCATTGCAGAACAGAATTGGTGTGCCACATTGGCAATGTTGTGTGACATTGGCATGTCATCTTTCTGATTGTTAACCTGTGTGGTGATCTGAAAAGGTATCCCTGAAAAAATGATCCCAATTAACTTCTTCTCTGGCCTCACCTCCTCAAACCCTACCCACACACTCAAAGAATAATGGTCTTATGGTAAGAAAAAAAAGTTTGGCATTGGGATGGGAGAGAAGATGGGAAAATTTATCCTTCAGGCAGAAAGAACTTCTAGTTTAGGGTACATCAATTTTCATAAAAGGACAGATTTGTTCTGCCTTGCTCTAGGTAATCAGTCCATCACTTTTCTTTTCCATGAGCAGCAAGTAGATTGTTTCTTTGGTGCTCAACTAAGGGGTCAGATCTTTCAGGCCATTTAGTTCTGGAGTGAAATATCTGTTAACTTATTTATTGTCTATTATGTTCTTTTCCTTTGAGTACCATGTTCTGCTCCTTATTGTTTCAGTGGAGGGGTCATGCATCTCTTTCTGTATTGTATTTTGGGACAATAAATATTGCATTTGTAGTTTAATGGTTGAGCAATTCTTTATTTCAGTGTCTTGACTCTGTTGGACTCATTGACTGTGGTTTGATTGTGAGTCTGATTATGTCTGAAAATAAAAGGGGTTTGCATTCATTTTAGGAATGTGACCTCCATAATCCCCTATATGGGACTTAATAGAAAAGAGTGGAGATTTAGAAATAGTGTTTTGACAATTTCTTTTGGATTAAATTTCCTGCTCTGAAATGGTGCATGATGTTGTTAATGTTCTCCTTAGATAAATGTAAAAGTATAGCTCCTGAACACCCTGGGAACCTCTCAGGTAGCTTTTCTCCTTTCCCTCTATTCCTTTCTTATCAGGGCTGCAGCTTCAGAGTTCCTTGACTCAGAATTACTATGACATCTCTGATGCCATAGATGCAGGCTTTCCTTTTCTTAAAATATTATAGAATGGATCTCAAAGTGAAGAATACCTTTAATTTATGTTTGTTAGACTTTAGAGCAGAAGTTCAAAACTTTATGTATCATGGATTCTTTGACAGTCTGATAAAACCCATGGATTCCTTCTCAGAGTCATGTTTTTAAATGCATAAAATATATAATATTACAAAGGAATCTAATTATATAGAACTAATTATCAAAAAAGTAAAAAAATTGATGGACCCCAGGTTAAGGCTTCTTGCTTCAGAGTCTTTAATGGAATCCAAAGTGTCCTAAAAAATAGAAGAAATAGCTACAGACTTAGACAATATGTTTATTTACTGTAAATTCCATTAATCTTAACAGCTTGTAGCAATTTCTTAATAAAACACTTAATTTTTTATCTGACACATATAGTAATGGACAGTTTGACTTTGAATTAAGAAGTCTATGGATTTATATCTTGCCTCTGACACTTAATAGCTGTGTGACCCTTTGCTAGTGACTTATTCTATTGATGGGCAAGACAGGAAGCATTGTGTACAATTCAACATTAAAAAGAATTGTACAAAGTTAAACAAGTAACTGAAGAGTTGGGATATAGATTTACTCCCTTTTTCTCAATTTAAGAATTTGTCTGAACCCAGAAATTCTTTGTTTTGTTACACTCTAGTGGATCTATAATCTCATCAATATGATTCTTTCCTCCTACAATAAAGATTGACTTCTCTTGCTTATGTACTTTCACAAATACTCTGAGGGATTCCTCCTAAAAAAAAAAATATGCTTGGCTGCCAGTGCATCTACATTACATAAGTAAAGGACTGTGGGCTGCTAGGGCAGAGGAAACACTGCTTTCACCACCATCAATATGGTTGTCTGTGGCTCACTAGGATCTTACTGGAGAATGATGGAGTGAAATGGGTCTTTTTTTATTGTCCACCACTCTTCTTTCCTGGATGCACACATCTTTTGCCATGTAAAATTATGAAATTTTCAGATGACAGTAAGGTTGAAGTTTAGCTAGCATATTAGATGATAGAATCAAGATTCAAAACTACATTGACAAAATTCATTAGGGATAAATATAAGTCTTATGCTTGAATAAAAATCACAGTACTAGAATGAGGGAGACATAGTAAGCATTCATTCTGTCTGATATAGATCTAGGGGGTTTTAGTGGACTGCAAAGCTAATTTTGATTCAGGAAAATGATGTCATCTAAAAAAAATTCTCATGCTCTTTTAAGAAAAGAAGCATATATTCCAGGAATTTGGAGACAGCTCTCCCTTTATACATTGCCCTTATCAGATTTCATCTGAAATATTTTGTTCATTTCTGGCTACCATGATTTTAAAAGGATATTAATGAGCTGGAGAGAGTCCAGGGAAGTGCAGAAAAGGTATGGAAAAGGGCCTAGAGTTTATCATATAAGGAATGATTGATGGAGAGGGTTAGATTCTTTTTTTTAACATTTTATTTGTTTTCCAATTATATACATTAGTAATATGTACCCATAATTTTTTGCAAGGCTCTGAATTTTTCAATCCCCCCCTCCCACAGAAGGCTGTCTGACAGTCTCTACATTGTTTCCATGCCAAATGTTGATGTATATTGAATGTTAAAAGAGTAAACATAAGAATAAACATCCCCCCCCCCCAAGAAGATGGGAAACCTCAAGAATAGAGAGAGAAAATAAAAAATAAAAATGTACTTCAGTCTGTGTTCAGATTTCAATGGCTCTGTCTCTAGGGTGAGTTGCTTTCTTTGTCATAAGTCCACCAGAAAAGTTGCTTCAATATTTTTCCCTCACTTGCTATTACTAGCTGTAAAAAGAAAAAAAAACCCTTTATCATGACTGACATGATAAGTTCTAGTATTTTTGAAGGATTGTTGGGTGGAAGATGGATTGAATTTGATCTATTTGACCCCAAAAGATATAACCAGTAAAGGTGTTGCAGATTTAGAAGAGGCAAATTTAGGCTTGTCAGGAGAAAATTTTCTTTCCAAACTTTCCAAAAGTGGAATTCACTGTTCTTGAGATGTAGTTGATTCCCTTTCCTTCACAGTGTCTTTGTTGGTGTGTGATACTGGTTTTCTTTGGTCATTTTACCAGTTTTCCGGTAAATTCAATCATAATTTCTTTGCAAATGACTACCAGGTTTATATATTTGATTTGAATATCTCTTTGTACCTCTCATCTCATATTATTAACTTCCTGCTGGCCATCTTCAAAATTAATATGCCCCAAAAGGAAATCAAGTAAACAAGCATTTGCCTCAAAATTATGGCTTCAGGAGAAACTCACTAATGGGAAAGGGGGAGCAAAGGGATAAAGGACAGTTTGAAACATGGTGACAAAGCCTAGAGAATGAATATGGCCTTGGTCTGTACTCTTCTTCAAAATAGAGGTTTCAGGAGAAATATGACACTGGAAGAAGAAGACAAGTAACTGAAGAATTGGGATATAGATTTACTCCCTTTTTCTCAATTTAAGAATTTGTCTGAACCCAGAAATTCTTTGTTTTGTTACACTCCAGTGGATCTATAATCTCATCAATATGAGATTATAGGAAGAGAGGGGATGGCATTTTGAAGTATGATCACAAGATCTGGGGAGTGGTATATAATTATCTTCCTGAAACTTCCCCTATTCTCTCAACTTCCTGTTTATATAAAACATACTGTTTTCCTTCTAGTCATCCAGGTTCATAACCTGAAGTTTTCTATCCCCCCATTCTCTGTCATATTTGTTGCTAAATCCTTTTGATTTTTACCTGCAAAATATTCATCTCTTGCCTCTTTTTTTACTGCCCTGTGGTAGTAAATATTGCTCAGTCTAATGGTCTTCTAAATGTTCTTGTTTTCAGTCTTTTCCTTTTAGTAGCTGATCACCCCATTTCCACACTCCAAAACCCTCAGGGGTTCTCTATTCTACAAATGTCTGATTATTTTTATTGTTAAATATTTTTATTTCTTGTTTTTATATGACTTTTATTTCCAAATAAGTACTTGTTCCCCTAACCAACAAACCATCTCATTTAATGAAGATTAAAATGAAGATTAAAAGAAGATTAAAAAAGAAGGAAAAGAAGTGGTTTAGAGAAACCAGTCAGTATGCTGCTTTTGTCTGATGATATATTAAATATTCCACATCCATAATCCACCTACCTTCAAGGGAGAGGGAGATACGTTTTTTTAAAGCTCTTTTCAAGAGCTAAGTTTGGCCATTATTGTACAGGTTCATTGTTTATATTTACCTTGATATGGTCAGTTGTGTACATTCTTTTACTTATTTTACCCTGCATCAGTGCATATAAATCTTCCCATTCTAACCTGTCTTTCTAACCAGATTTAATAGGTCAGTTTTTTAGCTCTTCTGGATTGCATTGTTAAACAAAAACTTGTCAACAAGCTTGTCAGTGCTAGAAGGTTGGACACCCCTAGTTTGGATATTGTTGATCTCTTAGCTGGTAAATTGGATGCCCTTATCTCAGTCCTTATACTTGTTGACCCAGCAGTACTTGTGATTTTCTTTCTTGCTATTCTCTTTTTCCTGGGCTTTTAGTGTCAACTGTGTACAGATGATTTATATATATATACATGCACACACACACACATATACATATATATATATATATATATATCTATCATCCTAGTCATTGTCTTCTAAGCTCTGGTCTAACATGACCAACTTCCTGTTGGACATTTCAAATGGGATATTCCATTAGCATCTCAGGCTCAACATGTGTAAAATAAAAAACCATGTCATTACTTCCAAAGTTACTTTTCTTCTAAAAAGTTTTACCATACTTAAGCATTCTCATTCTTAATGTCATCCTTTACCCATTACTCATTCTAAATATCTAATTAGTTGCTAAGTCTTGCCATTTCTACCTTCACATTGGCTTTTTTGTGGTAGCTAATATATTCTACAATATTCTTGTGCACAATTTGTTTTGTTAATTCCCCATTTGAGAGGAATCTAATTTCCTCTTCTTTGCTATTATAGAAAAATGCTCCTGTAAAAATGTTGGTATATATAGGCCCTTCCTGTTTTGCATCTCATAGAATTTATTTTCCATTTACATAAATAAGTCAATAATTTGTGGAGGGAGAGAACATTAACAGGGAGTTAGGAAAGACTTCTTATAGAAAATGGCACCTGATCTATTTGAGGAGAGCTAGAGATTCTGAGAGGCAAACATAAGAAGGAAGTGTGTTATGGAGGATAACTTGTACAAAAAATTGAGAAGGAGTGCTGAAGGAGCCAGTTTGTCAGGAATATAGCATGGACTGAGGATGAGAATATAGGATTAGAAGAATGGAATAGATCTTGAGAGTCTGGAGTCATTTTACATAGGATTTTAAATTCCACTTTTAGAAGTTTTTATTTGATCCAAAAAGCAAAACAGAGCCTTAGAAGTCACTTGATAAGGTGAAAGAAATAGGTTGAAAGTTTTGGGTTTTTTTTTTTAATTTTAGATGTAGTCGAGTTTTTTCTTCATGACATTGTCCTTTTCCAGGCTCTCATCACCTCATGTCTGGACTGCTGTAGTAAGCCTTCTGGTTGGCCTCTCTAGCTCAGATTCCCATTCTAATCCACCTCCCACTCAGCTGTACAAGCTCAGGTAGATGATGCCTATCTGCCCCCCCCCCCCCCAATACTCAGAAAGCTCCTGACCCCACTCCCTCCCCTCCCTTTTGTGAACTTGATGTTCCAGTGCCATTGGCCACCTTGTTGTTCCTCAAGGGATGCTCCGTCTCTACACTGCCCTCTGTGTCTGTGGTGCTCTTTCTCCTCACCTCTGACTTTGGTTTCTTTCTGTCAAGACTAAACTATAATCCTACATCCTCAAGAAACTTTTCCCATTTCCCATTCATGTCAGCACATTGACCCTTTATACATCTTGTCTGCCCATGTTTGAATGTTGTTTTGCCCATGAATGGGTGAGCACCTTGAAAGAAGGGGCTTGCATGTGATACATCACATACATAGTGTTTATTGATTTAATTTAATGTGCACAGAGACTTGTCCCAAGTAGCTGCTGAGTTACATGGTCAGATGTTTGCTTTTAGGAATATCATATGTACTGGGAAGAGATACAGAAAAGGGTACAGTGAGCCATTTGTCTAGTCCAGCTTAGCCCAAGGAGATGGAGAAATCTACAGACATTAGGGACAAGCCTAATAGACCAGGAGAGTATGAAGGGAAAAGGCTGGGCCCCAGGTAGGAGGAAGACCTACACACAATTGAAATACATTCCAGTTCACAACTTGATTGCTTATTATCCAGTCCTGGATCACAGAACCAAAGTGGACCCAGAAGGAAGACTTATACAGGTAGTGAAGGTCCTGTATGTGGAGAAAGGAGGAGCTTTAGAAGCCAACAGCAGCAGGGTGGGTGAGACTCCAGGAGAAGTTGATTCAGCTGGCAGTCAAGAACAAGGAGTAGAATCAAATGAGAGACTCCACTGCTTCCATTTGGAACCAATAGAACTTTTCTATCTTACAGTCTTCCAAACCTAATGCAGGAATTTAAGAGAACCAGCCAAAAGACCCTGTATCTCAGACCATTTGAGAGCAATGAAAGCTTGCAGGTCCCCATTTCAAGCTGTCTCTGAGGTCAGGACCTCAAGCAGCTGCAGGACCAAGCCACGCATTCCTTCTAGAAATATGTCAAAGCCCAGCCATAACATCTTATACAATGTTTGTCTGATTGTGAGTGCTTGATAAATATTTATTGACTATTGGTCTGGGTAAGGGCCTTTGATATCTCAAAAACCAGAGGGCAACTAGAAATAAGAGGCCACTAGATACCTCCTGAAAGAAATACCTGGGAATCCAGGAGTCCTTATCCAAAGTTTCCACATCAAAGAAAGAGACTGAAAGTATATAGACAAAAAGAATTCTAATACCAAGAAGCCACAGATTCTCACATAATATAAAGAAGCAGAAAACTTAGAATATTGTATTTCAGAAAGTGGAGGATATAAACTCTTGACCAAGAATAATGTACGCAGCAAAACTGATATGAGGGAAATTGTGGTCCATTAATGAAGAAGGTAGAAAGTGGGGTAGCAGTTGGAGAAGGGAAGTGAATAAGCAGCCATGGAGTAGCTGCTGAGTGCCAGACCTCTGATAGGTGCTTTATTTATTGGATCTTCACAACAACCCTGTGAGTTTGCTGAGGAATCTAAATAGAAATTAAATGACTTGCCCAGGGTCACATTACTAATAAGTGACTGAGATGGGATTTGAACTCAGACTCCCAGCCCATAGCTAATACCACCTAGGGGCTTTCAGCTAGATGAAATATAGGACTTCCAAGCATTCCTGATGAAAAGATCAAAGCTGGGTAGAAATTATTAAGCTGAAATACAGTAAAGAGAAACATTAAAGGTAGATGTGAGTAAATGATGATAAAGAACTAAAAAAGGATAAATAATGAAATTACCCTCTAAACCTTGTCATCAGAACTCAGAGGGAATCTAATCAGCTTGAGTGCTTGGGAAGCATTCTGCCTTGAGAGAAGAATGGAAAGAGAAGAGAATGTCTTAAGACATTCCTTAAGACATCCCTTTTAAGGGATGAGAAGAAGGTTAGTGGTTATGGAGGGAGATAAAAATAACTATCCTGAAGAAGAGCAATCAGACTAGAGAGGAAACAAGGCATGAGTAGTGTTATGAAAGCCAAGAAAAATTATTCAGGAAATAGAGGTCCTGAACCCCATATCACAAGCTGAAGAGATCACCAAAAGAATGAGGACTGACTTAGTAGTTAATCTCTTGTTCATGGGAAGCTTTGAGGGCAGCTTCAGTTGGAGTGGTCAGGTCTGATTGCCAAGGGTTGAGGCAATAGGTAGGTGAGGAAGGAGAAGCAGCAATAGTTTTTTTTTTTCCTAGGAGCTTGAAGGGATGGAAAAACCAAATTAAGGTTAAAGGGGGGAGAAAAAAAACATACTTGTGATCACCAGAGAAGAAACCAGTAGTTTAAAAAATTGAAGATGAGAGGGGGTGGAAAGAGACATAATCAAATTTTGGAGGTGACATAAAGAGGAAAGTAGAGGAGTTGAACTTGGCTGGAACTGGAGCTTGAATGAGTTACTCAGGGGATTACTAGATAAAAGGAGTGAAGGATGGGAAGAGGAATCTTTCAACTAGGTTCCAACTTCAGGGTAACTTTTCTTGATATCCTACTTCCCAAACGATTTCATATTTGTTAAGCTTTTTCTGTCCCTTAAAATTACTCTAGATTTGCCAATTTACATCTTTTGTCCTACCCCCAGTAGAACCATATGCTTTTTGAAGGTGGGGATCATTCCATTTTACATCTGGGTAACTCCAGTGGCTGACATATCACAAATGTTTGCCTAATAGTTACAGCTAGGAGTGGATTGAGCCTGTTATGTGTGAGGGGTGGTAATGACTGATGTAATTGAATTAGAGCATCTGCATTAGGAGGGGAAGAAATTAAGCTTTCATGGAGAGCCTTAAATCCAAAGCAAAAGAGTTGGATCCAGTAGGTAGTGGGTTGAAGGCACTGTTAAAGATTTTTGAGTTAGCAGTAGAGAGCCCTATTGAGGATGAATTAGAAAGAAAAACAGGAGAGGTTATTTCAGGAAACCAGGAATAAGGCAGTGAAAATCAGGGACTTTTCTTGATCCTGGGAAGCTTTGATAAGGGCAGTTACAGTTGAATGGTCAGATCAGAAGCCAGATAGCGAAGGGCTGAGGGGGTAGGTAGGAGGTGAGAGAAGCAACAACAGTTTTAGCAGTAAAACTAGCAGTTTAGCAGTAAAAGGAGGAGCTGGAGAATGAATACTTTGGAAGGAAAAATTAAGGATTTGGTGAAAGACAGCTCCTTTGGAAGACAAAGCTGTTGGTAAGAGTCAGATTGGTAGGGATTTTAAGGCTTACTACTGCCTAGAATTTATGGGGGTGTGTCAGAGTTGAGGGAAGAACTTGTCCCTTAAGCTTGTATGTTAATGGACTCCTTTTCTTTCTTGGCTTCACCCTTTGCTCACCCCATGTGTTTTTAATTGTTTCCTGTCTGTCTTCCAATTATTGCCACAAGGGTTACTGGCCTGCAGCACAGACTGCTGGCATGGTCAGGAAAGAGCAGATGGCTGTTCATTTTGAATCCTCTTGTCCAAAGGTGGTGCTTTCAGAATTTGGTTTCTAATTCAACTTTCCATTGTGGTGTTTGCTTAGGACTGAGGGAATTTTTCCATTGGAGAAGTATCATCATGAAACATTTTCCTGATTAATTTGTCCTTTAAATCTGTGATGGATAGTCCCAAGAACAACTGGAATCTCTTCTTCTCTAACCAGTGCTTCAAAAAATAGTAGCTATTAAGTTTGAAATAGACGATTCATTTGGATTATTCTTCCTATCATTAGATAATAGATGAAGAGATTTATATATACTATGCTGTCAGGGTCTGGTAACCATGCTAAATTTGTCACATATTAATTACCAAGGTTGCTTTCAGCAGATTTCAGGTCCCCAGAAGAGAAATGTAAATGGAGGGGGAAGTGGGGAGTGGAAATGGGTTGGCAAACTTTTATTAAAGCATCTTCTATGGACTAGACATAATACATTTAAATGCTTTGCAGATATTAGCTCTTAGAGGCAGTATAGTTATTTGACTTACAGTTTTTGATTTTAAGATTTAGATTTAGATTTAGAATTAAGATAACCTAACTACCTAATTTACCTATTGTTTATCTTAGTGCTGGAAAGATTGATTATGCCTTATAATGGATATTTTAGAGGAGATTAGCGCTGGTGGAGTGGGCTTAACTAGATGACCACTGAACTTCCTTCTGATTCTGAAATTTTTTGGTTTTATAATGGTTTTTGTAGGAGGTTTTTGAACCAGTCTGCAAGTCTGTTCATTTCATGTTACACATGAAAGTCATTACTATCTTAGTTGCAAATCTGCCATTTATAATTTCTGTGAGAAATACATTCTAAGTTTCACCTTTCTGTTCTGCCTAATTTCTCAAAACAAGTAAAGGAAGCAGTGAAATAGCATAGTGGAGGATACTTGCTAGGTTAGAACCAGATAATCTGGGTTCCTATCGCTGCTTTGCCATTCCTACTTAACACATGATCTTGAGCAAAACTCACTGGACATCAGTTTCCTCAAAAGGATAAGTTTGGACATCTGAAGAACCTTTCATCTTTAAATCTGATTTTTTCTGTAGTCTTGAACAAAATTGCTTATAGATGTTAATATCCTTTCCTGATCTCAATAGTACATTTGGAGATGATGTATTTAACAAAAATTGTAGTGGGAACATTACTCATACACTTGATTCTGTGGTTTCATGTGGTTTTAGTATAGAAGAGTCAGAGGTTGAAGGCTCCCAGATTGGCAAAGTAACCCTCAATTTTATCACATTTTATAGTCCTGATAAATCTACATCCAGTAGAAAATTTGAATAAAAATTTTATGAAAAGGTGCATCTCTTTGGAGATAGGAGATCGGAATTAATTTCATTTTATTTTTTGAAATCAATTTTTATTATTATTATCTTTTCTTTTTTTACAAAACCTAGATCTCCCTTCCTCTTCCCATTTCTTTTAAGCCCCCCCCCCCCCCCCAAAGAAAGAAAACTGGAAATTTAATCAAAGCTAGTCAATATGTAGAAAAAAACTGGTCTTACCTGTGGACACTCATAGCTGCAGAGTAGAAAATAACTTATCTCTTTATAATTCTTGTTGTTTATAAAGTCCTTTTCAATCTTGCAACAATCATTTTCTGTTATTTTATAGTTATTTCCTTTTCATTTAATCTTCCCCAGTTACAGAATATTTACTGTGTTCCTAACTACCACAAAAGATGCTAGTGTAATTATTTTGGTGTCTGTTATCCATAGCTTTTATTTTTTGGTCATTGACTTATATGCCTTGTAGCCAGTTGTTGAAATCCAAATTGCTTCTTGAATGGTTGTATCAACCATTATCCTAACCCTCCTCACTGACATGGAAGGAAATGAAGGAAAAGAAGGAAGGAAATAGACACAGTAATTAATCTCTTACTCTTCATTAGACACTGTACTAAATTTAGTTTTACACATGTCGTTTGATCCTCACAACAATCCTGGAGCTGGATGGTGTTATTATCCCCATTTTAGAGTTGAAGAAATATATTGAGAAAAGTCAAATGATTTGCCCAGGGTCACACAGCTTGTAATTGCCTTAGATTGAATTTGAACTTATTTCTTCCTGACAACACTTTCAGTGCTCTCTTCACTGTACTGCCTTGCTGCCCCTAGATGGCTTAGTATTTGTATTTTTGCTCAGCCTCCAAACATTGACTGTTCCCATCCTTTGTAATCTTTGCAGTTTTGCTGTATGTGAGGCTAAAATTTGTCTTGATTTTCCATATTAAATTATTTGGAGCTTTTTTCCATATAGTTTTTTTTAATAGTTTGCATTTCTCCTTTTGAGAATTATTTATATCCTTAAAATAACTTATATATTGGATTTAGGCTTTTTATTGCACATCACACACACACAGACACACAAACAGACACACACACAATGCCATATCAAATTCCATAATACATATTTGTATAAAGGTTTTTTCCCCAGTCCCCCTTTTAGTTCTTTTCCTAAATGCATTAAATTTACATGTCTAAAAGACTTTCAATTTCGTTTAATTAAACATCTATTTTATATTTGATAAACATTCATTATATTTGTATCTCCAGTACCTGATACTTAAAATGGTTGTTTAATTGGCTGATTCCTAATCTTAGCTACTGTGTTATTTTAATGTTGAGCAGTGAAGTGATTTGCTTGGTCAGAATTAAAAACCCAAGTCTCTGATGCCTAGCACTCTCCACTATAATTTGATATTGCTTAAAACATAAATATTATTATAAACATGACTATTATTCAGATTTTTAACAGAATTGTGTCCAGATGTTATTCCTTCTCTTGGAAAAATAACTCAAATTTAGAATTTTTTAAGTATAACTATAGGTTGCCATGCTATCCAATTTCTGCCCTAGAAATTTATATCTGTAGAATAATACCCCTTCATATGATTTTTTAATTTATTTTTTATTCTCATTTTGTACAAATTTTTTTTACATTAATAAAATATTCTTGTTTACAAGTAAACAAAATACCCCTCCTCCCCCATGAATATAGATAGACTTGCTTGGGTGAAAAAAAGTAAAGGGGAGAGAAAAAAAATTAAAATTAAAAAAAAAAAGAAATAGTAATAATTGTAGGTATGGCCAGGTGGCGCAATGGATGAAGCACCAGCCCTGGAGCCATGAGCACCCGAGCCCATATCCAGCCTCATAAACTTAACAATCACCCAGCTGTGTGACATGTAAGCCACCCGATCCCCACTTGCCCTGCACCCTCCCCTAAATAATAACAAAAAATGTGCTTGAGTCTTTGTTTCAACACCAACAACTCTGTCATGGGTGGGTCTCATTCTTTATGGTAAGTCCATCACAAAAGTTATTTCCATATTTTTCCACTGTTGCCATTGCTGATCGCAACTCCCTCCTTTCTTATTTCTCCACTACCATGTACTCTATTTTCTCTCTCCTTTCACTCTGACTCTGCTGTAGGGACATTGATTGGCTCAGCAGACAGATCCCTGGTCCTGGGGCCAAGAAGCCCTGAGCCCCCATACCACCCCTTAGGCCCAGAATCCACCTGGCCCCATGGTCCTGGGCAGGACTTCCAATCCCAGTCCCTTGCAAGAAGTAAGAAAGAAAATGTATTATATCTGACCACTCTCCCCCCATGGTCCATCCTCTCCTTCTTTATTCACATCCCCACCCCTTCCCCCTGCTCCCCCCTCCTTCTTACTCCAGATGCCTATACCCCATTGAGTATATATGCTGTTTCCTCTCCTAGCCATCTCTGATGAGAGCAAAAGTTCCCTCATTCCGCCTTGCATCCCCCCTTCCATATCATTGCAATAGCTCATTGTAATAAAAAAAAATCTTATGTGAAATATCTTGGACTATTCCCCCTCTCCTTTTTCTTTCTCCCATTCCATTTCCCTTTTTTTTCTATTGACTAGATTTTTACACCATATTTTATCTTCGAATTCAGCTTTCTCCTGTGCTTCAACTATAAAAGCTCCCTCTACCTGCTCTATTAACTGAGAAGGTTCATATGAGTATTATCAGTGTCATTTTTCTATGCAGGAATGCATGCAGTTCATCCTCATTAAGTCCCTCATATTTCCCCCCTCTCCTCCAATCTCCATGCTTCACCTGAGTCCTGTATCTGAAGATCAAACCTTCTGTTCAGCTCTGGCCATTCCAAAAGGAACATTTGAAATTCCCCTGGTTCATTGAAAGTCCATCTTTTTCCCTGGAAGAGGACATTCAGCCTTGCTAGGTAGTTCATTCTTGGCTGCATTCTAAGCTCTTTTGCCTTCTGGTATATTGTATTCCAAGCCCTACGAGCTTCCAATGTAGTTGCTGCTACGTCCTGTGTGATCCTGATTGCAGCTCCACGATATTTGAATTGTGTCCTTCTGGCTGCTTGTAATATTTTCTCTTTGACTTGGGAGTTCTGGAACTTGGCTATAATATTCCTATGGGTTTGTTTTTTGGGATCTCTTTCTCTGGGGGATCGGTGGATTCTCTCCATTTCTATTTTTCCCTCTTCTTCTAGAATATCAGGTCAATTTTCCTGTAGTAATTCTTTGAAAATGATGTCAAGGCTCTTTTCCTGATCATGACTTTCAGGTATTCTTACAATTTTTAAATTGTCTTTCCTAAGTCTGTTTTCCATAGCAGTTGTTTTTTCAATGAGATATTTCACATTTTCTTCTAATTTTTCATTTTTTTGTTTTTGAAGTATTGATTCCTGATTTCTGTTAAATTCATCAATCTCCCTGAATTCTATTCTTTGTCTGAAGGATTTGTTCTCCTCAGAGAGTTTTCTTATCTCTTTTTCCACCTGGCCAATTTTGCTTTTTAAAGCATTCTTCTCCTCAATACCTTTTTGAACTGTTTTATCCATTTGACCTAAGCTGGTTTTTAGCATGCTATTTTCTTCAGCATTTTTTTGGATTTCCTTGACTAAGCTACTGACTTCATTTTCATGTTTTTCCTGCATCTCTCTCCTTTCTTTTCCCAGTTTTTCTTCCAACTCCCTCATTTGATTTTCAAAGTCTTTTTTGAGCTCTGTCATAGCCTGAGCCCAATTTCTGTTTTACTTGGCGTCTTTAGATGCAGGAGCTTGTGCTTCCTCATCTTCAGACTGAGTATTTTGGTCCTTCTTGGGATCATTTGCAAAATATTTCTCAATAGTCTTCTTTTTGTTTCTCTGCTTGCTCATTTTCCCAGGCTGGGCCTGGTTTGGGGTGTTTCTTGAGCTTTTGGGACACTCCCACAAGGGTCTCAGTGTGTGAGGCTCTGTCCTCCCTCCTGGTCTGTCCCTTCATATGATTTTTTAAAAAGCAATTTGCAATTTTACTCTTGTCAATATAATAAAAATAATGTATGAGTTTAAATAAACTGCTACTGGTGATTAAATATCTCTAATTCAGCATTTAATTGCAAGCTAAACACTGACTGCCTTGTAAAAGCCATTGTCTTAATTAAAGTGAGCTGAAAATATGTACAGTCAACTTTGGCATCCTATAAAGCTGGGACCTCAAGTGAAACTGATTTTGAGAATGAGAATTAAGCATTTGCAATTTGGCCTTTTGGGGAAGATCAGATTTTCTTATGATGAGTAGTGGTGATATCTACATCTGCAAGAAATGTCTAGCCTAACCATTTCATTTTACAGATGAGGAAACTGAGATCAAATGACTTCCTAAGGACTAAAAGATCTCTGAAATCATTAAACTTAGAGAACTCGAATTATAAATGGTTCATTGGTGTCTAAGGGTGATTTCTTTTTTGTGTGAGCCTCTTTTGTTACAGTATAATATACTATTATATGTCATCCTGTGTGTAGATCATCCTTTTTTGGTCTGTTTCTTTAAAATACAGTTTTATCTGGCATCTCTTGGCCATCCTTTTGTCACCATCCTCTCCCCCTCCCCCTCCCCCTCCATTTCCTCCAATTCTGTGGTTCTTTGAGCACATCTTCTGTGGAAAAAAATTAATATTTTTAAGTATTTGACCTGTTGGGTTTTAGATACCAAATTCTATTGCTTCTTGTCGAATAAAATGATCTATTAAAGATAAAACTTCAGAGATTATTAAGAGCCAGTAATTGTGGTTCATGGGACACCTTATCTTTAGAGTAAGTCTTTGTATTCATCATGTAAGGGAATTCTAGTACAAATAAGAGACTCAATTTCTCAGAATTATCATTCTTCTCAGGTTAGAGTATTTTCCTGATTTAAAATAAATATAGGCAAATATTCTATGTAAGGATTTTCATATTTGCTATCTGAGAGAAAGAGGGAAATCAGCAAAACTGACTTCTATTATGAAAAAGGGTAAAACTATCACTTATACAAAAATATTCAGGGCAGTCCTAGATAAAAATATTCAGGGCAGCCCTCTTTGTGGTGGCAAAGAATTGGAAATTAAATGAATGCCCTTCAGTTGGGGAATGGCTTAACAAACTGTGGTATACGTATGTCATGGAACACTATTGTTCTGTTAGAAACCAGGAGGGATGGGAATTCAGGGAAGCCTGGAGGGATTTGCATGAATTGATGCTGAGTGAGATGAGCAGAACCAGAAGAACATTGTACACCCTAACAGCAACATGGGGGTGATGATCAACTTTGGACTTGCTCATTCCATTAATGCAACAGTCAGGCACAATTTTGGGATATCTGTGATGGAGAATACCATCTGTAGCCAGAGAAATAACTGTGGAGTTTCAACAAAGACCAAGGACTATTACCTTTAATTTAAAAAACTAAAACAACATTATCTTATTATGTAATTTTGCTATGGTATACTTTGTGTTTCTTCCTTAAGGCTATAATTTCTATCTCATCACATTCAACTTAGATCAATGTATTCTATGGAAACAATGTAAAGACTAAGATTGCCTTCTGTGGGGGGTGGGGAGAGGGAAGTAAGATCAGGGGCAAAATTATAAAATTCAAAGTAAATAAAATCTTAAAAAGAAAGAAAAGAAAAAAACTGACTTCTCTAATCTAGTGTTAGACAAAAGGAACTGGCTAGGTGTCCCTGGGGTCAGTCTCAATGATTACTTAAATTATGAGTCTTTCTTTTATTAACCATATAGTTCAGAGATAGGCTTTTGGTTCAAAACAGAAAATGTTCTTTTGTTTCTCTTTAAGATTTCAGATTAAAAGAAAAATTAGGCATAGTGCTTCACTTGCCATATATGAGAACTGTATTGTTATGGGACTTGATCTTATATCCTTCCCTTTCCCTCTGCTCTACACCTGACCCATGAGGTCTCAGGGTTGGTTTTGGTGCCCCTAGCATCAATGGAGACTTCTTTTAAAATGTAATCTGGGGACGGCTAGATGGCACAGTGGATAGAGCACTGGCCCTGGAATCAGGAGTACCTGAGTTCAAATCTGGCCTCAGACATTTAATAATTACGTGGCTGTGTGGCCTTGTGCAAGCCATTTAACCTCATTGCCTTGCAAAAACCTAAAAAAGAAAAAAAGTACTTTGACAGCAAGAGTCAGTCAGAAAGGGTTTTTTAAGTTTGCCTGTGTGCCAGGGGATACAAAGAAAGGCAAAAACATAAGTAAAGCTCTCAAGGAATTCACAGTATAATGGAAGAGACACCACGTAGATAACTATAAGCAAGACACACTACAGATGTGTCTTGATAGGTATATGCATAGAGGATAAATTGGAGTTAATAACAGAAAAGTTAGCAATAAAGGAGATCAAGAAAGGCTTCTTGTAGAAGATGAGATTTTTACAACTCTGAGGTACCACCTCACACCTATCAGATTGGCTAATGTAACAATAAAAGGAAAATGATGACTTCTGGAGGGATGTGGAAAAACTGGGACACTAAAGCACAGTTCACAACTCTACCTGTTCCAACCTTTCTGTAGAGCAATTTGGAGCTGCGCCCCAAGACATCCAAAACAAAGGATGGAAGGGAAGGATCTATTATATAGCAACTCTTTATGGTGGTTCAGAATTGGAAATTGAAAGGATGCTCATTAATTGGGGAATGGCTTAAAAAACTGTGGAATGTAATTGTAAGGGAATATGATTGTGCTATAAGAATGACAAGTGGAATGATTTCAGAAAATCCTGGAAAGATTTACATTAGCTGATACAAAGGGAAGTGAGAAGAAAGAAAAACATTATGAACAGTAATAGCAATATTGTAGTTTGAAGAACTATGAATGACTTAGCTATTCTTAGGAATACAATGATCCAAAAAAATCCCAAAGGACTAATGATGAAGCTTAGTATCTGCCTCCAGAAAAAAAAACTGATATTGATTGAATACAGACTGAGTGTGAGTCTTCCTTTACAGAATGTCTAATTTGGAAATGTTTTACGTGATTGTACATGTATAACCTGTATCTGATTGTTTGTCTTCCCAGGAATGGGTAAAGGGAGGAAAGGATAGAATTTAGAACTCAAAACTTCAAAAATGTTTTAAAATCGTAATTAGGGGCACTGTGTGTGTGTGTGTGTGTGTGTGTGTGTACATACACATATGTATGTATCTTAAGGATGTTTTAATTGAATCTTAAAGGAAGCCAATGAAATCAAGGAAGGGATGAAGAGGAGGGAAAGCTTTCCAGACATAAGGGACAGTGAGAGAAAATGCCTAGAGTTAGGTAATTTATGTGAAGAACAGGAAACCAGTGTCAGTGGTTTGCAGAGTATGTGGCAAGAGGGGAGGTGTAAGGTATAAGAAGAATGATGGATGTGTAGGAAATGAAGAGGTTATGAAAGGCCTTAAAAACCAAACAGATTGGATTCAGTTGTTTTTATTTTAGTGCCTCTTCATCTTCTTTCTCTTAGTCTAGAGGGCAGGAACTGTATCTTCTCTGTTTGCTTATGATGCTATTTTAATTAATACACAGTAGAGGGGACCTGCAGTAGATATTTTATATTTTATACAATCTAGAATAATGGTGATAGTTGAAGGGTAAGTTAAAGTTTGTAATCATCTGTAAGAATTCATTGAATGGAAAATTAGAGCCTGTATAAATCTAGACCACTGAACTGAAAATAACTCCATTGGCATTGGCTGTCTTAGAAATAGTTCAAAGTTGTTTCAGAATCTTCTGATTTAAAAAGTATCTCCAGAGATAATGTAGCGATGGTATATGTACATCTTATGTATGTAGTACTTAAGTATTTTAGTAAGTACTAAGGTTCCTCAATATTAAGATTCATGGGATGGTAACATTCGTCATCTCTACAACTTCATACTTAGAACCTATGCCCTTCATGTTCACTTCTATGCCAGAGGCTTCATCTGGTAGTGTATTCACAACTTAGAACCATAACTGTGCTAGATTCTTTGAACTGATTTTATTCGATCTCTATATAGCTCCTAATTTCCACCAAGCAAGTTTGAAATTTGTGCACCATCAGTGAAAGTGATCTTGTTCTATCTGTAGTCATATTTTGTAGCAGAATTATTTGTAAAATGTTCTTCCATATCACTCATTAGATCATATGCTCCTTGAGAATAAACTTTTTTGTTTTTTTCTTTTGTATCCCTAGAACCTGCATGTTGCTATTTCCTTGAACACCCTGAGTGGTTGTTTAATTGACATTGGATTATTGTTCATCAAGCCATGTTAAGCTCAATGGTTTCTCCTGAACTTTAAACCAGTCTTAAGAACTTGCCCTCAAGTTTAGACATTCTTCCTGAGCCTGCATGAAGTTGTCCCATTTTATTGTCCTCTCTTATTGTTGACTTGCAGAAAAAGCCCTGGCTTTATACTTAGACTTACCTGGGTTCAAAATCTCTGTTCTTACATTTATTATCTTGATGACTTTAAACAATTTCTCTGGCTCTGTTTTCTCTTTGATAAAATGAGGATTTTGGAATAGATGATATCTGAGGTCCCTTCTAGTTTAAATTTTTGATCCTTTCTGCTCAAAGTAGATGTAGAGATATTTGAGTTTCTGTTTCTAAACTGTCTCAAATCTAGCTCCTTGGAGAAGGTATTCATCTTCTTGCTGTTCTAAGTGGTCAAAGAGCCCCTGATCTTCCTTTTTGAATCTTAATTAGGAACAGCTGACTTCTTTTCTTCTTTGGTTCATTGGAAAGATGTTAGGTACTCTGGATGGGGGGAGATGGAGGCAGAGGTGAGGGATGAAAACATTCTTGGCAGAAGAGGCAGTTGGTGAAAACACATGAAGTGAAGTGAGGTGGCATATCCTTTGTGATGTACAGCAAGAAAGTCAGTGCCTCTGGACCATGGATAGTGAGTACAGTTGCAGGAATTTTGAAGACAGAAATGACAGGCTGTGAAGGTCTAAGCCAAATACAACATGTTATATTAGATCCTGGTTAATGAGTTCAGTGAGTAGGAGATGTGAAATGAATGGACCTGCCCTTAGAGTTCACTTTAGCAGCTGGATGGAGGATGGACTGAAGTAAGAAAGAGATTTGAGGCAGGGGGACCAACTAATAGGCTAATACTAGTATGGGCATGAGGTGTTTCATCAAGATGGTAGCTATGTAAGTAGGGAGAAGGGAACCTGTACAAAGATATGAAGGTAGAAATGGCTAGACTTAGCAACAAGCTTAGTGTAGTTATTACTCTGAGGAGTCTGGAATGAGAGAGTAGCCTCATTCTCCATATTGGCTCTCTTGCTTTGCCCCACTTCTGTTAATAATAACCTAAAACAAAATCCATTCTTCTAAGGACTTGATACAGCCATCTCCAGTGTACCTTCTGTCCCTAAGGAGACTAATGCTTATTTATTTATAATGGAAAGTACTTTTGTGAGTTGAGTCTGGGTAAGTCTCCTCCTATGGGAACCTATGATCACTTGGGGGCAGAGAGCTTTATAGCTCTCTTTTTTTATAGCTCTCTCTCTTTTTTTTTTCCACATTCCAAGTCTTGGATTATTGCTGGTCCAGAGGAACCAAAACTTATTTATGAACAGTTAGGTGCTTTGATGGAAAGACTTTTTAAGGTGTTCTTATTTTTGATGCTGCTTTATATTTTCAGTACAGAAGGTTATGGCAATATTTTTTTATTCAATACACAGGAACACTGGAAAAGACTTGTTCATTTATTTGCAAGACCCTTTAAGGAATGGAGTAAGTTTTATGGGATTTGAATCCCTAAGTCATTTAATAATCCAGGAGGCAATAATGAGTTTAGTGTGATCACAGAGACTAAGAGGTCAGTTTGTAGAAGAGGAAATTGAGGCCCAGAAATATTAAATGATTTTCCCAGGATCATAGCATTCAAACCCAAATCCTTTGTCTTAAGATCCAACAGTTTTTCAAGTCACCTAATTTACTACAGGTATTAAGCCCA
This sequence comes from Macrotis lagotis, assembly GCF_037893015.1. Classification (NCBI taxonomy): domain Eukaryota; kingdom Metazoa; phylum Chordata; class Mammalia; order Peramelemorphia; family Peramelidae; genus Macrotis; species Macrotis lagotis. The sequence goes on along the minus strand of NC_133666.1, from coordinate 632,726,897 downwards.
CACTCCTTCTCTCCCCCCCCTTTTCTAAAATGTGGGATTGGACTAAAATCAAAACAGTCTTGAACATCACATTCTACTTTCTGTGTAGCTGGAATAATAGGCTACCTTAGTGAGATTCCTTTTTCCTACCAGATACTAAATAACTGGCAAATAGGTAGTTTCTTTTGATGCAAATAGCTTTTCAGCAAACCCCAATTATTTCCAGCCTGTCATTTCCACCAACTCTGATATGCTTTTGTCTGTTAATTAGCATTTGGCTTGTTAATTCAGTAGGAGTTAAGAACCAGTCTAGACTACTTTGGAAATCCATCCACAACTCCTTAGTTGAACACTTGAGGTGACTACTCTTCAACACAAGAAGTGTTCCTTGTTCTTGGAGATTAAGGAGTGCTAGATGGAAATGCAATGACCAGAGCTGAAGCCAATCAATAAACATTTATTAAGTACCTCCTTTGTATCAGGCACTGAGTTTAAAGATGTGAATAAGATTTTTGTTGGATGAGGGTTAAAACCTTCTCTACTGTGGGCTTAAAAGCATCATTTGAACTAAGAGAGAGGCACATTGGCATTTGAATCTTCCCTAGGTCATCTTCCTGGCCTGTCCAAAAAGCAGATTTACTCCTACTCAAGCTTGACTTCTGGTCTAAGACATTTTCAGCGTGTGTTTGAGGATTCCTTTGCTTGTTTCTATTTCCATAATTATAGCATGTTAAGCAGTGAGGGGCCTGTTTGCTCAGACCTTGTGCAGACACTGTGAAATTAACTTTCTTAGCCTCCAACAGGAGTCAGACTGAAGTGACATTTCCAAAGGGCTGCTGGTTGAACCGGCTGTTCTTGGCACCCACTCTCCACATTCAGGAAGGGTGGTGAAGATTAGCATTCTAATTCACTGGTGCTTAATTGCTGTAAGCTGTATATGGGCATTGGGAATGGGCCCCACTGCGGGGGTGGCAAGGAGACTCTGCAAAAACCAAGGAACACAGGGCCTGAAGGTTGGATTGGTGACCATTTGGGGGAAGAACTGTACATGTATTGGTGTTGGGAGTCCCAAGTAGCCAGGCTGGGTTGTCCAGTGAAGAAATGTTTGAAGGGAACTCAGTACCTTTCATCCCCAAAATTGTAATATCATCAAATAACATATTACCAAGACTGAAGTTTTGGCAACTATTCTAGGGATCACTTCATTATCATTGGAAATGCAACCTTTGCTAGCTGAGAACACAGACAGCATTGTAGACTTTGTGACAGTACTCCTCTCTAAAAGGGCAGGGAAAGGTAGAAGAGCCAGTGGAGGTGACCAGGGGAATTGAATGGAGCAGAATGTAATTACCTCACCTGGAGCTTGACTAAGGCCCCAGGTTTACTGCTCCTAATATTGGATAATTTGCCCAAAGATTTTATGACCATAAGTAGTAAGAACCTTGGGTTTCTTTTGCTTCTATGCAAAGCAACAACTTTGGAACTCATCCAGCCCCAGAAGTACAACCAGGTGCTGCAGGAGGACACATACTAGAAGTAGAATTTCTTTTAATAGGAAGTCTTTTGATTCATCTGGCAGAACTTGATCTAGATCAGAGATAAAACTCCTCATAGATAGATAGGTGCAATTAAGAACTTTCCAGATGTGGCAGAGACTGAGGATAGCAGGATTATCAAGTAGAGAGAGTCAGCCTAGAATGAGGAAGAACTGAGTTCAAGCCCTACCTCTACCCTGTACTAGTCCTGTGAGTTTGGGCAAATGACTTAATCTCTCCTTGATGCCCTTGGCATCAATCAAAGATTCAAGCAGCTATTGGGGAATTTCTTCCCTGGGAGTTAAGTATACTGATGGAATTATGAAATGTTGAATGTGCTTGGCTGCTGTTGTCATACTGTAGTTATTTCCTGAGCTTACAGTGCCCTAAAACCCTGAATACTCTGTGGTGGGCTGCTATCTAATCCACTCTGTCCTATCTTATGCTTAGCTTCAAAAAATCCTCACAAGGATAAGTTTTCACACATCTGAATTACTTTTCATTCTATTTGTTTTGATGGGATATTTTTGTTGCTTTGTCTTAGCTATCCCTCCTAGCTCTGTGTCTGTTACAGATAAACAATGTCTATGCAAGTCATCTGGTTCCCAGAGGCACTTCTGTAGGGACCTGTTTCCTCAAGTGACATGAAGTCATTGATGACTATTGAATAGCTATTGAACAATATCCAGTCCACCTAATTGTATTATTCTTTAACCTACAAATGTCCATATTGTCTGCATGAATATTACTAGTGAACCTTTGTCAAATGTTTTCCTAAAATCTAGATAAACTATGCTTAAGCATGCATAAGTTTCAATCCAGATTCAACAAACACTATATAAAGCACTTTCTATGTTTCAGATCCTATGGTAAGTGCTGGCAATAAAAAGAAATACAAAAGACGTCCTAGCTCTCAAGGAGTGCAGTCTAATAGTTGCACAACTTCATACAAATAAAACATACAGTATGTAGCAGGAAGCTAGGAAATGGAGATGAGGCAGTCTGAAAGTGGATTGTCTTATTTAAGGGCTAGCACTAAGGCTGTTGTCACTGGATCTCAGAAGGAAGAGGTTTCTCAGAACCCCACTATGAGTAAAATAGAGCTAGTCTGATGCCACCTATTTTTGTAAATAACACTGGCTTTTTTTTTCCTATGGAAAGGGGAGCAGTTTATGACTAAGGAAGAGTTGGAGAACATCACAAAAAACCAATTAGATGATTTAATGTAAAATTAAAAAGCCAATATGACCAGAAAGGATAATGATCATTGTTGGAAGGGTTGTGGGAAATCTGGGACGCTATTACACTGTTGGTGGAGCTGTGAACTCATCCAACCCTTCTGGAGAGCTATTTGGAACTATTGCCCAAAGGGCAACAAAAATGTGCATACCCTCTGACCCAGAAATACCACTACTGGCTCTATATCCTGAAGAGATGAAGAAAAAAGGCTAAAAACATTACTTGTACAAAAATATTTATAGCAGCTTTGTTTGTCGTGGCAAAGAATTGGAAATCAAGTAAATGTCCTTCAATTGGGGAATGGCTTAGCAAACTGTGGTATGTGTATGTCATGGAACGCTATTGTTCTATTAGAAACCAGGAGGGGATGGGATTTCAGGGAAGCCTGGAGGGATTTGCATGAACTGATACTGAGTGAGATGAGCAGAACCAGAAAAACACTGTACACCCTAACAGCAACAGGGGGCGATGATCAACCTTGATGGACTTGATGGACATCAGTGCAACAACCAGGGACAATTTTTTGCTGTCTGCAATGGAGAATACCATCTGTGTCTAGAGAAACATCTGTGGAGTTTGAACAAAGACCCAGGACTATTACCTTAAATTTAGGAAAAAAAACAACTGATATCTTATTGTCTGATCTTGCTATCTCTTATACTTTTTGTTTCTTCCTTAAGGATATGATTTCTCTCTCATCACACTCAATTTGGATCAATGTACAACATGGAAAGAAATTAAAGACTGACAGATTGCTTTCCGTGGGGGGGGGGAGCAAGATTGGGGGAAAATTGTAAAACTCAAAATCTTTAATAAAAGGGGGAAAAGGGGAAAAAAAAGAAACCAGGAAGGATGGGATTTCAGGGAAGCCTGGAGGGATTTGCATGAACTGATGCTGAGTGAGATGAGCAGAACCAGAAAAACACTGTACACCCTAACAGCAACATGGGAGTGATGATCAACCTTGAAGGACGTGCTCATTCCATCAGTGCAACAATTGGAGCAATTTTGGGCTGTCTGCAAAGGAAAATGCCATCTGTATCCAGATAAGGAGCAGTAGAGTTTGAACAAAGTTCAAGGACTGCTCCCTTTAATTTAGAAAAAAACGGGTATCTTATTGTCTGATCTTATTACCTCTTAGAATTCTTGTCTCTTCTCTAAGGATATGATTTCTCTCTCATCACACCCAGTTTGGATCAAGGTACAACATGGAAACAAAGTAAAGACTGACAGATTGCTTTCTGTGGGGGGTGGGGGTGGGGGAGGGAAGTAAAATTGAGGGGGGAAATTGTAAAACTCAATATCTTTAATAAAAATTAATTAAAAAAGAAAAAAGAAAAAGATTAAAGAAAGAACTACATATCAAAAAAAAAAAAGAATATTGCTTCTTGGGGCGGCTACGTGGTGCAGTGGATAGAGCACTGGCCCTGGAGTCAGGAGTACTTGGGTTCAAATCTGGTCTCAGACACTTAATAATTACCTAGCTGTGTGGCCTTGGGCAAGCTACTTAACCCTATTTGCCTTGCAAAAAACCTTAAAAAAAAAAAAAAGAATATTGCTTCCTTTAGATGTTCAATAACCACCTCTTGGTTAAAATTCCCAAACTCATGTGGCTAGTGTTGAAGTCCCAGAGTCTGAGAATGGAATCTGAGTTGGAAGAGCTATTTGCTGCTATCTAGGCTAACCTGTACCTGAAAGAAATTCCATTATAACATAACTGAGTCTGAAGGCCTCCAAGGAACAAAGGAGAGCTGCCACCTCTCTTGGAAACTTCTTTTCATTTGTGAAATTGTTAGGAAGTTTTAGAGCATTGACTTAATAACTTTGCTTACTCTCACTCCAGGGCTCTTTCCAGTGCCCACAATCATAGAATGTTAAGAATTTAAAGGAATCATTTAGTCTAAACTTACCTCCTTTTATAAATGGTCAAACTGCATCCGTAGTAGTGTCTTGCATGTGTGTTTTTGTGTGTGTGTGTGTGTGTGTGTGTGTGTGTGTGTCTGTGTGTGTCTGTGTGTGTGCACACACACACACAATAGTTACTTACTAGATACTTGTTTAATTGAACTAAACCTTTAAAGAACGTTGTGAAGAGGTAGCTGTCCCACCTTTCCTTTTTTTTTCCTCTTATGGAAAGTGCAGCTTCTAAAATAGTGGTCTTCATTCCAAAGGTAGGCCGACTTTTCCCCCAGATGAAATGAAAGGAGAGAGTCCCTGTCTCTGGAATTGAGCAAATTGGGCTATTTTATAGTTGGCTTAATTGTCAGACCTTTTTTATGTGTGAAAGGGAACTGTAGAAATATAGGTCAGCCTCTTAATTTACCAGTGAGGAACTTATGAGCAGGCTGTAGTTAGTGACTTGCCTTAGTTTACACAGTTGGTGGTAGAGACTTGAACAAGATTCTTCTGATTATAGTTGTAGTCTTCTTCTCCCTACCTTGTTGTCTAAGTAAACCAGGTTATAAAAATTACCTTGTTTTGTGAATTGCAACATTTCAGAATGTTGTCCTATTAAGAAATACTTTTAGAGCAAGGTAGTGTGGCTGCATGCAGTGTGACCTAATTTAATAGCTTTCTTATAAAAAGAGCTATGATTTTAGACTTCCATTGAACAGACCTTCAGACACCTAGTAAACTGACTAGTATTTGAAGTGGCTGGAATGTTAATATGGTGCTGAATCCCCTGTTGCATATCTGCTTAACTAATGGTTTCTAAACAGGTTCTTGCTCTCCAAGATGGTCTGTGTTCCTTTTTTTTCTTGACACACTCATTTAATTTCTAACTCACAAGGCATTTGCTTATTTATTTTCATTGTTCTTGATAATAATTCTAAGCCATTAGAGGGGAAAATTATATTCAAAAATGCTGTTTCACACTTTATTTGTTTGATGATTTAGAGCGATAGAAAATAGCACATTTGCTGGCTTTTATAGTCTGATAATTATTCACATCCATCAAGTCATTCCAGGGGAATAAACAAACCACCGTGAACATTACCCTATTAATAGCATCCTCTGTGGCAGGCATCCGGGCAGGATCTTTCTAAGACAGTGTCTTACATTCACTTGGTTGGATACAGAGGATAATGTTTCATTCTGATTATCTTACTTTAGCTCAGATTATCAGAGTGCTTGGCTAGTAGGGGAATCTTAAAAAGTATAGATTTATTAAGAATACATAAATTTGAATCAAAGGATCATAGATTTAGAGCTGGAAGGGACATAAGTCATTGAGCCAACGACTCATTTTAAATATGAAGAAGCTGAAGTCTAGAGAGGATAAGCTATTATGTACCTAAAGTAGAATTTGAACCCAGGTATTCTTGACTCCCAAGTCTGTCCACAAGCTACTTCTTCTTTGTTTTATTTGACTGAATTTAAAATCAAATAATGGGATCTTAGAGTTCAGAGGCAATTTAATTAAATCTCATCACTTTACAGAAAAGGAAAAAGGAAAGGGTAGAAAATATAAAGGATAAGCCCATGGTGGAGGTGGGGCACAATGCTGAGTGAAAAGTGTTTACCTAAGTTTTTAATAGGTTGGCATTTAAATTAATATGGCATTAAGAAATGATAAAACTGTGAAGGCAATAAAGTCAGGGATTACAAATGATTCATTCTAGAAGTTGACAGATAGTTTCATAATTTTACTTTTTTTGAGAAATATTTTCTTGACGGTAAAAAAATTGTCACTTTCCACCAACTTTTTCTACCAACTCTTTTTACAAAAATAATTTAGCCATTAACATTTGGGAATACAGAAAGAAGCTAGACAGACAATTCCTGCCCTCAGGGATCTCACAGATCTAATGGGAGAGTCAAGCAAACCAATATGTACATATTAGCAAAGTGTAAGATAAAACAGATAATTTAAGGAGGAAGGGACTAAAATTTAGGGGTCCTTGAGAAAGACTTCCATAAGGTAACATAATCTATTCTTGAGGAAGGCATATTGACTTTTAATGATGAATGCTTTCTCCAGAATGTATTCCAGAATTTTGCCTGAAATACAGTGGAAGATTATTGACCCATGTCTGCAGATGCTATACTCCTCCATTACCTTCCCCACACTGCCCCATTTTAAATTTAAACTTTTTCCAGTTCACTGCAGCAACTTACCTTTTACCTATCAAAAGATCTTGAAGAGGAAGCAGTCTTATTAACATTATTCATTATCAGTCCATCTTTCTTTTTCATCTCACCCCCCCATCACATGTCCTGTCCCCTTCTTTGATTTTCCTCTTGCCCCTAATATAGTCATAGCTAGATGCCAGGCCAGTCATTGAATCAAGAAAACCTCAGTTTAAATTGTACCTCTGACATAATTTTTCAGTGTTCAAGACACTTTATATCAGTGAAGGGAGTTTTATTTCTTTTTTAATTAATATTTTGTTTTCCATGACCCTGCTTCCCTATATTTGCTTGCTAACATCATCATTAACGTTCATCATCATCATTCATTATTAACCATAATCTTCATAACATGTGGCCAGCAGAAAATAAAAATTAACACAGTCTATATTATAGAAATGTAATGTTCTGATAATGGGAAGCTATCATTCCATTGCACTTCACCATCGTCTGACCACATATGTAGGCCTGTGAACATTTCTAGATGACACATTTTTAGAAGCAATATTGAAAATCTCGAATGTATGTAGAGGAGGATTACCAAAAGATAGAGAATTTAGAAACCACAGCATAAAGAGTAATAGATTGAAGCAACTGTTGGGAACGTTCAACCTGAACAAAGACTAGAAATACAGATCTGATCCATTCCATTAATCCAATTGTGAAGTATTTTCAGACATAAATGTTATAAATGGTGGTTAAAAGCCAGCACATAAATGCCTATTTATTGTGTAAACTAATGAAATATGTAGTACTGTACAAATAATTCAGAACCTAGAAAAAATTAATTTCCTCTCTAAAAACTTGTTACAGTTACAAATAGTCTTTGTGATTCTTCATTCTTTATCTTGAGTCCATCATCTCTTTCTGTTAAGAAGAGGATAACATACTTCATCATTGATCTTAGAATACTGATTGATCTCTGCAATGATCGGTATTTTTAAGGTTTTCAAACTTTTTATGGTTTTGTTATTGTATTAGATGTTCTCCATGTTCTATTCATTTTATTCTGCCTCAGCTCGTACAAGCCTGCCGACAATTCATTGAAAATTGTTCCTTTTGTTATTCCATTATTCATACAACATAATATTCTCATTCATTCCTCATTTGATAGGCACCTCTTTCATTTTTTAATTCTTTGGTACTATAAAAAGAAGTGAGCTGTATGTTCACTCTTCATCTCTACCCCGGCTGTCCTAGCTTCCTTCAAGTATCCTCTTAAGTGCCACCTTGTACAACAAGCCTTTCACAGTCTACTTTAATTTTAATGCTTTTTTTTCAGAGATGATCTCCAGTATAACCTTTCTATCTTGTTTGCATAATGGTCTGCCCCCCACACACACACACCAGTTCCCACTGTCAAAGAGTTGTGTGTGTATTTCCTTAGCATTTACTACAGTATTATGCACTTTATGCTTTTTATGCTTTTTGACTTTTTCATGTGATCAGATCATTGTTCTGTGGAAAAAATTCTTATGTTTCACAGTTTATATATTGGGGAATGACTCTTATTCCCACAGTTTGAATAAGAGACAAGCCTAAATGTTCATCCCTATAGCTTTTGAACTTCCAATGACTTTGGGAATGACAATACCATTGACAAAAGGATGTTAGAGGTATTGTGCATCAGTGATGATGGGACATCCAAATTGTGAGTTCTTATAGGTAATTGGAAAAAAACAATTGAATTAGCACTTTTGGTTTTCTAACAGCTTAAAGAAATATGTTTTCAAATTTTAACCAGTTACATGTTTTACTTGGTTCAAATATTTCTTTTAACAACTAGTATTTAGACTTTGAATATTCTCTTTCCTTTCTCCTTTCCTCCTCGAAGCTAGAATAGATTTTGGTTTGAATCTTGACTCTGCCATTTTTATTACCTGTTATGATCTTGGGCAAGTTAATCTGGACTTTATTTCTGCTTATTATCTCTACCAACTTTAATTTATAATTCTCCTTCGTTTTAATGTTTCAACAAGCCAGAGAAAATTTTACCAAATATCTCTTTGATGTTTATTATTTTTCTAGTGTGATTTCAGATGATGGTAAAATGCCACGTGCAATTCCATCATTGCTACAGGAAACTTTGTTGCTATTTCACTGTCCTTAGCAGGTGGTTAAAGACATTTCACCAGTGTATACTTTTTAACAAACCTTTTGCATATAGATATAGCTAGAAAGTTTAAGTAAGACATCTTGTAGATCTGGAACTATACCTAAAAAGCAATAAAACTGATTATACCCTTTGACCTAGTAATACCAATACTAGGTCTGTATTCAAAAGAAGTCATAAAAGTCTTGAAAAATCTCATTTATTCAAAAAATTTTAGAGAAGCTCTTTTTTGTAGTAATAAAGAATTGGAAATTGAGTGGATGCCCATCAATTGGGAAATGGCTGAACAAGTTATGGTCTATGAATGTTACGAAGTACTTTTGCTCTATAAGAAAATCATGAGTGATTGGAATTCAGAAAAGCATGGAAAGAATTGCATGAACTGATGCTGAGTGAAGTGAATAGAACCAAGGGAACATTGTACACATTAACAAAAACATTATGAGTTGATCAACTATGATGGATGCAGCTCCTCTTAGCAGTTCAGAGATCAAGGATAACTCTGAGAAACCTGTTATGGACAATGCCATCCACATCCAAAGGAAAAAAAAACACAGAATCTGAATGCACCCTATGTTCACTTGTTAAAAAACTTGTTTTTTCTTCCTAACTCATTATTTTCTGTCTTTTCCCTCAGTTGTAATTCCTCTTACACAAAATGACTACTATGTAATTATATTAAAAACAAATGTAAATGTACAACTTTTACCAGACTGTTCACTGCCATGGGGAGGGAGGAGGAAGGCAATGGTGGTAGGAAAATATGGAACTCATAAATTTGTAAATGGATGAATGTTAAAAAAAAAAAAACTACCATAGCATGTAACTTGGAAAAATAAAATAAAATTCAATTAAAAAAGCTTACAATCTAAGAGGATAAGACATAGACAAATATGATATGAAGTGAAGTGTGAGATCTTAAAGGGAATTTTGTAATTATTTGAGGATGAATAGTTTTTATTTATGGACTTTTTATGGTTTTATAAACCAGTAGATTCAGTTTTGTTGTCCATCTTTCCTGGCCAAGCAAATTCCACTTTAATCTCTCAGGGTTTCTTCTTCTGAACATTCAACTTGGGTTCTTGCAATCTGTAGTTTCAGATAGCACAAGAACCATGTTCCAATGTATTAAACTTTTAACATCCTCCAGATTCAATTAATCTTATCTTTACAACTCCCAATTACAGGCAGTAATTAAATGAAAGCATCATTGTAGACTAGGGATATTACATTAATCATCAGCAGCCTTGTAACCATAAATTAATTCTTTCCCAATCCTTTAGCATTTTCCCAGAAGAAACAGAATGTTTCATTTCCCTATTTTAAGGGACATTAATCTCCAAAAAAAACTTTGGTTCAGGATCAATTTTTATCATCTTTATGTAAGTGATAAATGGCTACTTTCAAAATATATAACTGCTAAGTTTTTCCAAGACAAGTGGAATTGAATTGTTTGATAATTATATGGTAGAATTATATAGTTGATAATTATATATTACTCTGGTCAGAGGGTACCTAAAAGTCCACAAATATATTATTTCTGTTCTCTGAGATCAAATGCTACATGATATTTTTTGGGTTTTTTTTACAACTCCTAACTTAAATAGACTGTCTAGAATATCTTCTGTTTAATGTTCTTCCAGTAATCTGAGGTTCTCCTGCTATTATTAAATTACTTATTGTGAAATAGGAAAAATGGCCTCATTTTTCTAGAATGTCTAAGTACAAGATTGCCCTCTTGACTGAGAAACACATGAAAATTGTGAACACACATGATAAGTTTATTTGTTCTTGCTTGGGTACAGGGAAGCTTAATTTGACCTTATCTAACTTTCTTTGAAGTAGAAGAATTCCAGAAACTTGAGATTAATAGCAGACATTTCTAGTTAAAGATTTCTGCTAAGGTCCTTGCTACTGAAATTTTATATTAGCCAAGTAAGGGTTCTCCCTCAGAATGGATGTGAATATGAATAGGAATGTGGAATCATTGCTTCCTAGCATTGTAGAGTTTTGCCTCTAAAGTAAGTCTTAAGAATGGGAACAGAGAAAAAAGTTCAAATTCATTCCTCAAATACAAACCTACCTGGGGTTTTTGCATGTCAGCATTAGCAGGGCATTATTGTACTACCTTCTGCTCACACATTCAGTAGTGTTCTGAAAGATTTTGTTAAAGTGCAATAAACAAAGCTCTGGTGGCAAACTCTTCAAATTTGGACAGGCTCGAGGAAGGTGATTGACTTGAACTTACTTTGTACTTCAATGTGTCATTCTCTGAAAGGGGAACAGGTACTAGAAATGTTCCTTACTCTTGGAGCTGTGCTTCCAATTCTGAAAAGAAAGTCTCGGTGATTTTGATTTGCTTTCCATTAATGGTATCAATTGTACTATGATAATATTAGTGACTATTTTCTGTTTTTTTCTCTCCCCTTTTTTTCTAGGTATGCCATACCTCCAGAACATGGCAAACGTCTAGAACGCCTGGCAAAAGGTAAGCTTCCATGTCCAAAGTTCTGACTATTCTATGCTCACATTTCTAGAAATTGCAAAATGTTTTAGCTGTCTGCTCTCTTGGAGAGACAGGAATGAAGTATATTTAGGCAGGGGCAGCTAGGTGGTGCAGTGGATAGAACCCTGGAGTCAGGAGGACCTGAGTTCTAATTTGGTCTCAGACACTTAATAATTACCTAGCTGTGTGTGACCTTTGGCAAGTCGCTTAATCCCATTGCCTTGCAAAAACTTTTAAAAAAAAAAGAAAGTATATTAGGCAGTACCATAATGGTAAACATAAATAGGATTTTCATTCTTTTTAGATGCTTTTAAGAAATTTGGGATTGGGAATGCATTGTCTTCAAGGAATTTCCCAGCTTTTATTCATAGATTCTTTTTTCTATGTATAGTTGGTTTTCTTTTGGTTATTAGTAATTTATTCTCTTTTCATTTTCTCATCTGTACAATAGCACTTAACTCCAAGGGTTGTTCTGAGGATCAAATGAAGTGATATTGATAAAGCAAATGGCAAATCTTAAAATGCTATATAAAGTGCTAGTTACTTCTCATAACACCAGTTTGAAGCTCATTTATCAGTTGTATCAGATATGTGTGTATCTTATCTCCAAACAATTTATAAGGCCTTGTATAAGGTAGTTATTATGTCTTTTTCTGTTTGCTATATGAACTCAGTGTTAAATCCATAGTGGTTGGTTTTCTGAGACAGATTAATAGGGATAGAGAAGAGTGACTCTTATTCTATCCCTGCTAGGATAGCTGATTTATTTCTCTATATGCGAGGATGTATAGGAAAGCCATAATGATTTCTACAGATTTATACAGCAAATGATAACCACTAGCCAAGATGAGTACTTTTGAATTCCATAGCCATCTAGAGGCCCTTTTTACTAACACTGTTCAATTCTCCAGAACAGTATCTGTCATATCAGGAGGAGCCACACAGAAATGGTCGCCACAGCTGAGTCTGGTTTCTACTTGTTTGGTTTTTAATTTCCTTAGAGTTCAGCCAGGACTGATTGTAAATTCACTCCTGCCAGAAGCCTGAGAGCAGCCTCCTTTGGGCGATGGGTGGGGGTGGGTAGAACTTGTTAGAAGAAATTCTGAGGAGACAACCAAAAAAATCCTTCTCACACATGAGAAGCTTTTGTCCGAGTTCTTTACTCTGTTCTCATTGTTGTATTGTCCCTTTTTTCTCTTTGCTTAACCAAAATCTTGAATCTCAGGAGATTCATTGGTGAGTAAATAATAAATACTTAGAAACTGTAGGGAAGGAAAAGGAAAAGCAATTCCTCCTCTCTGGTACTCTGTGAAGCCCTTGTTCTAGCCAAGTCTGGAGTGAGGATGAGGGAAGCAGAGCAGGGGCTGCCCAGAACAGGGCCATGTGAGGCTGGAGAGACTGGGCCAGGGGAAAGGGGAAGAAGGCACAAGTGGGCAGAAACTTGACATTGATTTCATGTTTGGACCCAGGAACTTCTTTATAGATTTGGACATTCAATTATGTTCTTAATTTTACCTGCCTGGGAATACTGTTGATGTGCACTGGAAATGATTTCTTTTCCATAACATAAGAAAAGAATAATAAGATGAAAAAAGTGTTCTTAAACCCTATCTGCAATTGTTCAGAACTCTGCACCAAGCCCTGGAGATACATACATATAAAAAGCCAGGTGATCATTGTTCTCAAGGAACTGTCACACTCTGAGGAGCACAACTCAGGGAGGAGTGTTCAGTGCATCATTGACGGAAAGGTCACCTAGTAGAGGTTCTGTAAGAACAGAGCAAGGCATGACTCGGCGGATCCTAGGGGAAAACCTCAGGGGATGGGGCAGGAGGAAAAGTCCCAGATCCCTGGTGGTTACATCAGCTCTTCTCTTAACCATACAGTCATCCTTCATCACCACTTAAATCACATCCAGTTGCCAATTCTTGAAAATCCTCATCTTTCTTCTGTTTTCTCTCTTCTGCCATAATAGTCCAGGTTTTTACCACCCTTTCCCACAGGGGAAATGAGATAGAGTTTAGTATGATCAATCAACAAGTATTTTCTCAGCCATACTGTGTGAAAGGCATTCTACAAAGTGTTTAGGATTCAAAGGCAAAAGTGGCACAAGTCCTACCCTTTGGGATCTTTTTTTCTTTCAGGGCATGCAAAATAAACATAGACTTTTTGAGACAACTAGGAAAGTATATACAAGACACACAAAACAGGTTCAGTGTATCTTGGAAGGGAAAATACTAATGGCTGAGAAAACAGGCAGAAAGAATCTTTAAGGAAGCCAAGGACAACAACAAAAGGCCCAAGTAAAATAACATCAATCAGCCTGTTTGAGCTTAAGACTAGGGAAAGAGGTCTCTTCCAGTTCTGGAAAAATTATTACCATAACCTTGCATGGCTTTATTTTTAAAAAATCAGGAAATATATGGCAGCTTCTGCATTAATTAATGGTTCTGTGAAGTAGATCAGTTATTCTTCAGTATTTCTTGCAGGCACTGTTACCCTCATCCAGAATATGACAGTTTGCCTGGGATTTAATATTAGATCTTTGAAAAACTATATCATGTATTTAAAATTTTTTAAAATAGAGAATAGAGTAGCTAGTTTTGTATAATCTCTTTCTTTTTGGAGGGTTGATTCAATCACATAGAGTTCAGAGGTGTGCCTGATAATTTGGGGCTTTACCAACCTTAAAGTATGAACATTGGCTATTGGGTTGGAGGAGTGGGGGATGGTAGGGGGAATTTCTTCCATGCATAAAACATAAATGTAAGTAGACCTTCCAATTCTGAACTCTAGATTCATATTCTAAACTCTTGATTGATTGCCCTGTAGGTAAGGCTGGACTACCAGGAAAAATAAGACTTGTTCCTAAATGGATCCCAAGCCATTAGTTGCATTCTTTTCTCTATCACTTAACAAATAACCATTTAAATTGCCTTAAGTATCAGCACCTATGCTTTTCCTGCACCATATACTACATGGAATGTTGGATGTAGATCATTCAGGAGAAAGGTAATATACCTGAATATTTCATAAATGGTATAATTGGTGTCTGAATGATCAAGCCTAGTTAGGGGAAAACCTCAAAAACAATGGTTGGAAAACTACTTCATACTTAAACCAGTAATCCAGGGACTGAGAACTTCTGTAAACCCAAAATAGTAAATGTACTCTCGTTGTTTATAAACAAAAGTCTATAATTCTTTCTTGTCCTCAAATCTTTTCACATAGCATGCCTAATCCTTTTTTTGTCCAAAATTTTTTATTTATTTAAGGCAGTGGGCTTAAGTGACTTGCCCAAGGTCACACAGCTAGGTAATTAAGTGTCAGAATTAAGTGTCTGAGATCAAATTTGAACTCAGGTCCTCCTGATTCCAGGGCCAGTGCTCTATCCATAACTATCCTTCTTAACATTTTTCTGTTATGGACTGTTGTTGGATCTTGACTTCACTGTGCATTGAATTTAAGTGAGGCAGAGTCACCCAAAATTGTTGACCTCATCAAAGTCATCAAAGCCTAGTAACAGGACAAAATTGGCAGGACCAGCAATGGCCCAGGATGTAATGGATTACTTTGGCATCTTTGATTTCTGAGTACCCTGCTTCAGCTAACCTCTATGGCCATTGAAACATTGTTCCTATCCACCAATTCCATTAGGAGAAATCTTTATATATTTGGGGTAGACAAATCCTAAGTTATCATTTAGAAGCCTGTTGATTTCTCTTAACCTCATTTAGCTTATTTTCAAGTGGTTTTACTGTGACGTGGCTGCTGTGCATACTGCAGCTTCTTGGAGCTACAGGTAAGAGTTGGGACACATAGACCATCAAAGTGGATGAGCACCCTGAAAAAGACTTGACAGTCCTTCACACCAGAGGGGTTAGGCCTCCCTGAACATCTCTGGGACCTTCTATAGCACCCTTCTCAGAAGGTTTGGTCCTAGGGGTTAGTGAAAATAAAAATGAAATTTTTTCTTCTGTAAATTCCCAGACCTTTTGAAATCTATATATACATTTCTTGAGTATCCATGGAATTCAAGTTAAGAATTCCTGCTTTAGAGCTTGGTCACAAATTTAATGAGCATATTCTATGGCTTTATTCAGGTTTTTGATAAAAATACTAAAGCTTACAAGGCCAAGTACAGATCCCTTGGGTTTTCTCAAGCACTGAAGATCTCCTGGGACAATGTCATTGAACTAGTAAAACTACTCTGAGTCCATCCATTTAAACAGTTTTGAATTAGCAGATTATATGGTATCATCTATTTCATATCTGTTTATCTCTTGACTGTTGTGGGAAGAGAATTGAGGCAGGGAGAGCTACCAGCAAGTTCATCATCAGACATTAGATGATGAGAATTAAGAAGACAAAAAAGGAAAGAAAAGCTGAGAACTTTTTTTGTAGATGCTCTTAAAGAGTATAACTGTAAAAGAGAACAGAAAAACAGGATGATGGTGGGGTAGACAGATCAAGAGAGATGTTCGATGATGGAGGAGACCCAGGCATCTTTGTAGATAGCAGAGAAAAGAGCTAGTAAATGAGTAGAGATTGAAGATTATTGAGAGAATCATAGAAGGGATAATCTTCTGGAGAAGCAGAATGGAATGGAATCTCTTGGAACTATAGAGTAATTTGCTTTGTTAAAGAGACAAACCATCTCTTCATGTGAGTCAGGTGAAGGAGAGAATGGCAAAAGGCATCTGAGTGATTTAAATAATGAATAACATTGTTTTCAAACCCTTCATAACTATTCTTCAGTTTCTGTTATTTCAGCAGATGCTGAATTCACTTAAAACTAGTATTGCATCTTTCAGAAATCCTCCTTTAATTCCTCAAGGTGAGCAAAGCTCTTCTTTTTAGATCTCAGATAATATTTAGTTTTAACATCTATCTAATGAATTTTGTGTTTATGTTACACATTTATGTAATAGTTTTCTCTTTTTCTATATCATGAGCAGGAGAAAAGCAGTAACTGTTTTCTTTAAACTTTATCCTCCCCAGGGTTGTGCACTTTGTCTCCCCCATAATATAGTAGCCTACCTAAACATAACTATGTTCAGCGAGTATGTGTTGTCACTTGTTCTCATTGAATCTTATAGATTCTGTGGGCAGCAAGAATTAGAGAAGAATGGATTTATAGCTGGAGAGGACCTGAAAGGCCATCTAGGTCAACTTCTTCATTGTATAAATAAGAAAACTGAGTCCCGGAGAAGCAATAATTGCCAAGCTTGTATTTCTCCCTAGTTCTCCGATTCCAAATTCAACCTTCTTTTTTTTAATTAAGATGTGTACCTGAGGGAGGAAAGAGCTGTGCTTGAGGAGGAAAACCTTTTCTTGTTGATTTTTTTTTTTTGCACCCTCTTCCCATTTGACTACAATAAACTATTGCTCATTTGAAGTCCATGGAGTCTCATTTATTGACTACCTCTTTCCTTTTTTTGATCTACTGATTGACCTGAATTAGAACATCCTCTGAAGCTAATAGGATGTAAGAAGCCAATAAAAGGGGCGAGGGTGATGGTACTTAAAACAATTAAAATGGCAAATTGTTAGTATCTGAGGAAAATATTAAATCTAATGGCTTAGATGCCATTTAGAGGTGACACCTGCATTTTTCCTTGGCTGTTTTTATATTCACCTATCATATGCAGTATTCAGGATGTGATACTTGTATTGATTCTATGACAGAAAGAGCTTTTTCCCTGGCCAGATTTGTGACCCTTGTTCCATATACATTCAGCAATGTGAAACTGAAAGTACTGAAGAGAATAGATTCATTTGGCTTTTTTTATGCCATTCTCTGAAAGGCTTTATTTCTCTGCATGTAGTTCTTCATTTCTATTGTATAATTTGAAAAGAATTTTCCTAGTAATAGTTCTGTGAGCTGATATATTCATGATAAGTGATAGATGGCTTCATAAATAAGATAATATTTTTTCTCCATCTCCATTCAAATTTGTATATGATGTGTTATAGAGCTGACTCTCAAAACCTTTGCCTTCAGTCAAAGCTCTGGCAGATCTTATCAAATCTTATCTTGAGGATAAAGTTGTTAAATAAACTGCCTGAGTCAGCCAATAAATATTCAGAATCTACTCTACCAAATATGAAGATAGTAAGAAAAATAAAAAAACAGGTCCTACCCTCAAAAAGTTCAGAATCTAACGATGAAGATATGCAAACAACCATATACCAAAAAGTCTATACATAGTCTACACATAGGTGTAGGATAATTAACAGAGGGGAATGCATTAGATTTAAGACTTTCTTTAGCAGATGGGATTTTAGATGGGATTTTGAAGAAGATAAATTTTATTCATAAAAACAACAAGCTTCAGGGGCGGCTAGGTGGCATAGTGGATAAAGCACCGGCCTTGGAGTCAGGAGTACCTGGGTTCAAATCCGGTCTCAGACACTTAATAATGACCTAGTTGTGTGGCCTTGGGCAAGCCACTTAACCCCATTCGCCTTGCCAATAAATAAATGAATGAATGAATGAATGAATGAATGAATGAATGAATAAAGTGAAGCTAAGAGGTGAGTATGTGGATAGCGGGTTACCAAGTTGTGCCCCATGGTGATGAATTTTTTAGCCACAGTAATTAGGATTTTTGCAAAGTGTGAGTCCTTATAAGAGAGAAGTCATGTAGATAGAATCATAGATCCCTTAGAGGCATTTCTTTATTCTTGGAAACTCCTCAACACAGATGGCCTTCTGAATATTCCTCATCAAAATTTGCCTCTGAACTGACTACCTGAAGAGGGTGAATGTTGTGAGATCTATTAGAATTTTTGGTGATCCACATCTATATCCACTGTACTTTTATTACCAGAAAGCCATTTATTCCATTCATTGACTTTTTCCTTCTTTGATTTGAATTAGCTTTTTAGTGAAACTTTCTCCATCCCCCCCTTTTTTTTGGATTAAATTAATAAAATGAAGAGAAAGATTGAAATTTAATTATGAAGGATTTGCTATGGTGAAGTGACAATTGAGGAGCCAACTGTATTCATTCTCCCTGGGATCCATTCAAGGGTCTTAAGTAGAAGGATTTGTTTTTTGTTTCCTGCTCAAAATACATATTTTAAAAATCAAGATCTTGGGCTCCTAGTAAGTTGCCATTTTCGGTTTTTTGAAGTACATTTGGCACTGAAAAGGAGTTAATGAAACTGCCTTGTCTGCTTTATTTTACAGTTGAGAAAATTCAGACCTAGAGAAGTTAAATAACTTGTCCAAATCCACATAGTTAGTGATAGCTGAATTAGGTCTTAATTCTGAGGTCTTCTCTTTCTTAAGTCTACTGCCTTCTCTCCTATATAAACTATGTTTACTTTCACATTTTGTATCTGTTAGTCATCATGAGAAAAGAAGGTTATCTGATCTTTTCTTTCCTATGCTGATGCTCAGTTGTTCTCGGCAGTCTTTGAATATGAGTTCACTTTTAGTTTCCTAATATTTCTACACAACTGGGATTTATTGAGAAAGTTTTCTGGTTGGGGAAAAGATGATTTCAGTTGGTTGAGGTCAGATTTGAACTCAGGAAGATGAGTATTTCTGACTCCAGACTGGGTGTTTTATCCTCTGTTCATAAGGTTTCTCCTTAGTGATGGTTGATTTAACAGTATTGCTCTTTATCCTTTTCCAATAGCTTCCTACCTCTCTGTATAGTATATTATCTTTTTTTGCCTGGAATGGACTCTACCTGCTTCCCTTCTGTTCAGTAGGCAGTGGCAGAGACATGCCTTCCATTCATCAAGACTCAGTACCTCTTCATGAAGTTTTTTCCTTAGTTGTCCCCCTTTCACTCCCCTTTTACCCTCTTTGGATTTAATTATTCCACTACTCAGATGATTTGATTGAATTCTCTTTGAGGAGATAACAGTACCAAAGGAAGATGCTATAGATAGTGTTCAGGAAATGCAAAATGAATGAGGTAGTGAAAATTTCTGGATTAATAGTGATTCTACTAAATTTCAGTTTAGGGTAAATTTTCAAAGCTATTTAGGGAAAGAAAACTCAAATCATCATGAGAAACTGAAACAAAGCTTTCTTTGTATATATTCTTTGTAAACTTTTCTTGCCTTGCTTCATTGGACTATAATATACAGAGATTCAGTGAAATGAGCTTGCGATTAATATGGAAAATGAATAGCTAAGCTATAAATGGGCTCACTGGGAGAGTTGTGGAGCCCATAGAGAGAACATTAATATGTTACCATGTTATTGGTGCTAATCACTTAAAATGTGCTTCTTTATTAGTAGCTTTAATGAGAGCCACTTAAACTGTGCATTAAAAAGAGAAACTGCAGAGAAGGACGACGAACTGGGTGGCAGGCAGTCATAATTCTAATTGAAATGCTTTTAGTAAAAAAAAAAAAGTTGTTGGATTCACTAATCCTTTGCCCTTTCTAAAGCATCCACATTATACCCTATCAATCAGGTTGATTCTCCAAGACTGAAAGTATTCTCCTCACATATTCATATGCGCACACACACACACACACACACAGACACCTTTTTTCCTTTTCATTATTTAATTTGAATTGATTTAAAACCTCGTCCAGTGTGTACATATGCTTCCTTTGAGACCAGTGCTCTGCTCTTGCCTAGAAACTTCTCTTGGTTGTGGTAGATATGTTGGCATTGTACTCAGCGGGCCATAGTGATTTGAGTGAGCTTATTCTAGCCCTAAGCCTCTAGTGCTGTGAGCAGAGATATCCATTCTCTGTTAATAGAGGGTGACTAGGATTCTCAATAAAGAAAACCGGGGGTGGGGGGGCCGCTGAGTGATGGATAGAGCACTGGCCCTGGACCTCAGACACTTAATAATTGCTTAGCTGTATGACCTTGGGCTAGTCACTTAGCCCTATTACCTTAAATAAATAAAATTTTCAAAAGAAAAAAAAAACAGGGCACATAGAAAAGCTTTCTCCTACCCCTTCAAAAGCCCACCTTTCCCCCCAGTAATCCTAGGTCTCTCTAGGAACTTTGATATTTTAATCTGGGAGAGGAAATGACTAAGATCTTCCTGTTCTTCAAGTAATAGGCTCATGATTGACAATTGGCAAATTGTTTTGCTAGCAGAAATGTAACATAAGGGCAAGGATAGGAATAATGATAAAGTAGCAAGAACCTCATGATTCAATTATACTCTTGTTCAACTACTTTAAGGGAACTCCAAGGTAGTGGTATAGAGAAGAGTGAAATAAAAAAAGATTAGGTCATTTGTATTCTTTCAGTAAGCTTTGGAAAAGTCCTTAAATTCTCAAATAAGTATATTCTCCTCCTCTCCCCCCTCCCTCCATTTCAAATATCCTATAAAGATTGTTCTCCATCAGGGACCATATAAAATCACTGTCCTTTAGGTACCCAATTGTATTTATACTTGTCTAGGAAAAAAGGATTTTCTTAGTGGCCACTAGGTGGTAATGTGGAAAAAGACCTGGACTAAGAGTCAGTCTTAAGTTCAAATGTGGTCTTAGCACTTACTAGCTGTGCCACACTGCAAATCTCTTAACTTCTGTTTGCCTCAGGTTCTTCATCTGTAAAAATAGAATAACTATAGTACCTGCCTTGGAAGGTTATTGTGAAGATCAAATGAGCTTTGTAAAGAATTTAGCTTGGTGTCAGCATTATGTAAATGTTTATTCCCTCCCTTCTCCTTATTATGTGTCTAAAATTGTCAAAAAAAAATTTTTCAGGGAGGGAGGGGATCTTTTGAACATGAATTTTGACTGTAACTTGAAAAAGCTCTAAAAATTGAAGTCCAAAGAATTCTAGTACTATTTAGCACATAATATCTTGGGTATCCTGTTTCTCAAACATAGAAGATACCCTTTAGATTATTACAATGTGTAGGTCTTACTAAGTCTCCATATAAACTCTATTTGGTGGGAAAGTGCAATTTAGATTTAGACATATTTGTTGAATAAGTTCGAGTTTAGTCCATAACATTTATTGTGATCAAGATGCTATGTTTACTGCTGGTGAGAGAAAAGTAGATACAAAAAAGACCCTTTTATCTATGAGCATATAATTTGAAGTTTTTGAAACAGGTAAATAGGATAAAATATGGTATGCACAATAATATTAGCATTCTCTTGAACCTTTGTTTAAATACAAGCAGAATGTATTAGAAGAGAGAAAAATCATGTTTAAGATGGTCTCCAGGTAGAGTTGGGCCTCAAAAGTTTTATTAGAAATGGGGTAGTATGTCAATAATGGTGTGTGGAATAAGCAACATAATTACATCATAGATTGTTGGGAGGGTCCTTCAAGTTACAATATGTAAAGTACTTAGCAAACATACAGTCAAATCACTGAACATTTCTTAAATATGTCAGCTATATATTAATAGGCACAGGAATGCAAAATAAGAATGGCAAGAGGAAAGAGGCAGAGAATAGTTTAGTTTTGTTAAGAAACATTATTTGAAGGGGAAAATAAATACCAGAATGAATATTTATAGGCAATGACCACTTGGTTTTTGTTATATGTATCATTGTAATTTATTATCCCTGTTACTGGGGTAATATACTACAATATGTAACAGCAGCAACATTTTATTGGCAGCTTCCAGAAAGTTGGGAGACACATGGAAGATGAGGGGACTATAGGTTTAAGAGGAAATACCAGAATGTTAATAGAAGTTCTTCTCTTCCTTCTTAGTGTTATGAAACTCTAGAGAAGAGTTGATTTATTTTTTCTCTCAACAACTAGTTTGAAGTAGTTGACGCTAAATTCCAAAATGTGAATGAGAAGTCTTTTTAAAATCCCACTTTTTTTTCCCTCATCATCCTAAAGGGATGACTGGAGATGAATGCATGATATTTTTCTTATTCAAGAGTTTTTCTCTACTTCTGTTTTCTTTATGACTTTTGAACAAGAGTTATGAGATTAGCCCTGGTTAGGATAGCTGACTATACTGATGATGCTTTCTGCTTTTGCTTTCTTCCCCAGGTTTTTTCCCTGGCAGTTCTCAGGGATGTGATGCCTTTCTTCGACACAAGATGACTCTCATCTCTCCCTCCATCTTGAAGAAATATAGTATCCCTTTTGATCGGGTATGTACATCTAAAATGTAACAAAGAATATGTGGAATGGTGTTGGGAGTCTAGAAGATGCTTGTATTCAGATCATGGGTTTCATTTAAAGAAACTTTCTTTTGCCTTTGTAATGGAAGGTAATTTATTTTTTTCAGTATTACTATATGAAGAGCTTCCTGTGATAAAGCCAATTCAATGCTTAAAAATGAAATTATTTTGCTAAATATGCTTGGTTTGTTGTCCTGTTTTTGGTTTAATATAGGCACTGGGTATATTCCTATAATCTCTTTTTCTCTAGTTTCTTAAATGTATGATTCAAGTCTTTATTTTAAGCTCCTTGTGGTCAAGACCTTTTTCATTTTGTCTTTGTGCCTCCAATAAATACTGCAGTATATTGAACTTTATAAATAAACTAACAAATGCTTACTGAATTAAATTGACATTGTTAGCTCTTGTCTTCTTCCTCTAATTAAGGTCCCAGAATTTGTACTATTTTTGATGTAATCATCTGTCACAGTTTTATTTCACTACTTGATGTATATTGCTCACTGAGAGAATAGGAACATCCTCTAAGCATAAGTCTCCTTACCAAGGCTTGTAAGCTCCCTCCATGAGTGTTATTTTTCATGTTATTTGTCCTTCATTTTTGAAGATGTACAAATGACATCATGGTGACATCTTGAATTGGATTAGAGTAGCACAAAGTTGTCAACCCCACATTCCCTGATTCATCAAAATCCAATGGCAGAATAAAAGTCAAGACAGCTCTCCCGAGATGTAGTTTGTGACCTTGGCATTTTTGTTGCCTGACCAACCTCCAAGTGCTCTGTATCAGTCTTGGTCATGGTCCTTGGAACAAACTGTTCTTATCTATTCATTCTCCTGGGGAAAGTCTTCACTTGCTCAGGGTAGACATACCTGTAACTCACTGACAGATTTGAGTCCTCTCAGTTACTCTCAATCTGGTTTTAGCCTGTTTGCCAAGATGACTTTACTAGGGTTTGGTTTTGCAGGCTATAGCATCTCATGGTCACAGGTGAGAGTTAGGTGAACACTCAAGGTCCTCCTCCCATCAGAGGTGCTTGTCTTAAACAACCCCCACACTCACAAGTATGTAACTTAGTCTCTTATCTTTTCCTCTGTCCAGTCTGATTTGTCACAGTTGATTCCCAGCAAGATCTAATTCTCTTTACATATTTGAGACAGAAATTCTTTCACAAAAATCTTGAACCACTCACTGCATAGACAGTAAATATCTTGATGCTATGCTTCAAGTTCTCCTTAGGCTTCTCTTTGTAATTATTTGACTCCCAACTATTTTAGATATACTGCTTATCTTTTATGCTTTTTGTTAGATTTCCAATGAAATCCTCTTTGCTGAAGCTTAATATGTTTGTCCTAAGGTCTAGTGTTCTGAGATTAAATTGACACTACTAATTTATCTAGAGGTTAAGCTAGAATTTGTTCTTAGTTCTAGAAAAGAGAGATAGATAAAGAATTTCCAGGTGAGGAAACTTCTTCTAACAATACAGATTACTAACTTTCTACAACTTCATTTCTTGATGGTCATCTCTTTACCCCCCACTATGCATTGTTGCCTGTCAACATACATTCTGAATAGAGGGACGATCTGGCCTCCACCACACATCATTGGCTATTTGGTCACAGGCTTTCTTTGCTCTAGGCAGGGAGAAATATAAAGGTCATAACTTTGTAACTCACTTCTGGAATCAAGTACCAATTTGTGCCTATGGTGAAGATGAATTTATAAAACCAATTTAATCTCTGTAGACCCTACCATATGTAATTATTATTCCCAAATCTTGGTTTACTGTTTTTGAAAGTACCTGAGCTAGATCTAGGGTTCTTCATGGCTATCTTACTGAGATCAGCACTACATATTATTAGGAAACAAAACCCAGCCCTGAGTTAAAAATTTCACTGGTTCCTTTGAGAGACTTAATCTCCTGTTTAGAAATAAAATAGTTTGGCTTACATAAAGCATGAAGACTTTGAACTCACTCAATTTGCTGCTTCAAAGATTGTAGAACCTTTCCGTAGTGAAAAGGTTTTGATGAATGAAATTTGAAGTGAAATCATCTTGTTGAGATAAAGTTGCTATTGGTATAAAGGGAACTTGTGTGATACCATACCAAATAGCTATGGATTAATGACTTTGGTTTTACTAGGTATCAATCGCCTTGTTGGATTCAGTACTTTGAAACCCTCAAAGTATCTCACTTGAATTTTGAAGTCGACTGTTCCTGGGGTTATTTATCATTGTACACAAGTTGGAGAAAATCCTCTTTTTCCCACACTTTCCTTTTTTTCTTTATTCTCACTTGTCCTTCTCTCTCTCTCTCTCTCTCTCTCTCTCTCTCTCTCTCTCTCTCTCTCTCTCTCTCTCTCTCTCTCTTCCACCCCCCCCCCTTTCTGTCCCCGACTCTCCCCTTCCCTTTGTTCCTTACTTCGACAAAGGGAAGGTCTACAGTATTGCTGGGAGAGCCCTGCCTTTGAAAACCAGGATTCTTAGCTACTTTGTCCTTGCATGATTTTTAAAAAGTCATCTCTTCTCTTTGAACTTTGGTGTCATCATTTCCAAAAAGAAATGGTGAAACTAAATGGCCTCACATGAATCCTTTCTGTCTCCAAATTCTGGTAGCAAAAAGAACATAGGAAATACTTTGAGGTTGTCATGATGTTCTGAGACTGGGAAATTCCTCTCTGTTCCTCATTAGACTTTTCTCTTGTATAAATTTTACAAGGAATACTAGGCCTCTGCCATATTAGTAACAATATCCAAATAGCAACTCAAAACTTTGTTTCAGTCTAGTGTTTTTCAGAGTCAGCCCTCATCAGAGGTGCTTCTCCCTCCAAACCATCCTATTCGTATGACTCTCTTGTTTGTGTTTATCTTGCTTGTGTTTATCAGATAGTGGAATATTCTAATTTATGAAATTTCTACTAGTTCTCTTTTATTTTTGAGCATTATTCATACCAAACATCTTATAAAGAAAATGAGTAGTACTGTTTTCCTTGTTGATATATTGGAAAATAGTGTTTCTCCAGACAGGATTTTCACAGATTAAGCAATAGCTTGGATTATGTTGAAAAATGACTTGAAAGGAAGAACATTTCCTTCTACTCAGTGTGGATGAGACACTTTGTTATGGAGAACCAGATTATATTTTCTCTTCCATATATATCGATTGTTTTTTCCATAAATCACATGAACTTTTTTTTTGGAACACATAATATTTATGAAGTCATTTTTCTCCTGCCACATTATGACATTGTTCTTAATTTTACAAAGAACATGAGTAGTTTAACTAAATTTTCATTCAATCAAGAGAATGGGAACTTGAAATGAGATCCTAAAAGAATGACTTTTCCTTGGTATCTAAATCTTGGGTGTATTTCAATTAAAGACCATCCTTCCAGGTTGATTTGCCTGGCATTTTCATTTGTGTGCTCCTGACTAGTTGAATCCCAGCCTGAAACAAGTACAGTTGAAATTCAAGCAGCAATTTTATTCTTTTTTTTTTTTTTTTTTTTTTTTTTTTTTAAGATTTTTCAAGGCAATGGGGCTAAGTGGCTTGCCCAAGGCCACACTGCTAGGTAATTCATGTCTGAGGTTGGATTTGAACCCAGGTACTCCTGACTCTAAGGCCAGTGCTCTATTCACTGCACCACCTAGCGCCCCCCCCCCCCCCAAGCAATTTTAGTCTAAGAGAAATGATCCTTTAGCTATATGGTTGGATTCTAGCACTGAAATTTCTGGTAGGCTTCAAACAAGTGAATACACACACTATTTATAACTCTTTCAAATGGTATTTATTTCTTGAGAAAAAAAGATCAATTTAGCTTTTAATAATTAGTTGCATTTAGAGCATTTTTCATGACTAAAAAATAACTTTGATTTTTTGCTTTTGAAAACTGCCTGTGCATATCATTTATCTATTGGAGAATGGCTTGTATTCAGATAAATTTGACTGAGTTTTCTATATATTTGAGAAATGAGGCCTTGACCAGCTTTTCTTATTGTAAAGTTTCCAGCTTTCTACTTTCCTTCTAATCTTGGTTGTATTGGTTTTGCTTTTGTAGAATCTTTTTAATTTAATATAATCAAAATTATCAATTTTATATTTTGTAATGCCTCCTGATTATGAACCTGAAACTCATTTTTAACTTCTTTAGAATTTGGATGCTATTCCACTTGGTGCATATATTTTTAGTATTGATATTACATCATTGTCTGTGGTACCTTTTATCAAGATGTAGTTTGTTCATATCTCTTTTAATTACTCTATTTTTTATTTTTTTCTGAGATCAGGATTACTCCCCTCTGCCTTTTTTTTTTAACTTCAGCTGAATCATAGATTCTGCTTCAACTCCTTACCTTTTACTTTGTTTCTCTGCTTCAGGTGTGCAGCATATTGTAGGATTCTGGTTTTTGATCCACTCTTATCTATTTCTGTTTCATGAGAGAGTTCATCCCATTCACATTCACAGTTAGGATTATTTTTCCTCCTGTTAGTCCTCTTTCCTTTCCTTTCTTCACAGGGTTTTGTTTATGCCTACTGTCTCCCCTGATCTGCCCCCCTCTTCTATCTTCTATCTTTCCTCCCTCCCCCCAAACACTTTTCCCATATCCTTTCTTCAGTCTCCTCCCCTTCTACTTTCCTGTTGGATGAGATTTCTGTAATCAACTGATTGTTTATATTGTTCCCTCTTTGAACTAATATTGATGAGAGGAAGGTTCAAGCAATGCCTATAGCCCCCACTCTCACATCTTTTCCTTCACTGGAATAAGTTTTTTGTGCCTCTCCATGTTAAATAGTTTATCCCATTCTACCTCTCCCTTCCTTCTACACCTCATTCTCATCCCTTAATTATTTTTTTATGTCACTTCCTCATATTCACCTAATACCTTTACCTTTTGTCTATGTGTATTTTTTTCTAGATTTACTATTAACAAGTATCATCTTCCCATGTAGGGATGTAAACAGTTAAGCTCCATTGAATCCCTTATGTTTTCTTATCCCTTTTTAGACTTCTCTTGGCTCTTGATATTGGATATCAAAATTTTTGTTCAATTTTCCTCAAGAAAGCTTGAAATATCTTTATTTCATGGAATGACCATTTTTTCCCCTTGAAGCTTAATTTCTCTGGATAGATGATTCTTGGTTATAGTCCTTTGCCTTCTGTAATGCCATGGAACATGATCTCCAGTCCTTTAATGTTGTAGCTGCTAAGTCCTGTGTAATCATGATTGTGGCTTCTCAATATTTAAATTTTCTTTCTGATTACTTGTATTTTCTCCCTTGACTTGATAGTTCTGAAATTTGTCTATAACATTCCTTGAAGTTTTAATTTTTTAATTTTAATTTTTAACCTCTTTCTGAGGTTATTATTGTATTCTTTCAGTTTCTATTTTGTCCTCCGGTACCATGATATCAAGACAGTATTCCTTGTTAATTTCTTGAAAGATCCCGTCCAGGCTCCCCTTTTTTTGACTGTTTTCTAGGTTATTTATTTTTTCTATAAGTATTTATCATTTCCTTCTATTTTTTTCATTCTTTTAAATTTATTTGTTTCTTGGTTTCTCCTAAATTTATTAGCTTCCACTTGTCCTATTATAACATTGAAGGAATTATTTTCCTCCGTTTGGTTTTGAATTTCCCTTTCCATTTGGTCAATTATGCTTTTTAAAGATTTGGTTTCTTCAGAGGATTTTTGCATCTCCCTTTCCATATGGCTAGTTCCACTTTTTTAAGTAGTTATTTTCTTTTTCCAGACTGTTGACTCTTTTTTCATATTTCTCTGAACATCACTGTCATTCCCCCCCCCCCTCAATTTTTCTTGTACTTGTAAGATTTTTTTTTTCAGGTTTGTTTTTGTTTTTGTTTTTGTTTTTTTTGCAAGGCAAATGGGGTTAAGTGGCTTCCCCAAGGCCACACTGCTAGGTAATTATTAAGTGTCTGAGGCCAGATTTGAACTCAGGTACTCCTGACTCCAGGGCCAGTGCTCTATCCACTGTGCCACCTAGCCACCCCTTACTTGTAAGATTTTTTAACTCCTTTTTGAGATCTTCAATGAATTCATTTTGGAGTTGAAATCATTTCCAGTTTGGGGTTTTTTTGTGTATGTGATTTTAATTTGAGCTCTGCTTTTGGGGGGCAGAAAGGGCTCTGAATCAGACTTTAAATCATTTATCAGTTCTTAAAAGCACAGAATTTAAAACAATAAAAGAGATCAATGAAACTTTCTGGGTTTAAAATACTTGACTTCCTACACTAGTATCTGCAACAGTTAGTTATTAAGGGTTCTTTTTAAAACCTCTAACTTCTTGTACACATTTCCTTGGAGTAAAACCATTTTAAAAAACCAAGCAGAATTTAAAACACATTAATAGGAAGCAATTAAACTTACAGTTCTCAACTAATTAAAGGAAGGGGAAAGCAGCTCTATACAGTTTTATCTGCTAAAGATGCTAGCATAGTAAGCATTATGATCATTGTTATCACAAATTGAACCCCATATAAAAGTATTTGCTTATCCCAAGTAATTCACACAATACTGAACATCAGGCATTTGAAAGTTTTTGATGGGGAAAGACAAACTTCATTTAAAATTTAATTGTCATAATTACTGGACCTTTTCTTGATTATACAGGTTAAGGTCCAGTGAAGCAAAATGTAGATTTTTTTGTTGCCTGTGATTCATTTTGAGGGGAAGAGGGAAGATCTGAGATCTGAAGTAGTTAGCAAGTATTTGTTAAACTTCCACCATATGGTAGAATTTCCAAAATTTATATTCCTGTCCTCGAGTGTCTTTAACCTTCTATCAGTATCATAAGTAAAAAAAGAGGACTATATAAAATATGCTTTAAATTTAAATTAAATCTCATGATATATTCATCTTTATTTTTAATTTTTCTGAAAATGACATGAAAAATTTTCACCTGGAAAGTTTTCAAAGTAGACCTTAAAATTTATTTTCTCAATTGCAGCAGATTTTTACATGAACAATAGTTTATTATGCAAAAATAAATATAATGTAATATTCTTAATTACTAGTTTATTTTTTCTGTAAGTTTTGATTTTTGACTTGATTGTATGTTTCTTTTTTTTGATTGTATGTTTCTTAAAATTTTTTAATATATTTTGGTCTTCTGTTAATTACATAAATAAAACTAGTTAATTGTGCTTCATTTGCATTATTGTAAAGGTCTTTGTTCCTGAAAAGAATCTATTTACAGCCCTTTCCTGGAATTCTAAATTTGAAAGCCAAGGGAGTATGGATACTAAGTACAGAAATTTCTTTTCAGGAAGCAAGAGGAACAGCTGGACTGTCACACTTTGTGACTTATGGTTTAATTCCTATCTCCAGCAGAAATACTTTGAACTTCCTTCTCCTTGTGTCTCACTTGTAGATATTTCCTGTACTTAGAGAATGAATGGGCTTGAGTGAGGAGCTGATCCTAATTAATTGGGTACCTGTTGAGAATTGGTTCTTCTTACAAAGACTCAGAATTACACATATGGGAGAATATCTCCGATGGTGGTGTCTTAAACCTGTATTTTTTTTCTTACATAAGGAAAATAACATATTAAAGATAGAAACAAATTAGAAGACATTTAGTCCATAACTGACCAGGGAGGGATCCATTTTATAACACCCCTGACAAATATAGCCTCTCTGTAAATGATACAAATATATGACTTTGTGGGTCTTTCTGGCCCTTTCATCAGTAATCTGGGAATTTTTGGAATGAAATGATTGATCTTAGTTTTATAATATTCTGAAATCATATCTACAAAGGTTAGGTAACATAGAAGATAGTGTTAGGTAACACTGTGAAAGGTTAGGTAACAGTGGACTTGGAGAGGCAGGCATTTCACACATGACTTCTATTTAACATAATTCTCAAGTCTAGGCAATTTAGCCTCATTAAAGGTCGATTGCACTTCCATAAAATGAAGAGCTGGGACTAGATCTCTGAGATCTCTATCCTCTAAATCTATGAGCCTGTGATCTTGTCATTAAAAAACACCTTCTTAAAAACCTAAAAAAAAGGGGAGCGGCTAGGTGGGGGGCGGCTAGGTGGCACAGTGGATAAAGCACCAGCCCTGGAGTCAGGAGTACCTGGGTTCAAATCCGGTCAAATACCTAGCTGTGTGGCCTTGGGCAAGCCACTTAACCCCATTTGCCTTGTAAAAACCTAAAAACAAAAAACAAAAAACACCTTCTTGATCCCCGAGGCACCTACTGGGGACACACAGTAAGTATTGGGGGATGGTAAGAGATAGCCAAATGAAGAACAATAAGAGACCCTAACTTCCACAGAGGGTGCGGGCGAACACAGTTTGGTACTGCTGAGCAGACTAGAAAGCTTAGTATTTTCTTTGTGTAACTGGTCTCCTTGGCTGATTGGTGAATTTTTTTTCTCCTAAAAGAATACATGAAGTCTTAGATGATTAGAAACAGATTCTTAATGATCTTTAATCACCTGATTTGACAGATGAAACTGAACCTAGAGGAAATAAGTGGCCTACCTCTGACTGACTGGCTAATTAGTGGTAGATTCAGATTCAGAAAGACTATGATTTCCTGTCCAGTTCTTTTTATACCACTTTCCTTTCCAAAGTCTGTTTCAAAAATAGAATGTATTCAATTTTTTTGTCCCTTACCTCAAGTGTCACCTTTCTGACCTGAACCTCTGAATTTTCTGGTCTCTGATTTCATCATGTTCTCAGTGATTAGGTTTTAGTCTCTGGAATGAGAACTCTCCCAGGAAGAGTTGAAATCCCTATCACCTGTGTCTACTTGTTTTGACCAGTTTTGAACTGAGTCCTCATCCTGACCCTTTCTGCCCTCAGATCACTCAGGAGGCCGGCGAGTTTATGATTACTTTCCCCTATGGATACCATGCAGGCTTCAATCATGGCTTCAACTGTGCGGAGTCGACCAATTTTGCCACTCTGCGGTGGATTGATTATGGCAAGATGGCTACTCAGGTAAGCACCTGTTCTCAGGAAAGGGTTGGAATCAGAACTTCTTGTAATGACAATGTTCTTGCAGATGTAGATGGAATGAGAGGTGAACTTGGACACAAGATCTGGGTTCTGATTTTGGCTCTGTCTCCAGAGCTGTGTGTATTTGGGTGAGTCATTGGTGTGTCTAACAGGGCCCTTTGGAAAGTCAGATGAATCCATATGTGTTAAATGGGAAGCTCAATAGAAGCATCAGCCATTTCTTCCCCTTGGGGTATGGGCCTGGTAATGCTGCCAGAAGCTGAGAATGGCCTGCGCATGGTACCTCCATTGCAGGAATTGGGCTCAGATGGCATTTCCTTTGAGTTGTGGTGAGGATGTAGTGGAGGTTTGACCAAGACTGTGGCCCCTTTCTTTGAGCCCCTGTTTCTCATGCAGTACCCAGTAGCCAAGATCACCTCTTTCTTCATTTTGCTCTCCCTGTGATTGAATGGTGTCTGTATTCCTGACCATTCCCTTCCCTCTGACCTATTTAAAAGGTTTTTTTTTTAATGTTTACCATCTTCTCCAAGCCAGACCTCCTAGAGCAAGCCTTTGATTCTGCTCAGGTTGCCCTACCTCTTTCTGGTAGGGGAAACTGTTCAGTGTTGGATACCCTTTCTAAAACTCTGAGAAGTATGTACATTATTGATGTGTCTCAGAATCTGAAAATTGAAGGAATTTGATTTTTGACTATCAGTTTGGCTTCTGGTTATGTCTGTTTTCAACTGCAAAGGAGAGAGAATGGAATTTTCAGAACCTGCCTTGTGGTTCAAATTCTGTACCTATTCTTCACCCCCCCATGACTCTGTTTCAAGTCACTTAACCTCCCTAGGCCTTTACTTTATTTGTAAATTGAGGAGTTGAAGTAGGTGACCTGAGGCCCATGATCACTTGATTAAAATCAACTTTCTTTATGTAAGTCCCTTTATTTATTTTCCTTCCCACTTCCCTTCTCCTTCTTTCTTCCACCCCTTTTTTGCCCTTACCCTTTTTCCTCTCTCATGAATTTTATACTTCAAGACAAAAAACAGGGATTATGTACATTTTGGTTTAGCAAATGAGAAATAGCAAATTTTATCAATAATTTATGATTTTAGGAATTCAGAATTGAAAGAAAACTTGCTATTCATTCCCATTTTTCAGTTGTGTCTGACTCTTAATGGACCCATTTGGGGTCTTCTTGGTAAAAAAAAGTAGAGTGGTTTGCTGTTTCCTTTTCTAATTCATTTTACAGATGATGAACCTGAGGCAAATGGGGTAAAGTGACTTGCCCAGTGTCACATAACTAGTAAATTTTTTTTAGAATGTCAGATTTGGAAAGAAATTAGAAAAGAAATTAGAAACCATGTGTTCAGGGGCAGCTAGGTGGATAGAGCATCAGCCCTGGAGTCAAGAGGATTTGAGTTCAAATCCAGCCTCAAGTACTTAATCCCATTACCTTAAATTTTAAAAAAAAGATTTAATCTTAAAAAAAAGAAAGAAACCATGCATTCTAACCCTAGCATTTTGTAGATGAGAAAACTGAGATCTTTAGAACATTAAGGTGATTTAGCCAATGTTGCAAAGCTTTGAGGAATCAAGGCTCCATGTCCAGTGCTCGCTCTTCTATATTATGTTGCCTTTTGAGTTCTATATAATATCTTTCTGTTTTGCTATCTTGACATTTTTTTCACCTTAGTATCTTTCTTTTGCCATTATATGTATGTGATGTATGACATAACTTTTTTCTATTATATTAAAATTTACAAAACTGATTCAGCCATGTCTTCTTGAAGCAATTGTAAATCTCTCAAATTTTCTTCCTGTTCCATCATGTACTATATTATTTCTCTTATTAGTATACATAATAGATCTCCTAGAAAACCTTTATGAGGTTTTAAGCTCTTACAGATTAGAGATATGACAATGGAATTCTAAAATATTGAGCCAGAAGAAACTTCATAAGTTTCATAATGTTCATAAAGTACAACTTTCTCAATTTGCAGTAGGAGGAAAAAATAGAAAAAATTTAAGTTACTTGAAGACAGACAGAACCAAGATCTGAATCCAAGTCTTCTGATTTCCGCATCTGGTTTTCTTCCTGATTGTGTCTGAGGCTGGATTTGAACTCGGGTCCTCCTGACCCCAGACTCAGCATTCTATCCACTGCACCACCCAGTTCCTTCTGCTTCATCAAGTTTTTAGCTTTGTAGTCTTAATGCATAACTTGGTGCCTTGCCACAAAAGAGTCATGAAAGTTTGGGAATTATTGAATGGTCATACTGAGCATATTTTTATTTCTTTCTGATTTGGATCACTTGGTAGTAGTATTAGAGCTGGCAGGTATTGGCATTACTGTATCAGGTCCTTTAATTTTTTCATGATTCAGCAGCTCTTCTTGCTATCTCCTTAGACAACTGAAAGGTTTCTAGTAATTTGCTGTCCATAGTCTTAGGAAGCCCTAACACATTTGAAGTCTGTGTGTGTTCAAAAATAAATTTTTCTTAACTTTGAAAACATAAGTCTTTACAGTTTCTTATTGACTATTTGGAAGGCATATGAAATCACTTGATGGGAATTCCATTAAGAGCTGATATTAACTTGGAACACGAAGAGAAGTTATCGTGCTGCCTTGTCTCTTTGACAGACTTTGCTTTAGGCCCTGCTCTCCTGCTGTCATTTTCTATCACCAGACAAGAAGAATGTTTATAAATTATGTGCATGTATATTCCCGAAAGATTTAACTGGTAGGCAAATAATAATAAATCCTACAGGGAAAAATAAGAGGAAAAAAAGATGTATGGACACTATTCTCTAAGGTGAGAATTCAGTAGTATACTTTCTCTGATCCTCATATATCATGAATAAGAATTTTCTGCATTAGCACTCTCACTGGTCTTGTAATCTCTGCCCATGGCTGAAGTCAGATATTTTTGAGACATGTGGCATTTCTCTAAGTAACTAGGGCTAGACCACTTATCAGTTTGACACAATTGGCAATCGCTTTAACTCTAGGATAATGTCAGCTTGACATTCATAGAACTCTACTGCTTTGCTATTAGTACTCCAGAGCTCAATCTTACCCAGTTTTGCCAGAACTGTGATGCTTTCTGAGGTGTGGGCCCCTCTCTCAGGGCAAATCCATTTCAGGGTGGTCTTATCCTTCACAAAATAAAGAGAACTCTCCCTGGGGCTCCTGCTGACTTCTTTGGGGATCAGTTGCATTACCGCACTGGATGCCTCATGACATCCATCTGCACCACTCTGCATTCAGGGATCTGAACCCAACTCCCTTTTGAATCAACTGAGGGCAACATAGGCCTGTCTCTTCCAAGTGGTGCTCACCTGTGCCTAAGTGGAGCTGACCTATGCTCAGCTGCTGTTCACATGGAGCCCTCCTCCAATTAGGCCTTCAGTTCTCAAGTTGGAACATTTAAGAGACAGATTTGGATATCTATCGAATGCATCACATTTTGTTGTCAGATAGCACATGGTGATGTTTGCCTGATTCCTCTCAATCAGTCCAGGGCTGGAATGATTCTAGTAAAGACAAGTGAGTAGGAGGCCTTGCATAGCAAGTAGGTGTGGTCATCTTCAGTACTGAAGGACTAGTAGTAGTAGGGCTAGACAGTCTTTATGGCTATTGGAAAGGTCTTATTTGTCAATAGAATCACAATGATATTGTCACAGTTCAGGGAGAAGTGCTATTCACCCGAGTTTCCCATCCCATTTAGTTTTCTGGCCTAGCAAAAGGCTAGTCCGATTAGCTTCTTCTGTCGTCTTATACTCCTGGAAATATTATGTTGCTCATGACTCCCTGTTGAGTTTCCTCCTACTGTCATCTGGTGATAGAAATACCACATTTAAATTTCTACTATTCTCTCTCCACCCCTCCCACCCCCATGCAAGATCCTTATGTTTCTCTAGGGATACCCATATTGCCTGGGGGTTTTTTTTTTGTTTTTTTTTTTAAGGCTTCTGCTAGTAAAGGCTTAAAAAAATTGAGAGCATTCCAATTTTTGAGTCAGGTCAGAAATTGTATGATTGTGAGTAAGTAGATTTTGACAGACAAACAGGGTGGTTACCTTCTCTTTGAGCAAAAGAAGGTTCTAAGCCCTGGGGGAGGTAAAATGTTTAAAAAGACAGTCCCCATCCTCCTGGATCTTTATACTATACTCTGTCAATATGATTAATATGAAGACCATTCAGCTGAAATAGTCATTTAAATAGCACTAAGGTTTCTGCTGCTATGCTAGATGCTGGAGGGACAAAGACAAAAGTGACTTATAGTAATTAGGGGACACAGTATATAGAGGCTTATACAAAGTAGATATTAAGATCATGTTGAAGCAGAAACTAGGGAAAAGTACATTCCATGGATGGGCAGCATGAAGTCAGGAGGTGGTGCATTGTGTGTGAGGGAAAGCCAGAAGGGCCGGACTATAGTCTGTGGGTCAGATGGAATGGGACCAGATTCTGAAGGGCTTTCAATAGAAAATAGAGAAGGTTTTTGACAGTTCTGTGGAGACTGGAAACTTGAGGATGAGAGTCTAATTAGGGGGCTCTTATGAGAAGACATGAGGACTTGTGTGAGTGATTCAGCATGTAACCTTGTGAGTAGAAAGAAGGGGATAGACATGAAGGATGGTGCCACCTTGACACAGAAGCTTTGTGATATCTTTCTTCATGCTGCTCCCTGGACCT
The DNA here is from genome assembly GCF_037893015.1 of Macrotis lagotis. NCBI lineage: Eukaryota > Metazoa > Chordata > Mammalia > Peramelemorphia > Peramelidae > Macrotis > Macrotis lagotis. Next base: position 632,690,627 of record NC_133666.1, on the reverse strand, counting down.
GCACTGGGTCCTATTACATTGTATGGCAGCAGCAGCTAAGTTCAGAGGGGTTAATGTCCACCATGATTCCTTAAGAATTAGGAGCTTCTTTAGTCATTCTCTGCTACCTTGGTTAGCATTTATCTAAGAAGATGGTTGATGGTTTCATGTAAGGGTTTAGTTTAGAGATAAATTGAGAACTTTGAAGTAGGAAATACTCTTAGTCTAAAGGAGTAACATAAAATCTTGTGACATTACAGTTGATGCCTCATGGGTGGTATGGGAGTGTGATTTCAGTGATGACACCTAGTTTTGAGATTTTTCAAGCTGATTTGACAGAAGCCATATTCTTTGTAGTCTCACCACGTCCACTGTGTCTGTCTGGAGCCAATGGCCAAGATTGAGTTGTAAACCCCAGATATTGGGGTTTATCAGAGGAGTGCTGTCAGACCCTTAACTACAGTAGGCACCAGTGGGGACTATTCAGATATTAAAAGCAATTTTGGATTCAGCCGTGTGTTCACAAACAAGTGACATTTGGGAAGTTTGGTTTTAGATTGAACCTCCACGCTTATATTGTTAAGCGGCGTAGCGTGAAATTACTGAACAAGCTTCTCAGAGCACTCTGTACAGGCCAAGGCCGAGTGGGTCAGACAGACAGTCAAGGGACTACCTTCCTTTTGCAGGATCCCCAGAGTTGGAGTTTTCGGGGCCCTATGGAACAAAATTGGGTATTTTGGAAGTCACAACTAGGGTTTTTCTTGTATTATATGTTGCCTCATAATCCATAAAAGTAAAAGGTACAATCTAGTCAGTTTCAGTGTGATATTCAAGAAAATACATCAGAAATCTGTGATTCAGATCTCAGTTTTGTTCACTTAAAGAGTCATGTGGCCTTAGCAGCAGTTTCTTCAACTTTAAATGTGGATCCTTAGACCAAATGATATCTAAAGTTCTGACCTTCCAGGGTTGAATTTTACATGTCCCTGGATCACACTGGGCGAGTTGTGTGTTTTTTCTTGAAAATATTAAATGCTTAAGACATTTAGACATTGTGGACCCTCCAAGAGCAGTTTATTTTGAGGGTATTTTCATTTTTTCTCTTGGGAAGTTGAGTTCCTGTGATGGAGTATGACTGCATTTTACTGTGAATGATTTTGGAACTTTCCTTTTTCCAATGGCCTTTGCTTGGTCATTTGTGGTTTCTGTTATTGAATTTGCTGTGGAGTAGCAAGAACTATTTGTTTTGAGCACAAACCTGACATTATATCATTAACTCATCAGTTGAATGGGAAATGGGCATTTTAGTAACTAATGTGAAATTTTGTGATAGTACTGTTTATGGAATGATTTTCCTTTTTAGTCACTTTATCACCATTAACTCTCATTATGCATCTGTTAAGCAAGCAGGCATTCTACCTTCCTTTTGTTGGGAGATTGAGAAGCTAAGTGATTTCCATCTCTACCATTATTTATTTTAGACTAAGAGCATTTCACATTATATAGTACTTCCTATCAGGAGACACTGGTTCAGGAACATCTAGTTTCTCTTTGATTCCCTTACCTGTTGGTTGTTTTTTGTTATAGACCAGTCTTGGCTATTGTTTTCTTATCATTCGAGAAGCTTCTCAAATAATAAAGAGGGCACATGAAGGTAGAAAGAGAACACTCTCATCTTCTATTGTTTAAAATTTTTATCTTGCCACTTCTCCCTTTGTTAACTTTCATACTCCTTTACTATTGTTAGACATTTAGAATATAAAAATTACCAAATCACAGTCTCTTGGTTGGAAGAGACCTGAGTGCCCATCAGGTCTGACCCATACCTGAACAAAACTTCTCTACAGTATGCCAACTTCTCTACAGTATGCCTATCTCCCTTCCATTTTTAGATGTCTAACTACTCCTTTAAGAATACATTTAAGAATTCTACCAAAAGTTGAAGTTAAGTCTCCTTTCTTTGTCAGAGGCCCAGCAGTCATATGTGCCAATCCTTAAATATCCAGAGGTCTAGTTCATCTAGAAATTGTGTCAGCTGCATACTTTCTTATTATCCTTCCTTACTGAGGTCTATACTTTAGACTAATAAAAGTACTCAAGATAGAACTCTGTGGGATACTATTGGTCAGCAGGAATGAACTGGATGAACATTCAGGAAAAAAGACTAAAAATTTTAGTTAATAGTCTCATAGGAAGAGAACCTAGAATGTTATCCTGAAAACATAGAAGAGGGTATGATTATGAAGACTGGCAGTATTGATAATTGCTGAAAAGTCTAGGATAAGAACTGAGAAGAGGTGATTAGAGATG